>NC_080539.1:63612202-63921952 GCF_028640845.1 Ahaetulla prasina
GATGTATATCTGAACAGAAAGTTAGGGAGAACATATATATAAGAGACACAATCCAACTCCCCCAGTGACAATATATATTTCTATGATAATATACAAATGTTATGCTTTGTTGAAAGTTATACTTGAGTTTACAATATGGGGAAGCACTGCATGCCAAAAATGTTCATAATTTTTTAGAGGAAGGGATAAAAGCAGAAAAAAAATCTAACAATGCTGAAGTAAACATTTCAACTATATGAGTTACATCTCAAAACAGCAAGTAGTTAGCTATAATTTATCAAAAATATGTTTAGAGCAATTTAAAAGTGAAGATCCAATAATGTAGTCCAGGTTTAATAATTATAAGGTAGATTGATTTGAAAAGCCAAGCAACAATTCTGAAACTCTTCTGCAGATTAATTGCTCCCAATTTCAAAAACAAGATACTACACACTAAAAGCAATATTTGAAGTTTCCTGCTTTTTCATAGTTTTGTTGATGTTGGTTAAGATGTCCTTTTCTAACTTTCAATGGGTGTTTTCAATCAGCCTCTGTAGTCCACCATATATGAAGGGTAACATATTGGAAAAGGGTGGATTGATGTTGCATTTGTTATCCTTGTGTTGATCTTAACCATTCATGTTTTATTTGGTAGTGAACAGCCATTGCTAAGTAATCCATCATAGTTTATAACTTCGAGAGTGAATATTTTCGCTCCTGAAATTAAATAGCACATGGGAATCTTTCACAAATTTGATTTGTGCAATGCATGGATTTTGTTCATGTGGAATAAACTGTAAAAGCCTGCTATTTTCAGTTTCATGACACATTTCTGCCCAGTTTTAGCTTTGATATTTGCAGTTCAGAGTGATTTAAGCCAAAATGGAAAATTTCTAATACATTTCCACTTTCTAGGAAGTCCAAATCCAGTTTGGATGTAAAAATTGGTTCCTTGTTTATTATTTCTTGTTTAACCAAAAGCTGTTCTTTCTTCTGCAGTTTAACTAGCATCTGGCACCAGCACATTCATACATATTTGCAAAAAAAATCCCAAACAAATAAAACACATGTCCTTCAGTTGCATGTCTTTGACCCTTTACCCATTATGAGATGGCAGAAAATAATATCTAAATAAAATTTGCAGCTCCCCATCACTGATTCCTATCCTGTCTATGTTGCACAGGAATGCCAAGTAGGGACTGCCCTATTCTTTACCAACATTATTTATGATGTGAAAAGTGATTAGGGTTTGATTTTACTGTAGTCCTTGTTTTAGCACTGTACCAATTGGAGAGGAAAACATTATTATTTGTTAAATTATCAGACCTATCTCACTGTGGGGCTACTGTAGGTGGCCAATTCCATACTGTAATTCAGTAGGTATGGAAAGAGATAGGATCTGACAAAAATGGCAGTACCGTCAATTGTTCTCTGTGCCTCCCCTTTTACACTCATCCTGTTACCACACAAGTTGAGTCAACTAAAGTGTAAAAAACACCCACAGGAATCGCAAGGAGAGAGTCAAGTCATTGGCAGAGATTCTCAAGGGAGAGCACTTCTGGCTACTACATAGTCAGAAGAAAGACACCAGATTGCAAATCAGCATCCCTCCAGGGTAATCGTGTGGAGTAAGGTAATGGTTTCTCCCAGATATGGTTGCAGATATCTCTTTCAAAGTACAGTCATTTCTGGGAGGAAACATTACCTTGCCCCACATGATTATTCTGAAAGGATGCTGCATTGTGATCTGATGCCTTTCTTCTGGCAACGTAGTACAGTGGGGACTGTGTGGAGGAGGACACGTAAAAGGCTGGGGCAGTAAAACAATGAACAATCTATTGTTCTGTTCAGTGCTGCAGGAGGGGGAGGAGCAAAGCTAATTTCCCTTGCAATTTTAAAAAAATATATATATATATAACTGTAGTGTATTTGTATTGCTGGCAAAAAAAATTATCATTTCCAGCAAAGATATTTCTCTTTTAACCTTAGCTGGTGCACCTTTTTTTTTTTTACAAAGTAAAATTTCTGCCTAGAAAGAAATTGAGAACCTTACTGTTTCCTATTCAGCAGAGATACATAATCTGAAACCTAGAGATGTATGCCTTCTATACGCCCCAGCAACTCTGCTAAAGCTGTTACTGAATTTTGGTTTTTAATATGAAAGAAGAAGAAAGTTAAGTATGGTGTTAACAGTAGGGTCAATTGCTGTAAGGTTATCACTACAGGAAAAATTGAGCATGGACAACTGCCACTTAGAAGAAAATGGATTAATTACAAATTTTCACTTGTAAAGCTAACCAATTATAATTATTATTGGCATTCATTTATATTTATATTAACTTAATTTCATTTTTTTTCTTGGCTGCACTTAGTTGCTCCCTTTTCTACATTGGATAAACTGTATGAATTGATGCAGGCTCCTTGAAATGTAGAACATTTTTTCCTAGAATAGATTTCCCTCAAGGGGAAAAACAGAAATCCCTTATTTTAGTTTTTCTCCTGAGCAACTAGTTTTGTTACTCATAACTGATATTGTACTGGCCATGTTACTATATATATTTAGCTACATCAAATCTTCTTATGAGCAGAAATAATTTACTTGCTCCATTAAGAGCAATCTAAAATTACAAAAATTAGATCGCTGATTTAAATGATAACAAAATCCTAGCAATGGGATACAGTAATTCCATATTTATGCCAATGCAAATGAAAATGGGATAGGACAAGTTATGAAAGGATAAGCCAAACTTTTAAGAGCTGTCTTTTTTCTAAACAGAATTCCTAATTTGTTTTACATTTTGGTCTATTTTTGTCTCATCTCTGAACTATGTAAAATGGCCTGGTAATCATTCAAGATTTGTATACAGGATGTATGATTTAAACAGATATTACCCAGAGCAGAAGAAAGTTTAGAAGAAACAGAACAGAGTTTAGTTTCTTTAAAGCAGCACCACTGGGGAGTGATGGTGCCAGCTGTGTATATATTTACATAAAAGCAAGTGTAACATGTTGGGAATCAGTGACCTGTTCAAAAAGGGACACAGACTAATCTTACATCAAGTTTTCAAAGAACAGATGCTCACCTCAGATACCTTACTTTTTGCCAACTTATATTAACATTTCTCTACTATCTTCAATCTGTCCTATTTTCTGCTGTTTCCCATCCCAATTGTAATGGTATGTGGGAATGATCACGGGAGACAGAAGTTTAGTTAGTAGTCTGATAAAAGAAGCTTGAGTGCAAAAGCACTAAAAATATCTCAGAAGTACCCTTCCTAGTTTTCAGGAAAATAAAAGTGAAAGATGGGGAGGTACTTTTAGACTTGAAAACTTCTGTTAATGTAACCTCACCATAAAGATGGAGCTAGAACTCCTCATTGTGCTGCAAGATTAACACTAGATTAGATTAATCCCTAGTGCTGCCATGTAATGGGGTGAGCTCCCGTTACTTTTCCCAGCTTCTGCCAACCTAGCAGTTTTGAAAACACGTAAAAATGCAGGTAGAAAAAATAGGGACCACCTTTGGTGGGAAGATTAACAGCGTTCTGTGCGCCTTTGGCGTTGAGTCATGCCGGCCACATGACCATGGAGACGTCTTTGGATAGCGCTGGCTCTTCAGCTTTGAAATGGAGATGAGCACTGCCCCCTAGAATCGGCAACGACTATGCGCAAGGGGAAACTTTACCTTTACCTTTAACAGAACAGTGATTTGATCTAACCTTTACTTTAAAGCCTTTTGTGGTGCAACATCAGGACACATCGGTCAATGTCTTTTCGAAACTGAATCTGCCATCAAGAAATGGGGGCTGTTTCTGGTTCCACAGCCTCCCACAGTTCAAAGTGAGAGGGTTAGGCGGAAAGCATCCTCTGTGGTGGTCTCCTATTTTATGGAATACTTCTGGAGCTACAGATGGTCCCTGTTTTTTGGCATTTCACCAACTGACCAGAATGAGGGCTTTTTCTGGGTATTTGGCCTTTAATGAGCATCTTTAGGAGAGTTAATTCTTTGATAATATTTAATTATTTATGCTGGATGGCACAGTTCATTTTGTGTTTTTGCTCTTATTATATCCCACCCCAACTCCTTTTAGATTGGGGTATGTTCTAAACTCATTGAGTCAGTATCCAAATAATTGCTGGATAAACCTTTATATTATCCAATTCCAACAAGGTGGTAGGGTGGGGTTTTTTGTTTTGTTACCTCTGACTCTTTGTAACTCTGGGATGGACACAGATTTGCTAGAATTTTCTGTCAGTAACTACTTTTTTAGGTTCTTGAAAGCTCATGCTCAGATGTCAATCATAACAACTAGACTTTGATTTTTTCCAGGATCAGAGCCTTTTCAAATACTTCAGCTGATACTGACATTATATGCCCAAAATATTTAAGTACTAACCTCAATCACATTTTACTTGATCTATTTTATTTTCTTGCCTAGGGTACCTAAAACTATATCTCCAGTGTCACCATTCTAAGAAATTGATTTTTCTTCATTCATCATTTTTGATGAAGCAACTTTCACAGATACATAGTACAACTGGGAAGAACATGGCCTTGCAACATATAATGTTTGCTGGCAATGTGTCTTTAACGTGTAAAACTTTGCACTTTACAATATTTGTCTAGATTTGTCATTGTTTTTCTCTAAAGGAGTAAAAAAGTTCTTTATTTGGTTGTTAAAATCAGCATTTCTTGGACTTTTGAGTCCAGGAAGGGTAAGTTGACTTCCATTACTTCATCACCTAGTATTGAGTTTGCCCTAGCAAAGTTATTTGCTGTGATTTCTTTGTTTGATAGTTGTGAGCCACCCAGAGTTGTTGAGAGTTAGACAGCATACAAGGGATGATTATGAAGAGGATGATAAAAATCTTAGGTCTTTTTTCATGTGTTTTTACATTATTGAACAATACCAAGATAACATTATCAAATGCCAAAGGAAAGAGCTGAGTATTCTGGCTTGCTCAGCTCTGCATTTCAGCAAATGGAACTCAACTTTTCTTTCAAATTTCATTTTTAGTTTCCAAGAAGGATGCTGGAGTTGACTGGGGACAAATGAGAATGAACAAGCTGAAGCCTAATCCAGAGAAACTACACCACTTTTTCATATTGGTCTCAGATGAAATTAACTGCCTTCCTTGCATCAAGTACATCATTTCTGCAGATGGTAATACAATACAGTAGATCAAGATTTTTTTCAATTGATTTACCAAATGAAACCATACTATAAAGCATGAATTTAATAATAATAACAGAGTTGGAATGGACCTTGGAGGTCTTCTAGTCCAACCCCCTGCCCAGGCAGGAAACCCTACACCATTTCAGACAAATGGTTATCCAACATTTTCTTAAAAATTTTCAGTGTTGGAGCATTTACAACTTGGTTGTAATTATCTTTGTTTTATCTGTATTTTAGTAACAACCAAGCCATAATATTAATATGTGGTGGCTCAAATTGGTCAGATCATGGAGATTACTGTAAAAGTTGCACTGAATACCATGTTTCCCCCAAAATAAGACCAGGTCTTATTTTCTTTTGAGTCCCAAAATAAGTACTAGGGCTTATTTTTGGAGGGTGTCTTATTTTTTCCCCATGTACAGGAGGCCCACTTCTTCTGTTTGCTTGCAGTGGGGCAGGAGGCCAAGCGGCACACCAGTGCCACTGCTGCAAGGTAGGGGAGTGGAGTTGCCCCACATGTCTCACACCGGCTTACCTCAGGGGCCCTGCATCCAGGCCACCCACACCCTGACATCTGTCTCATCTCCAGCAGCCATGTCCAGCAGGATCACGCATGACCACTGGCCCACTTCTACTTGCTCATGGCCACAACGGACCAGGAGGCTGAGCAACATGTTGGTGCGATGGCCACAAGGCAAGCAGAGCTGGGCTAGCGGTCACATGGGCTTCTGCTGCAGATAGTTGCTGCTGCTGCTGCTGCTGTGAGATGTTGGGGCATGGATGGCCTGGCTGCAGGGGCCCTAAAGTAAGCTGGTGTGGGGCACGTGGGACAGCTCCACCTCCCCACAGTACTGTGAGCAACCAAATACAATGGTTGGTTGTGCAGGGTCTTAAGTGGCACTTATTTTGGGGGTAGGGCTTATATTAGGCACACACATAAAACAGGCTAGGGCTTATTTTCAGGATAGCTCTTATTTTCGGGGAAACAGGGGTAGATATTTTCAACAGTGTACCTCTGATTATGGAACTGCTTCAATTTATATTCACTGAACTCATCATTGCAGGATTTCAGGCAGACCCCAAATACCCAGCTCTTTATTTTGACTTGGATAGGACTTTACTAAGTTTAATGCTATCTGTTAATTTGGATGCTATTTTCTTACATTTTTATTATTGTGATAATGAAGCAAATTTATACAAATTCAAATGATTAATTAACTAAAATAATAACTGCTCAATTCTGCAACCCTTTTTAATGTAAATGTTTTAAATAGTTTAAATCGATTCACAATTCAAGAAAAATTGCCTTGAGTTAAATGGAGCCAACTTTATTTTCTAATGTCACATGTCTACATTTTCCCTTGTGACTTTTTGTAATGTTTGCTTTGATTATTTTACATATTCCATCACCACTGTTGTTGCTATTCCAAGCAACTGGCACTTCTATTAACATTCTACACAGTAGGTTGCAGAATGAATTACAATTACTCATCGTCTTTTAAAAGGGTTTTACAACTCAGGGTATCAAGACTTGTCCATAACTCAAAGACAGAAAAAAGGAACAAAGAACCATAAGAAACTGGAGGGGTATGTTTTCACTCATTATATAGGAATCAAATATTTAATTCTATTGCTGTGCATTGGAATCAGTTTTCATGCAATAAACAAGTAATACTAATAAAACACATTGTTGCTTTGTTTTATATTTTCCCCTCTCTTTTTCAATTGCTACAGAGTATATGATCTCATGCAATGTGTATATATATGAAAATGGAATTGTTTATTGCAATTATACATAATTAATTATATAATTGTTATATATATTATACAGAAAGGACCTTGGAGGAGACCCTACACCAGTGATGGTTAACCTTTTTGTTGTTGCGTGTCAAAAGTGGGGAAGCATGGGGGGGGTTGCATGCACCTGTGCCCACACCCATAATTCAATGTGACCACCACCACCCCGCACATATGCGCATGACACTCCCCGCGCTCCCCCTGCTTCTGGCACACAGAGGCTTTCTTGGAGCCTGGGGAGGGTGAAAACGGCCTTCCCCTCCCCCGAGGCCCTCTGGAGGCCAGAAATGGCCTGTTTCCTGACTTCCTGTGGGACCAGAAGGCCCATTTTTCACTCTCCCCAGGCTCCAGCGGCCTTCTAGGAGCCTGGGGAGGGTGAAAACGGCTTTCCCCACCCCCTACGGAGGCCCTCCGGAGGCTGGAAACAGCCCATTTGCCAACTTCCAGTGGGCCCGGAAGGCCTGAAAATCAGCTGGCTGGTGTGCACATATGCACTGGAGCTGAGCTAGGGCAATGCTTGCATGCCCACAGATATGACTCCGCATGCCACCTGTGGCACGCGTGCCATAAGTTCGCCATCAAGGCCCTATATCATTGCAGACAAGTGGTTGTCTAGTCTCTTCTTGAAACCTCCAGTGATGGCACACCCACAACTTCTGAAGGCAAGCTATTCCACTGGTTAATTGTTCCCACTGTTAGAACAACATATTTATTACACAACATATTTGTATTATACAATGTATTTACATAGTACTGTGTATTTACTTACTTATCAATCAATCAAATTTAGTTGCCACCAATTTCATTTTGACTTGTTGTAGCTTACAACAATTAAAATGCCCATGAATTGCATGACAGTATAAGCAACAAAACACCCACACCTACAGTAAGAAGTAAAACATTAAAGTATTCACTAACATGTTCATGGAAAATAATCTAATAAAGAACACAAAACAGTATAATGCCCTACCATTATAGTTAACTAGAATATACTCCTAATTACAGCAACAATTTTATGCAATCAAACAATGTAAACTTGCAAAATAGAAAGAAGTCCACAGGCTCTCTCTTATAGCTTGTCTTTCTTGCTTTCCGGAAGATGCTCACAGTGGGGGTTTACTTAATTCCAAAGGAAGCTGTGTCATAACTTTGATGTTACAGCAGAAAAACATCATGTCCTAGCCTGATCCCCTTTATCTCAAGAAAATGTGGGATTAGCTAGAGTTTCTCCCATAATTAATACACCAATTGGTTCTAATTGGAACACAGCCTGCTTCTTAGAGCAGAAAGACTGACCATTTGTTGAAGTCATGTCTTCATCTCATGGCCAGCTTGCTGTTGAGCTGGATAAAAGCATTCTGGCATGAAAACAGTGTTTTGTATTTTAATGCTACAGTAGTACGACACCCTTTGTTATGGATTCTTAGTTTGTTTGTTGAGGACCGTTTTGGAAATTGATGATTTGTTGAAATTTGGCTGTGCCAGACCTGGAATTATTAAGTTACAATCTATCAGTACTTGGAGGTCACAAGTTGCTAATATTTGAAAGAAGATGAAGAATCAAACCAATGGATTGCATTCTCTAACACAGTATTTTTCAGCCTTAGCAACTTTAATATGTGTGGACTCCAATTTTCAAAATTCCCCAGACAGCATGGTTTAGTATGTGTGGACTTCAACTCTGCAACTGGGGAACTATGGGAGTTGAAGTCCACACCTCTTAAAATTGGCAAGCTTGGGAAACATCGATGTAATCCACATCCCTATTGGAAGCATGCACAATGCTTCACTGATTTATTATTTCTACTAGCTGCCTCTTTTCTCTTTGATGTTCTCTATGGAACTGATCTATGTATTTTTCTTAAACTTGATAGTCAGGGCAAAGGGTAAGGGAAGAACTAAGATATCAGTTGGGCTGCTTCAGAACTAAGATATCAGTTGGGTTGTCAAGGTCATAGTATTAGAAATGGCATCTCCATCTGAAGGCAAGGGGAAGCCATAGCTGAGATGAGAATATGATTCTGAATTGAGGATTCAGGGTAAAGAAAGAATAGATCCTATCAATGGCAGTGAATATGGTTATAAACTTCCTTGGTGGGTGTAAAAACCAAGTCTAAATGAAACAATCACAAAAGACATCTTGTAGGAGTTTACGTGCAAGGAAATAAAAAACTGAAGGAGAGTCAATCAAGAAAAATATGAAAATGGAGAGGTGGATGGAAACTAGGAAAAGTATACTTTAATGTGCACTAGAAAATGCATCAGAACTACACCAAAACAAATATATTGGTGCTTTGCTTCTAATTTTAATTTATAAGAAGATAATACTTATATTACATTTTTGAATTTTGCCATTGCAAAAACCTCCAGTCAAAAACCTCCAGTAAACTAAACAAATACAGGTCGTCCTCGAGTTACAACCACAAGTGAGCCCAAAATTTATGTTATTCAGTGAGACATTTGTTAAGTGAGATTTGCCCCACTTAAGGACCTTTCTTGCCAGTTATTATGCGATTCATTGCAGCTGTTAGGTTAGTAACATGGTTATTAAATGAATCTGGCTTCCACATTGACATTGTGTGTCAGAAGTTTGCAAGAGTGGATCACATGACCCCTAGGACATGGCAACTGTCATAAATATGAACCAGTTGTCAAGGGTCTGAATTTTGATCATAAGTGTGAAATATGCCCATAAGTCACTTTTATCTCAGCGCTGTTGTAACTTTGAATGGTCACTAAATGAACTCTTGTAAATCGAGAACAACCTGTACCAAGTGATGAGCACTCAGTGGCCCGATCAGGGTCAGAGCTTCCGTTTACAATCTGAAAAGAAAAAAGTCACACGATAACTGCAGAAATTCCTTTCTGCAGAAGAAGTGGTCTTCTGTTTCATGTTCAGACGACATAACAGTATCAGGACAAAGCACTTAATAGTTGTGTGTGTGTGTGTGTGTGTGTGTGTGTGTGTGTGTGTGTGTGATGTGTGAGGAGGAGCACGTGTGTGTGGGGGGATAACTTGTCCCATTAAAACTACTTCGCTCTCGGAATGTCTATCCACGTGAAAGGGAATATTAGTGAGGGTAAAGAGTGATTCTTCATAACGTTCTACAAAAATTATTAGGGGGAAACCAACAGATGAGAATACAGCCTGTGGAGATAGGACCTGAGGAGAAGAATAAGGCAGAAGCGAGGCCATAAATCTACAGCTCGCCTTCGGGCGGGCGAAGCGGCGCGCGGCGAGGACAAGCGAGAGGCGAGAGCGTGCGCAGCGCGGTCTCTCCAAGCGGCGTAGTTGAGCGCTTTGGGCGCGTCTCGCCTTGAGACCCTTCCACTTGAGCTCAGGCGCCTCCTTATCCTTAGGCAGACGCCGACTCTCAGTCAGAGCCTCAGTGGAGCGGAGACGCTCTGGGGCGCAGCTACTCCGGCGCTCCCTCTCTGCACCGGCTGAAGCGGGCAATCATGGACCATGGCCCCAAAGAAGGGGACGCTGCCGGGCCGACTGCTGGCGGCGCCGCGCGAGGAAATAATGCCGCCGCCACCACCACCACTGCCGCCTCCTCCTCCTCCGGCGGCGTGGTCGTGCAAGTGCGCGAGAAGAAGGGACCCTTGCGCGCCGCCATCCCCTACATGCCGTTCCCTGTAGCCGTTCTCTGCTTGTTCCTCAACACCTTCGTACCTGGACTAGGTAAGCCGCTCCTGCCCTTCAAAATTGAGCGCCCGCTAGGGGGCGCTCGCATGACTCCACCTGCCGGGGAAAAGAAAACAAAACACCACTAGGCAGGAATCGGGACGTGCCCAAAACCAGCGGAGTTCCTCAGTAAGCGAGGCGCAACTTAGCCGCCCAGGTGCGAAGGTGTAGCCTAGCGAGGCTGCTGGGCGGGATATTCCGTCTTGCGTCGGTCTCTTCCTTGACGTTTTGGGCTAGCGGGGAGCTGCCACTTAGGCGGACGCCTTCGCTGTCGCTCTCGGGCGGCTACTTGATTCCGCCGGTTATCCCGGTTACTTGGGAGGTGGGAAAGTGAGTCTATTATAAACGTTCACTTGCAAATGCGTCAAGATAACTGTCAGGCTAATGAGAGCAAGTCGCACGGAAAAGAGGAAAGTTCACACAACACGTTTGACGGCTGTAATAACTTCTCTATAGTAGTTTCACTGGAGGAAGTAGAGTGGGGAGCCTGCAGGATTTCTTAAAGGGGAAAGAAAAAGACAGACTTAGACTGTATAGAATATATAGAACAGTACAGAATATATTATACATATAATGTATACAGTCCAGGACTATCTTTTTCTTTGGCAGTTGACCAAAAAATATACAAGCCTAAAAGCATTTTTAATTGATGTTGGTAGAACTGTATTCCATTTGATTATCCAAAGTTCTGGAGCTAAGGACTATAATCATCTTTATCCTCTGTGAATTTCTTTCAACTACTATTAAAAATAGTACTCATTTAAGTTAGTAACTGTTGCTAAGTACTGGGGTTTTGAATTTTGTAAACTGATTTCAGCATTGTTTATCCTGAATTCATTGTGATGTTTTAGAATGGAGCCAGGAGAAGTTGTTCTTAGAATAATTAATTCAGAACCCCAAATAAAAGCTGAATAATGCCTTTTGCTCGCTCAAGTTCTGCCATTCTTGTTAGGATATGAACAACTACAGGTGGGGAAAGAAGTATAAGCATCTTTTGCTTTAATTGTAAGAATATATATAGTAACATAATATACACATTATCTTTTAAAGTTGCTGGGGTTGATCTGCAACCACCTGGCAAAACATTTTTTGCGTTACATTATTGGATTTTCTTTTTGAACACCAAGTTCTCTTCAATAGAAGCCTCAATTCTCTACAAAATTTCCATTTAGTGGAAATACAAAACTCTTTCACATGGTGAAACAGGTCCATCTCAAATGGAAAAAGAGTGGTGCATGGCCATTAGAATGGGAATATTTAGAGAGAAAAAAGTCAACATCCAGAATCAGAAGTCAGTTTTATCAGAGATAAGATTACTTAAAAATAGTTTCATGTCATCTCATAGCTGAATTATACCTCTGCTGATATGAAGATTCAGAGAAGCAAAAATCCCATCTGTTGTATTTTTCCTTGCTGTATCTGATATGACAACCTGTCAAAAAGATGAGTTATTTTCTTCTTCTAGCTATATTGGCTATTCATGAGCGAAATTTCTCTTTGTATTGCTTTTCCTTTGAGAAATGTTAAGTTTTCCAATTATTTAAACTTCTAATGTTAATATAGTCAGGATAGAATGATAGAACTAGAGGCTATTTTAAAAAAAAAAAGAACCCAGAAGAGAAATTGTGATAATGTTTTCTTTATTTTGAAGAAATACTGTAATAATTTCGTTGTATATATGATGTACAATGACAACAAAGGCTATACTATAAATACTATGGAAAATATTAGCAACTGTGTGTGGTTGGCAAAATTCTTGAGTACAAAATAACTGGGTAATGTGACCTTGAGCAGCACTGAGTGAGATAAAACTTTACATATGCTGACATTGTTAAAATAGCATGCTGTTTAATCCTACTGTAAATATCTTAAAAGCCAAAGGATATTGCCATGGAATTGGCTCTAGACGTTCTTTTGCATGGTGTGATATTACATCAGCACATTGTTGATAATAATTCATGTGAATAGTTGTTATATTTTAATTAAGTTTTAACTTTATGAAATGCCAATCAGCATAAATGAGTTTCCTAAATTTTATGTCCCTCTTTGATAAGGTGCTGGTGCAATCTAAGACTACCTTCATATATCTCCATCGGGCAGGTTCCAAATCTCATAGCTACCAGTTCGCTCATGTGTGTGTGCGCACTCACGCATGCGCGGTACTTCTGTGCATGTGCAGAAACGTCCGGGTAGGTGGGTGGAGCCTCCCACCGCT
The DNA here is from genome assembly GCF_028640845.1 of Ahaetulla prasina. Classification (NCBI taxonomy): domain Eukaryota; kingdom Metazoa; phylum Chordata; class Lepidosauria; order Squamata; family Colubridae; genus Ahaetulla; species Ahaetulla prasina. The sequence goes on from NC_080539.1 coordinate 63,625,059, forward strand.
GTTACCGGTTTGCCCAATCCAGTGTGAACTGGTAGCAACCCACCACTGATCTCCATGACGTATGGCATATATTCCAAAGGTGAAGAATATTTTGTAGTGTTTCCTCTGGAATTGCATTACAGACTCTTTTCCATAAATGAGAACTACCTTGTTTTACCTGCTGGGACTTCTCCTTTCCCCTTGTATCATAATTGTATTTTAGAAAACCATGCTATTCGAATCTAAGATTGTGTCCCAAGCTACTAAATCCACCAGTTAAAGTTCTGTATTTGAGAAGGCGAGCTGACTGATTTGCTCCTCTGCCTCTCCATACAGAGAGGCTATTTGGAAGCATTCTGGAAGCAGAGAGACTATTTGGAAGCATCCTGGAAGCAGGTGCTATTTCAGAGTGGTCACAATTCATTGCAGCTGCTTCCAAAATAGTGCCCACTTCTGGGATGGTGCCACACTGCCTCCATGTAGGAAGGCTATGTGGCAGAAAGGCTATTTCCCAAATGACATCTATAGAAAACGTAAATGACTGAGCTGTGGTGGAGATTAGGGAGGAGGATGTGAGACCCAGTAGGGTGAAAAACTGGCTCAAAGCCTGCAGGGACCTGGCAGAGAGGGATATGGAAGGAAGTTAGTCAGGGGAGCTGCTGCAACATACCTATAATTGATCATAAGAGTAGGTGAATTTAGAAGCACCTGAATTTGTGACCATAGGGGCGCTTCAGCGACCGTAAATTCAGGCAGGGCTCCTAAATCCCTTAATTCAGCACCATTGTAATTTTGAATGGTTACTGAATGAAGGGACTATTTATAAAGCATGACATCACATGCAGAATTATCAGATTCTGCAATTGATACAATGATACACCTGACTAATTTCTTCTTCAAATGAATCGATGACCCTTTTGCTATACACAAATATATAGCTTTGGATAATTTTCTTCAATAAATCAGTGAACAAGTATAATGTTTTTGACTCATTTAATTAACTCTTTTTAGCTGGCAGTGGCAGTAAAAAAGAGATAATTGTGGGTTCTTTCATCCTAATTCCTTTATTAAAAATTCATCAGTTGTTGATTAATTTGTGTAAAATATCTACAGGAAGTAGAAATAACATTCTTTTTAAAATCTTTTAAAACCTAAGTGTTGAAACAAAATTCATTTTCACAAGATTTATTATTTCCCATATACTCAGAGGTATTTTCAATTGTTGTTACCACTGATATTATTAATATCATTTACAGTATCCACATCTAACAAAAATATTTTTCTTGGAATTATTATCCCAAATATTTAAGAGATCCCAAACAAATAATTTGTAGTGTTTATATATTTTCATAGAAATCTGTTATAGAAAGTATGCAACAACACTTTCTTTTTTATTTATGTATTAAATTTATATGATTCCCGCCAACTCACACATAGGTGACTCCAGGCAGAGTCCAATGCTAAGTTAAACATTAATTTAGCATTGGAAAACAGGAACACATGATTGCTTCACCTTCAGTCTCTGAGGGAAGAAAGGGGAAATGCTGACAGGTTTTCAATATTGTTAGTATAGCTTATATTAATAAATTAAGTACATATTAACAAAATATTTGTTATGCTGTAGATGTCCTGATCCAGTTTTCCTTAGAGGGCCGAGACTATTATGCAATTGGTGATTACTTTTATGCCAATTTATTGTATGTCCAGAAAATATACTTGGGTAGAGAAGCTTAAAAGTTGTTGATTAGACCAAAGTGTTATCAGCATGTAATTATAACTTGTATTTAATTTCAGCTAAATCTTAAATACCTATAGATTGTCTATTGAAACAGGGCAAAGATTATAAGGCAATGGTAGATATGTTTTAACATTCTTGACGGATTTTATAATAAGGCCACCCAGCATTTTTAATGACAAATATCCAATAGAATAAGATAATTTTAACTGTATTCTGAAAACTTAGTAGGGGGAGTAGCCAATGTAGTAAAGTGGGAAGGGGGATAACAGTTGTATAACAGTTGAACCACTATTATAGGTGGGAGTCAAGATTCGTAAGCCTTTTAAAATTATCAACAGAACCAATATTCAGTACGCCTAGATAGCATGCAGCAGAACAATAGATCAGGCTTAAACTACAGGGATCTATTCTTGGCTCATAATAAGTATTTTAACAGCAAAAAGCATAGGGAAATAATTGGAGGTAAGCCCACCAATAGCTTTACTTTGCTTTAGTCAATTGGCCATAGCAACTCTTTTTTCAGTAGAACTTAATCCCAACATTACAATTTAGCAAAGAGAGAACATTATTTTGAATGGATGCTACATATATAGAATTGATTTCCTTTATCCACTACTTTTCAGGCCTCAAATAAGAGGTGCAGGGACAAGAATTTGGAATTGAGTAAAAATGATGCTAGGATTTGAGAGTTGTTTGTTTCGTTTTATTCTCCTAAAATCTTTGTATTTCAGGGATAGTGACAACATTAAGCCATAGTACAATTATAATAGAGATAAGCAGCCTCAAAGTCTTAGTTCATATTTTGCATACTTATTGAACACATTTTCCTTCATTCACCCACACAATTCACTCATGGGAATGCAGGATGATTGGCTGAGCCCCAAGTTGTGCTGGTACACATTGGGGCAAATTCTTTCCCAGCTGTTGGGTTAGTTGTTATTCTGGCATTCCACAAATTGATCATTTGTGCATCTGCTTGCTGCTGGTGTTTCAAGAATGCTACTGCCAGATACTCAGCAGATGGTGAAATTCCTTGGGAAACGGCAGACATTCCTGAATTTCCTCTCTTTGGAAGACAGTAGGAAACTTGTAAAATTGATGTTGCTTTCATGGGATAAACCAGGTAAGAATTGTGATCAGATGAGCTACTTCTACTTTATTGTAAAGCTATATTGATAAAATCTTTCAACTGATTTCAATTCTCTCCCCTGTCTCATTTACAACACAAAAAAGTGGAGAAGGTCTCTTCTGAGCCTCTGGGCCCACCCATTGTCCAGTTGTGGCTGTGCTATCTCTTACCTAACTGCTGTCTTGGTTGTGTATCTTTGCCCAATCTCCAAGGTCTTTCTCACATATCGTACACAGCCCAACAGGAAAAATGATGCCAGTTTACTGGCAGACGCATTGGATGGAACTAACAAGTTCAAAGTACCAAATGCAAGAGGGAATTAATTGAGGAATGCCTCATATAAAAGATCCATCAGTGGAAACTACATGTTCTCAAAGACTCAGCTATAGAAAAGAGCAGTAGGAATTTCCCTAGCATGGATATGAGGAGTAAAGAAGCAGTGGTCTTGATAATACTTGTCCAACTCCTAGCCAGAGTTTTTGAATTTGCCAGTCTATAAGTGTAAATAAATAAATAATCATGGTTGCCAAAGCTAAAAAGATTATAATCCAGATGGCAATTTCTTAAGCCAGTTTCATTTCCAGTGAGTTTCTGCAGGAGAGAAAAGCAGTCTAAAGCTGCTGTGCGGAACAGTCCTATAGCTTAATGTTATAGGTGAACCAAACCAATCCAGCTTATTCAACAAATTATTATTAACACAAATGATGAATTAGTTCAGTTTCTGAAGTCAGTTTTTTCATGAATAACAAATGTTTCATTTACACTGTTGGAATGCTTCTCTCAATTTTGTCCCTTCCTATTAGAAATTTTTAATTAACAGACATCCTCATCATGTGAAATGTAGGCATTTCTGAGATTTGGATTAATTTGTTTAGAGTTCAGATGTTAATATTAACTCATCATCATAGCAAGAGAGTAGTGAACCAGGCTTCCTACCTGTGTTTTTATTAGACTGATCAAACCTGTCTTCAAAAATATTCTTTTGCTAATATGGTTCAAAATATTTGTATGAATGTGAATATTTTTATCCTTCTAGCAAGAATTTTAAAGTTGTTAATTAAAAATTCTGGTATGATAGCTTTATTAAAAATACATCTTGAGCATTCTGAATACTTTTGCAAATCATTTGTACATTTTTTATCTGTTGATTGCAAAATATGTACTGTAATGCAATTATTACTAGAACTAGAGGTTTTTTTTTCCCCAAGCTGGTAATAGATGGCATGTAATTAGTAGTTGCAGAATTGTATTCGTAATGGTGTTAAAATCTCTCATGAATAATTTATTTGTATAAAAAAACTGTATGTTTAAGATGGGTGAAGTCTAAAAATTTTCCCTACTGGTTGTGTGGGCGTGGCTTAATTGGTGGGCATGGCTTGGTGATCAGATGACTGGGTGGACGTGGCCAATAACAATAAATAATAAAAATAATTAACAAAGTATAAAAAACAATAAGAGGTACCAAAAACCAACTTTCACACTTTACACACACACAACACAACACAACTGTAAAAGCAGCTGCACTTCACACAGCCACAAAAAGCTCAAAACCAACTTTACACACACACAACTCACACACACACACACACACACAATGCCACATACAGCTTTCTGAGATTTTGTGTGTTTGTGTAGTTAGAGTGAAACACTACAGAAACACACCAAATCTCAGAAAGCTGCACAAATATTTATTTTATTATTTTATTTTATTTTATTTTATTTTATTTTATTTTATTTTATTTTATTTTATTTTATTTTATTTTATTTATTTTATTTTATTGTGGGCTTCAAATCCCAGAGTTCCTCAGCCAGCAAAGCCAGCCATTTGATCACCGAGGAAATAGATTAGCTAAGCAATTGATTCTGTCTGGCTGAAAGTGAAACTGCTTTTGAACTGGAAAAAGAGCCATGCGTTCATCAGTAATCAGGTAAATGCCTTAGAATCTCTACTCTTACTTGTAGAAAACATGTTTTTTACAAGTAAGAGTACAAGTAAGGTTCTGTTGATGAGGAACTCAGGTGAGATAGCCAGAGGAGACTTTAATTTTTTTTTTAAGTTTAAAGTCTCTGCCGATCTCAGCTAAGGGGCGGGATCCTCAAAGGCTTTTTTTTACTTTTAAAGGCATGTTTCGGCTGAAGCAAAACCGACTTTTAAAAGTAAAAAAAACCAAAACTCTGCATATGGTGCAGCTCAGCAGAGGCGGGGGTGGGGCAGGGATTTTTGCTACCGGTCCTCCAAACCAGCAGCCACCATCGCTACCGGATTGCGTGAGCCGGTCTGATCTGGGAGCATTTCACCCCGGTTTAAGATAACTATTACAGCCATTAATGATTATTTAAAAGTAACAAGTATAAATTACATTTCATCTGAATCTGATAAATGAGACCTGTAGCAGAATCTGGAGCTGAAGTGAGGGGAGAAGTTAGGAGACTGACTAGCCTGGAATTGCTAGGGGGAGCAATGGGAAGCATACCCTCCCTAAAGTTTGCAGTGCTTATCTAGTAGTTTCTCTAGTCCAGGAGTCTCCAACCTTGGTCACTTTAAGACTTGTCAGTGTGTGAATCTGACAAGATTCCTGTTAATAGGCAAGTAGCAATAAACACACCATTCTGAACAACTGCCTGAGTCATCCTTGTTCTTTGCACCTGACAGTTCAATAATATTTTATAACTGTAAAAAATAAGATTTTCTTAGAAGCTTACAAACAAAATACAACACTAATTGTGAATTGCAGTTCTTGCCTAAGTTGAAAGTTGTTGTTTTTTTTAAATTTTATTTTGTCACAACATTATATACAAGCACATACAATGAAAGGAAACAATAGGACAGGAACGGTAGGCACTTTTGTGCACTTATGCACGCCCCTTATAGTCAGTCCTCTTAGGAATGGGGTGAGGTCAATGGTAGACAGTTTTTGGTTAAAGCTTTTGGGAGTTTGAGAAGAGACCACAGAGTCAGGTAGTGTATTCCAAGCATTAACAACTCTGTTACAAAAGTCATATTTTCTTCAATCAAGATTGAAGCAGTTAACATTAAGTTTGAATCTATTGTTTGCTCTTGTATTATTGTGATTGAAGCTGAAGTAGTCTTTAAACAGGAAGGACATTGCAATAGATGATTCTATGTGTTAAACACAGGTCTTGTCGGAGACAGCAGAGTTCTAAGTTTTCTAATCCCAGGATTTCAAGTCTGATGGTATAAGGTATTTTGTTGTTTACAGAGGAGCGGAGAACTCTTCTTGTAAAATATTTCTGGACTCGTTCAATTGTATTAATGTCAGAGATGTGGTATGGGTTCCAGACAGGTGAGCTGTATTCAAGAATAGGTCTAGCAAATGTTTTGAATGCTCTGGTTAGTAGTGTAGATTTTTTGGAAAAGAAGCTACGCAAAATTAGGTTTACAACTCTTAGAGCCTTTTTTGCTATGTAGTTGCAGTGGGTTTTGGCACTTAGATCATTTGATATGAAAACTCCAAGGTCTTTAACAGGGTGGGCGTCATCTGTAAGGTAATGTCCATCAAGCTTGTACTTAGTGTTTGGTTCTTTTTTCCAATATGAAAGACTGAGCATTTGCTGGTTGAGATTTGGAGTTGCCAGGTTTTAGCCAATCGGATATAAAGTCAAGGTGTTTTTGAAGGGTAATAGTATTGTTGGTGGTGTTAAATAGTTTGACATCGTCAGCAAAGAGAACATAATAACTTGAGATATGGTTTCAGAGATCATTTATGTATAGTATGAAGAGGGTTGGTCCAAGAACGCTGCCTTGAGGAACGTCACTTTTGACAGGAACAGGATTTGATAGAGCATTGCCAATTTTGACCACTTGTTGTCTGTTTGACAGGAAAGCAGTTATCCAATTGTGAAGAGGTCCTGAAATGCCGTAGGATTTTAGTTTTAGGAGAAGTTTATCATGTACTACTGAGTCAAAAGCTTTGCAGAAGTCTATGTAGATTGCATCTATTGCTTTGCCTTGATCAAGATTAGTAGTCCATATGTTTTTGCAGTGGAGAAGTTGTAAGTTACATGATAATTTTTTTCTGAAACCAAATTGTTTATTAGAGAGTAGGTTGTTTGTTTCTAGGTGGAGGGTAATGGATTGGTTGATGATAGATTCCATTACTTTGCAGGTGACGCAGCATAGAGAGATTGGTCTGTAATTTTCAACTAGGCTGGGATCTCCTTTTTTGAAGATAGGGATGACTGTGGCTAGAGACCAAAGTTTGGGAAGGGAACCAGTCGTGAAAGCTTTATCAAAGATTATGCTTAGGGGTTCTGCTATATTAGTGGAAAGTTTTTTTAAGAAGTATGCACATAGTCCATCAGGCCCAATAGATAAAGATGGTTTCAGTTTGAAGAGCCTTTTCAACATTATCTTCTGTGAAGTGTATATGTGTTAAGTCGTTGTAATCATTGTTGGTACGATTGGGGAATGTTGGATATGTGCCATCACTGTTAACAAAGACCGAGCCAAAGAATATGTTAGAGAGGTTTGCTTTAACTGTTTCATCGTTACATTCTTTGCCGTTAGATTCTTTTAGTGGTGGGATGGATCTTGATTCTTTAAGTTTATTGTTCACAAAATTATAAAAAGCACGATTGGAATTTGTGCACAGAAGGTCGTCTTCTTGCTTTGTGTAGTAAATGGTGCATTCAGTTTTTATTTGGTTGCAAATATTTCTGTAGCGGTTTTTGAAGTTTGCTACATGGCCCTTTTTGTTTCTTCTCCAGAGGGATTTTTTTTTTGATTGAAGGTGAAGTAGTCTTTAACAGGAAGGACATTGCAATAGATGATTCTGTGTGTTAAACACAGGTCTTGTCAGAGTCAGCAGAGTTCTAAGTTTTCTAATCCCAGGATTTCAAGTCTGGTGGTATAAGGTATTTTGTTGTTTACAGAGGAGTGGAGAACTCTTCTTGTAAAATATTTCTGGACTCGTTCAATTGTATTAATGTCAGAGATGTGGTATGGGTTCCAGACAGGTGAGCCGTATTCAAGAATAGGTCTAGCAAATGTTTTGTATGCTCTGGTTAGTAGTGTAGAGTTTTTGGAAAAGAAGCTACACAAAATTAGGTTTACAACTCTTAGAGCCTTTTTTGCTGTGTAGTTGCAGTGGGCTTTGGCACTTAGATCATTTGATATGAAAACTCCAAGGTCTTTAACAGGGTGGAGGTCATCTGTAAAGTAATGTCCATCAAGCTTGTACTTAGTGTTTGGGTTCTTTTTCCCAATATGTAAGACTGAGCATTTGCTGGTTGAGATTTGGAGGTGCCAAGTTTTAGACCAATTGGCTACAAAGTCAAGGTCTTTTTGAAGGGTAGTAATATTGTTGGTGGTGTTAAATAGTTTGACATCGTCAGCAAAGAGAACACAATAACTTAAGATATGGTCACAGAGATCATTTATGTATAGTATGAAGAGCGTTGGTCCAAGAACGCTGCCTTGAGGAATGCCACTTTTGACAGGAACAGGATTTGATAGAGCATTGCCAATTTTGACCACTTGTTGTCTGTTTGACAGGAAAGCAGTTATCCAATTGTGAAGAGGTCCTGAAATGCCGTAGGATTTTAGTTTTAGGAGAAGTTTATCGTGTACTACTGAGTTAAAAGCTTTGCAGAAGTCTATGTAGATTGCATCTATTGCTTTGCCTTGATCAAGATTAGTAGTCCATATGTTTTTGCAGTGGAGAAGTTGTAAGTTACATGATAATTTTTTTTTGAAACCAAATTGTTTATTAGAGAGTAGGTTGTTTGATTCTAGGTGGAGGGTAATGGATTGGTTGATGATAGATTCCATTACTTTGCAGGTGACGCAGCATAGAGAGATTGGTCTGTAATTTTCAAGGCTGGGATCTCCTTTTTTGAAGATAGGGATGACTGTGGCTAGAGACCAAAGTTTGGGAAGGGAACCAGTCGTGAAAGCTTTATCAAAGATTATGCTTAGGGGGTTCTGCTATATTAGTGGAAAGTTTTTTTAAGAAGTATGCACATAGTCCATCAGGCCCAATAGATAAAGATGGTTTCAGTTTGAAGAGCCTTTTCAACATTATCTTCTGTGAAGTGTATATGTGTTAAGTCGTTGTAATCATTGTTGGTATGATTGGGGAATGTTGGATATGTGCCATCACTGTTAACAAAGACCGAGCCAAAGAATGTGTTAGAGAGGTTTGCTTTAACTGTTTCATCGTTACATTCTTTGCCGTTAGATTCTTTTAGTGGTGGGATGGATCTTGATTCTTTAAGTTTATTGTTCACAAAATTATAAAAAGCACGATTGGAATTTGTGCACAGAAGGTCGTCTTCTTGCTTTGTGTAGTAAATGGTGCATTCAGTTTTTATTTGGTTGCAAATATTTCTGTAGCGGTTTTTGAAGTTTGCTACATGGCCCTTTTTGTTTCTTCTCCAGAGGGATTTTTTTTTTGATTGAAGCTTTTTTATTGATATAGGTAATTTGTTTTTTTTTTATTTTGGTGGTGATTTGTGGTACATATAGTTTGATGATTCTATTGATTTCAAGTAGGAAAACTCTATAGTGGTCTTCGGCAGTGATACAGGTTGAGAATAGATTTTGCCAGTCAAGAGATGAGAGGTTGTTGTTTATAAGGTCATAGTTGGCTTTTTTGAAATTGTAGTTAGGAGTACTATTATTATGATGATTTATGTGAGGGCATATATTGAGACAAAAATCTATCATGCAGTGGTCACTGTTGGAAAAGGGTTCTTTTATTTGTAGTCCATAAATTGAGTTTGTGTTATTGCAAAAGATGAGGTCAAGGCAGTTGTTGAGTCTTGTATTGTTAGTTACTAGTTGTTCAAGACCTAGATCTGTAACGACATTGTATAGTGTAGTATGGATTGATTCAGTTGTACATTCCTTTGTTATCCAGTTAATAAAAGGGTAGATTTAGGTCACCCAGGAAGATGAGAGGATATGGACAAGAGGTAGCCCATGTTAGCAGTCTGGTTAACATATTTGCATGAGCGATGTTGTAGTCAGGGGCTCTGTAGCATAGTAAGAATCGAAGTGTGGTGTTAATGGACAGATCGCATACAATAGTTTCAGGAAAAGAAAGTTTATGTGCAACTTGAATATTTTTTAGGTTCAATGATTTTTTGTAAAAGATAGCCACTCCACCACCTCTGCGGTTTTCACGATCTGATCGAAAAACTTGATACTCTTTGTTTGAAATAATGGAGTCAGGGAGGGATGAGTTCAGCCATGTTTCACAAACAAATATAATATCAAATGTACCATTGTTTAACAATAGGATAAATTCAGATAATTTGTTTACAATACTTCTTGCATTTATTAATTTACATTTGAGACCTGCAGTGTTTGGTGTAGAAGAGGTAAGGGGCGTGCATACCTATTTTTGATTGATAGTTGATTGAGGGTTATGTACAACAGGTGGTTGAAGGAAGGTTGGTTGAGCAATGATTGGTTGTTCATTGGATGGTTGGAGATTTTGTATGGGTGGTTGGGGGTTAGTTGGTTGATCGACAGTTGATTGAACGGGTGGATGGCTGTTTCGATTGTCAGATGGATGAATGCCTTGAATGATGGATTGTTGGATGTTTTGATTGAAGTGTGGTTGAGTGATGGCTATTTGATTGTAAGATTTTCTTTTTATGTAGTCAGCACAGAAATCAATGTAAAGTTTGGTTTCACCTTCTTCTTGCCGTCGTTTGAGCTCTGAACGAAGTTCACGGGATCTAATACGTTGTAGGAATGATAGGTCTGGTCCAAGATAATATGCATAACAGCATAAAAATACTTTAAAATGAGTTTTTAAGAAATTATTTATTTATTTATCCAATAGAATCACATTCTTTGAATTAATCTTAAATGGTTTTTAAAATAATTTAAATTTATGATTGGCTGTCCTTTATTTCCTGCATACAGGGAAAAAGTGTATTTGTGAAAGAATATATTTTGCATAAATAGTTCCTGTTAATTTGCTATTTTAAAAATATTTCTGAGTTCATTCTTGTTGCCATGACAATTTCATTTTCATAAACACATTTTTGTGGTGTCTATGTCTGCTCCTATCTGACATTCTGGAAATTATATAAAATTGAAGAAAACAAATGAGTAATTTTGATATTCAACAGATAATGCTATCAATTTTGATTGATTATATATTTATGCATTTTATTGGGGTAATTTTACACTGCTTTGTGACCCCAAAATACTCCTTCAAAGTAGTATACAGTTCAATACAATAAATAGCTCAAATGCCAAAATCAAATGACAATACTGTATAATTGAGACCAAAATAGAGCAACTTACACACAATACATTTTCCTAATTGTTCCCATCATCAATCTCTTTCCACTTATGACTGTATGACTGTAACTTTGTTGCTGGCAATCCTTATGATTTATATTGATATATTGACCATCATTTGTGTTGTAAATGTTGTACCTTGATGAAGGTATCTTTTCTTTTATGTACACTGAGAGCATATGCACCAAGACAAATTCCTTGTGTGTCCAATCACACTTGGCCAATAAAAAAAAAATTCTATTCTAATTCTATTCTATTCTATTCTAAAACTAAAAGCTGGAAAAAAATCTTCACAGTTCATCCAATTCTCAGAAAGAGATGGAATCAACTGCTACCTGGAATCAACTGCTACATGAAACTTTCAATCAGTTTCATTGAAAATGCTTCCTACCGCTATACTATCAGTATCTTGCACAAATTTTTCGTTAGTATGAGAAAAAGTGATTGGGCTTTCATACCCAAGGTAGGCTTTATAAGAAGCCAAGCAGGATCTTTTTATAGTTCTGCTAACACAGTGTCAATTTAGCAAGCTGCTAATAAACACAGAGTGGGGAAGGGACATTTCAGATTTCAGAATAATTTGGGCAAGATATTGGTTAAGTCAGCTGCTGTCAAAACTTCAAGATAGCCCAGACTGGGAAACCAGAACCATAAATACAAATACTACCTTTACTGTAGTTTTAGTTACAGAATCTTGCAAGTTGGAAAGCGCTTCCCCTTTCCTCTGTCTTTACATTCCAGAGAATTAGGGAGGGTCAACTCTGAGATGTTTTATCCACCTCCACTTTTGTACTTAGATTTCTTTTTTCAGATCATTGTCTAGCCAGAAGTGTCAAACTCGCTGCATCACGTTGTTGTCAGGTGATGTATTGTGACTCCTCCCCCCTTTGCTAAAATGGGGGTGGGGGTGGCCAGTGTATGATGCATCTGGCATGCAGGCCGCGATGTTAACGCCCCTGGTCTAGGCTGTAGCCCTCCATCCTGTCTCTCAAAGTTATTCTGATAGTCCATTATAATTGCACAGTTAAGAATTAAAAAGATAAAAAATATCTGTGCCAAATATATAAATTATGTCTTATTTGATTGGCTATTCAATAAGCATGCACTGAGACAATAACACAAGCAATCATGCATGTACATACATGCAGCGCATCATCCCATCCTGCCCCAGGGACTGCTGGAAGCCACATTTTTACAGCTTTACATAAAATTCCAGAGTAGGTACTATATGAACTTCAGTGCGAATACTGTATACCACAGGAAAAGTGTAGCTACTGAGAAGATACATCTCCTAATTTCCACAAAATGACAGTGCTTTATAGCTGTGACCTGGAGTGAGCCAACTAGCAAATCTTACTGCCAGGGGAAAGTCAGTCCGATACGTATTCAAATTCTAAGCCATAAATTGCCTCTGAAAGTCTGCTAGTACAGTAATCAGCGCAGCTTGAGTTGAACCCAAGCTCATTTCTTTCCCCCAAAAGTTCACAGTCTCCAGGCATCAAGACAGGATCTCCATGGCATTCCCTGCCCATCCAGGGGGTCAAGATTTAAAACTGAGTACCATTTGTATATTGATGATGCTTAGCACTCATGCCAATGGATGACCTCACCCACTTGTCTCATGTAGATGTTGAATTGGAATACATAAGGAAAGTGTCAAACTCTGTGGAATTCTATATTGCAAGAACTTTGCATTACATCAGTCCCTATTAACACCAATTGAAACCAGCCCCAGAAAGAGAATCACTATAGTACAGTGCTCCCTGCTCCTAACTCTCAGCAATGGTCCAGAAGGATGCTTTGATTTTATTTTTATCCTGCCTCCCTTTTTAGAATTGAATGCTTCTGAAATACCAAGCAGAACCAGGAGAGTCATGACACCCTATTCTGGTCCTGCTAAACTCAGGCTGAAGGCTTGACCAAAATGGCTTCAAATAATTAGCTTCCTCCAGGCTCCATCTTATCCTTAATGTTGCACAAAAAAGGGGAAAGTTGGAAACTGGTTCTAAATTATCCCACACTGTCAGTTCCAGTGATGGCTTCATGAGCATGGAATGTACCATTGCCTTATTCAAGGCAGGTGGGATAGTCCACTCAGTCCAGAATGAATGCATCACTGTTTGAGCCAGGCCATTTGTCACTACCTAGGAGGCCTTAACCAGCTAGGAGGGGCAAGGGCTTAAGAAAAAGTTGACAACACTAACATCCTCAAGGATTTATGTCCTCATTGAGAAAGTTCTCAACAGTCACAACTATAGAATATAGGACCTACCTGACCAGGGTCCAATTTCATTGAATCTGAATGATTTTATTCATCAGATGTCTAATGTATTCCTGATAGCAATTCTTCATATATTCATCTTGTCCTTTAATCTCCATGAGACACTGGGTTGCTTTCAAAAGGGCCATTGGACACTGATAATCATAGAAAATAATTATATACTGCAATCCTAATCACTAAATAGACTGTAATGTGGGCACAGTCATGTTTTGACCGACTTATTTTTCATCTTTCTCTAGTGGTAACCTAGGCATCTCTTCTGGCTACTCTATTTCCCTTGAGTCGTTAGAAAACCAAGGGGCTCAGTGTGATTAGCTGCTGCTCATATGCAATCCTATACAATACAACTGCCACTTCCCCATTTGTGGAAGCAACTAGGGTTTCTGGTGAACTGTCCTCCAAAGACTCAGGAAAAATTCCAAATACCATCTGAAAACCAGTTGGGTCCATCATGCATCTATTGCAGACCAATCTAAGAAGGTCCACCTTTCTTCAAGATGGAGGACATCAGAAAGTTTCAAACGAACCAGTTTCAAAGAAACCAATTTCTGAACCATGGTCAGAAATTGATCTGACAAGACAAAGTTACAGTCCCTTGCAATCTTCAGAAGCCTGGGCTTGTTATCTAAGCAGGGTTTCTCAAATTGTGATTTGCAGAATCTCATGTACAACTCAACAATGTGACTCTGGACATTGTACAACAAAAATAAACATTTTTAAAAAGTAATTATATATCATAAAAAGTAACCCAATATATAAAATGAAAAATGAAAAAGGACAATAAAAAAACCAGAAGCCAGGTCTTAAGACAAGTAATGTGGGGGGCCTGTCATATATTGACTCTTGATCATGAATTCTGGATTGATAGATTCCACATCCTAAGAAATGTTTAATCTCTGATCTAGGCAATATAGTAGCATTATATCTCCTGGTAAACATATTTACTATGAATGTAAGGATTTGGCTAGAAAAGAGCAGATCAAGAGGCATCATTCTTTTATATTGTCCCAGATTTCTGCCTCTGAAATCTCTGAAAAGGGGAGAAAAGATGGGCAATCAAAAGCAAAGATGCTTTTAAGTCATTAATTCATCCTTCCTCTCATTCACCTGAACAGGTGAGTCATATGATGTTGGAATGATTTCTTTTCTTTGGGTATAATGTCTTTGTGCTGTGACAGGACTTCAAAAAGAGCTATGAAGCCTGTATACTGGTGGAATAAGAGCAAAATACAAATGAAGGTACTGTGCACACATATTCACTCAGAGAGCTGTTTAATGGATGGAAAAGCAATATTTTCCTGACAAGTTTGTTTTTAAAATCCTGGGTTTAAAGGCACAGTTGGGATTTGTTCCCTAGCAACATTGTACATCTAAGGCTTGTGAATGATTGCCAATATTGTGAAAAGCTGCACAGAAGAGTGAAGCAATTGGGAATGTGGGGGGTGAGAACAGTTAAATAAAAAGGTAGTATGGTGAAATAAATTGTCAAAGATTTTCTGGAGCTGAAAGCATTTCTAAATCATGGTCAGAGGTACATTAAAACTTAAGACAAAATAATTACCGGTTGAGAACTGGTTGTTGGAAGAAATCTCCTTTTGTTTTTTTCCACTTTACAGGATTACAGGGCTAATCCTGTAAGGAAGGCAGGAAGGAAACATTCTGGTGTTGTTTCTAGCCTAATCTTTATTGCCCTGCTTATAGAAACTGCCTCTCGGTTAATCCTTATTACATTGTAACAGTTAAAGGTTCTTGGCAGTACGGCCAGATTTACTGTCGCCTGAGCTTCTTAGGAGTTTTTCTTTTTTCTTTGCTGGTACTTTCCTGGGGCTTGACTTTCTTAAAGGGGAAGGGTTGTTTTGAGCCTTTTACACTGCTGTTGGGAGGAAATAATCCCCTGTTGGAGTTCTTCCATCTGGGATGCAACGATCAGCACTTTGAAGAAATAATTGAATAGTGAAGCAGAAAAAAAGCTTTTAATGTCAAGAAACCAAGATGAGTGACATTTAGCAAGGCTTCTTGGCTAGCTAGAAAGATTGACATTCAAACATCAGTTTACATATCCTTTCTGAGTTTTGGTCTAAAACTGGTTTTTGGTGAAGTTTAATTCTGTGCTTGGTGACGTTTAATCTTGTGTTTATTGATGGGATAGTTTTCCCTATTCAGCTTTGTTTGGAAGGAAAAAGGTTAATCTCTGTTCCTGAAAAGAAGCAGGGTTTAGAAATCTGGCTAGTTCCTGTGTCTACAGCTACTGTGTTTGCTCTTTTGCTACATTCTAGCACTAATTGCTTTCTTTGTAATTATTTCTTTGATCTTGACCCAGCCACTTTCTGTTTGCAGTACCAGGCAACGGGGTGAAATGCTCCTGGTTTGGACCGGATTGTGCAATCCGGTATGATGGCGAAGCAAAGCTCTGCCCACCCACCCAGGTGTCATTACTTCCTGTTTTAACAAGGAAGTAATGTGTTTTTTACCTTCTGTGCATGCGCAGAAGGTTTTGCACATGCACAGAAGGTCTGCACGCGCATGTGATGTGTGCGAGAGCGAAGCAAGCTCACATGCATGGCGCGTGCACTTCCGAATTGGTAAGGAAGGTAAGTAGTTTTCACCCCTGCCAGGCAAGTGTTAATAACTATTGTTCTACGATACAATTACTAGTATAGGTAGTTCTAAAAGGCATTAGAGACCAACAGGGCAGTAAGCAAATATTTTATTTTATTTTAAAGCTGGTGTGCATGTTTATGTGTGTGTTAACTTCATGTGTATAAATTTAGTGTAACTTTCTGTGTATATGAGTGTAACAAGACATACCTCCATGAAGGAAAGCACTTGGGAATTGTTTTCCCAGAAGAGAAAGCTGTATGGCCGAGTAATGGGTGAATAATTCAGTTGGAGGACAAGGTAATTACTGCCTAGATTGAATATGTCACAAACTCTGCCAAATTATTTCAATCCAAAAACAGAATTTTCTTAAGCATACTTGGAGACAAATTATCCTGAACATAATTACTGGAGCAGCTTAAGAGTGCAATGTGCTCAGAGGCTAAATCTCCTTAAAACATTCCATTCCTATAGGTGCTATAGCATTTTAGGATATAAAATAATATATTCTGGAACATTTCTAATTAATTTTCTTATTAATCAAATTGTTTTGGTTTATGCAGACACTGAACATTTTCCAGAAAGTTGAGCCAACTATGTTTATAAATATGTACAGTACTCCAGGTGCTGTGTATAAAAAAAACCAAAGTGATGATAATAATAATGATTTGTGCCTTTTATTTATCTTGAATTTTCTTAATCTGTTAGTGCAATGCTTTTAATACCATTCCTCAGAATGAGTTTTCTTTTGTTTTATATCAATAGATGGATTACTATAATTGAGCTGCATTAATAAGCATATGTGTTATGAAGCTAATTTTGCTCCGAATATCTGTGTACTATTCTTATTATATATTTACCCTCCATACAATTGAAAATTAATACATTTACACAATGAAAATATACACTATTTTTGTAAAACTTTTTTCCATAAATTTTAGGAATGATATCAACTGTATGATTTTGTACATACCGATAAAATAGCACCTTTGTGCTAGTTCTGTATCTTTTATGTGTCTATGCAGGTCATCCAATGTCAGAAAAATGTAGTGATTAAGGTGATGAACTGGGAATGGAGAGAAGCATGTTCTAATCCAGCCTCCACTCCACAATTATGCTGGGTGTCTTTGGGCCATTCATTATCTTTCTTCACATCTACTTCAACAGGTTGTTTGTGGAAAAAACATAGGTAGATGTTGTGCTCTGAAGGCTGCCCAATTCTTTAATAGGATAGAAACCAAATAAATAAATGAAATGTGTGTAATTAATAACAGAATAACAGAGTTGGAAGGGACCTTGGAGTTCTTCCAATCTAATCCAAACCTTTGCTCAAGCAGGAAACTCTATATCAGTGATGGCGAACCTTTTAGGCACTGAATGCCCAAACCGCACGCATGCCCAAATTGAAAGGTGTGTGTGCATGGACATGGACATGTGTGGACATGCACAAACATATGTGCATGCATAGACATGTATGCGCTCATGCCTGAACATGTGCAGACATGCGTATGCAGGTCCGCGCATGCGCAGCATAGTCCCAAAGACCAGCTAGCTGACAGGAAGTGGGGCATCCCAACACCGGCAGTGTGGCAAGAGGTAAGTGTCAGCGTTCCAGAAAACCCCCTCTTCAAGTAAAGACTCCAAAGCAAGCATCTTTCAAAGTTCTTTTACTAAGATAGGTAAGCTAGCATAACTGGGGAGTATCTGGATCTGGGAGATCCGGGTCTTCCCTCAGGGAAACACACTCCAAAACCACCATCCCTGACCCCTCTGCCGATCACATGTTCCAATTGCAAACCGTCCCATCTCGAGACATCACTCCAACCAGTCCTTCTCCAGATGCAGTCCTGGCCTGACCTTGACCGGCAGGAAGAATGTTATTATTTCTAATGGCCCCTTCTACTAAATCCCCACCCTCCTACTTTTCCACACAGGAGAAAGTGTCAGTGCGGAAGCCTTCAGCCCAGTATGGCTTCCAAAGCTGGCACTAAGATCTTTTTCTTTCGTGAGCTTCTGTTTCGTCATAGAATACAATAGATTTTTTTATTGGCCAAGTGTGATTGGACACACAAGGAATTTGTCTTGGTGCATATGCTCTCAGTGTACACAAAAGAAAAGATACGTTCATCAAGGTACAACATTTACAACACAAATGATGGTCAATATATCAATATAAATCATAAGGATTGCCAGCAACAAAGTTACAGTCATACAGTCATAAATGGAAAGAGATTGGTGATGGGAACTATGAGAAGGTTAATAGTAGTGCAGATTTAGTAAATAGTTTGACAGTGTTGAGGAAATTATTTGTTTGGCAGAGTGATGGCCTTCAGGAAAAAACTGTTCTTGTGTCTAGTTGTTCTGGTGTGCAGTGCTCTATAACGTCGTTTTGAGGGTAGGAATTGAACAGTTTATGTCCTGGATGTGAGGGATCTGTAAATATTTTCACGGCCCTCTTCTTGATTCGTGCAGTATACAGGTCCTCAATGGAAGGCAGGTTGGTAGCAATTATTTTTTTCTGCAGTTCTAATTATCCTCTGAAGTCTGTGTCTTTCTTGTTGCGTTGTAGAACCAAACCAGACAGTTATAGAGGTGCAAATGACAGACTCAATAATTCCTCTGTAGAACTGAATCAGCAGCTCCTTGGGTAGTTTGAGCTTACTGAGTTGGCACAGAAAGAACATTCTTTGTTGTCCTTTTTTGATGATGTTTTTGACGTTAGCTGTCCATTTTAGATCTTGCGATATGATAGAACCTAGAAATTTAAAGGTTTCTACTGTTGATACTGTGTTGTCTAGTATTGTGGGAGGTGGAAGTATGGAAGGGTTTCTCCTAAAGTCTACTACCATTTCTACGGTTTTGAGAGTGTTCAGTTCCAGATTGTTTTGGTTGCACCACAAGGCTAGTTGTTCGACCTTTCGTCTATATGCAGATTCGTCATTGTCTCAAATGAGACCAATCACTGCAGTGTCATCTGCGAACTTCAGTAGCTTAACAGATGGATCGTTGGAGATGCGGTCATTGGTATACAGAGAGAAGAGAAGTGGGGAGAGCACACAGCCTTGGGGGGTACAGGTATTTGATGTGATCTTGCTTAGCTTCACCTGCTGCTTCTTGTTTGTTAGGAAGCTTGTGATCCACTTACAAGTCTGTTCCGGTACCTGTAGCTGGTTTAGCTTAGTTAGAAGAGTGTCTGGAATGATGGTATTGAATGCTGAGCTAAAAAGAGGACCCTTGCATAGGTCTTTGGAGACTCAAGATGTTGTAGGATGTAGTGCAGAGCCATATTAACAGCATCATCTGTTGATCTATTTGCTCGGTATGCAAATTGCAAGGGGTCTAACAGCGGATCCGTGATGGTTTTCAAGTAGGAAAGCACTAGCCTTTCAAAGGTTTTCATGACTACAGATGTTAAAGCAACTGGTCTGTAGTCATTCAGTTCCTTGATGGTGGGCTTCTTCGGCACTGGGATGATGGTAGAGCGTTTGAAGCAAGAAGGAACATAGCACATCTCTAGTGATTTATTGAAAATATGGGTGAAGATGGGGGCCAATTGGTCAGCACAGACTTTTAAGCAAGAAGGAGTTATCTTGTCTGGGCCTGGAGCTTTTGCAGGGAAACAGAAGCTCACAATAGAAATGCCATGGAGATCTGACCTGGAGCAACAGTGTGCATGCCAGCAGAGCAGGCTCTGCGTGCCAACTCTGGCAAGCGTGCCATAGGTTCGCCATCACAGAAATAGGGGGAAGTTGGATTCATTTAACAGCCACATGATTCACTTAATAACTGCAGTAATTTGCAAAGTAACCATGGCTAAAAAGGTTATAAAATTGGCCACAACTGATTTAACAGCCACCTTCCTTAGCAATGGAAATTCTGTGCTCATGTGTGGTCATAAATCAAGGACTACCTGTATGGGAAGAATATCTCCTTTTCCACACCTCAACATACTCCATTCCTAATATCGTAGTTGATAATGTGGAACATGTGTTTGCAAAAATGCAAATTTCTAATTTTATAACTTTCTATGCTTTAATATTAGTCCTGAAAAAGTTTCTATTTCTTTTCCTATAAGTTACCTTGTTCCTAAAATATTGTGTAAAACATAAAGCCTTTCTCAGACTAATACAACTGAATGATAATGATAATGAAATGTCTGCAAGCAAATAATCAAGTTTAGAGAGCACCAAGAAGTCAAAAATTCAACCCTGAGCTACAAAATATTCTCTCCCACTAATGATGTCGCTGTATTGGAAGACTGGAATATTAATAATACTATGTTGTCAAGCAACTTTAGGGGCTTTTTCCATGTGAGACTGCATATAAACGATGAGTTTAATGAGAAGCCCTCTTTCAAGTCCCTCTCTTTTCTGCATTCATTCTCTGAGAAATACCAGGGGAAGGGGGTTGACCTTGGGGGGTTTACCTAGCAATTTCTTTATACTTTATAATATAAAATACTACATTTTAATGCAACTAACACTTTATTATTTTTATCATTCATATATTTTAATATTACTGACATGCACAGATGAAGTTTTCATTGCTTTACTGTTAACACTTTTGATGTGCTTTTACCATTTATCAGCTTTTAAGCTTTTATTTAGTTATGATTAGATGTTGCCCTGGAAATTGCTAATTGGAAAGGTAGTACTGTACATTTGCCACAGTGCGGAATCTGTGGAAGCTCAAGGTTGGTTTCTTAGTATTCTCTGAGCTTGTTTTTTTTCTTGTAGCACAATTTGAAACTCATGGTGAGCATGACATGTCCATTTTGGAGGAAAGCGCTCTGTAGATGTCCATGTATTTTGCATGTCATGGTGATGACTTTTGTTTTTCTTCACAACATTTCCCCTGCTGTGCAGATTTTCAGGGAGTTTTTTTTCTTGCAAAGTGGGCAAAGTATTGGCTACAGGAGCTATTAGTGCCCAGGAGGTCATATTTTAACTGTCCCATTAAGAAAATAAGCAGTTGCCTTTGCTAATTAACTGGAAAATCTTTCTGGTAAGAGCAAAAGCAAATTGCACATTTGTACTACTTAACTCAATCCTATATTGAAATGATCCTGGAATAATAATAATCTTGAAACTGTTGGTTACACTGGCTTGAACTTCTGTGCAAAAGACAGAAAAAAATATGTTTTAGACTTGTTAGAAAAGAGGAATGTTACTGGAAGTGAAGGCTGGATTGTTTTAAAACAACTTTAATTTGACATCTGTATATTTATGATAAAAGCAAAGAGGTTTGCATTGTTTTCACAAAATTTAAAGGATTTAAATAATCACAGAGCAGCAAGGAATTTTATTTTTAATACTGAGACTATTCTGTGGTGTTCTTATATCAGGACATTTTAAGATTGTAGCAAAATCTAGTGATGTTTCTGTGCCCTCAATAAATCAACCAGTCCAACCCCAACAGTGTGGCCAGATAAGTTAACAATTCATTTCTCTCCCGTCTACTTTTAATCTGATCCAGAAATAGCAGTTTCAAAAGAGACTTTGGATAGGATGCATTACAAAGATACAGCTTGAAAGATAATGCCAGCATGAATGACAGCTGTTTGAATCTGAAGGGAAACACCATCACATTGTCATTAGAGAAAGCAGATGAAAAGCACATTGTCAGCTAGCAATCATCTCTGGTGGCCCTGCCCCTGCCTGCCTGGTCACCTTGCCTGCTGCCTCCATGCACTGCGCTTGGAAGGGGCTGTTGCCACCGCTCTCGCTACCCTCTCTCCCTGCCTGGCTGCAGATGTCCACCTGCCCTCCTGGAGCACCACTGCCCCACTGCGGTTCCCTTTCTTTCTTCTCCTGCCGCAAAACAAAAGCGAACGGTGGCGGTAGTGCTTCGAGAGGGCAGGCAGACATATTCATTATAGTTGTTATAATGTTATAATATTCATTATAACAATAGGACATATTGTTTTGCTGAAATGTCATGTGATAATTGAATCTCGCAAGATTTCAGGATATTTGAATGAGATTGCACACAGGATCCTTGTGATAAGATTTATTTACTACTTATTTATTTGTAAATTTTATTGGTCACCCATCTTATGACAGGGTAACTCTTGGAGGCTTACAATCATAAAAAGATAAAAGCTATACAAAAGCTAAAAGACATAAATAAAATACTATGAAGATCCAAATGCTGGATTAATTAAAAACTGGGGAGGGCAGGAGCAGGATTGGGGGGGGGACGAGGAGGAGTAGGATCTGTTGTTAATTACATACTCTATTATTATATTATATATTATGTTATATTATATTATATCATATTATATATTATATTATATCATATCATATTATATTATATTTTATATTATATATTATGTCTTATTACATATTAATATTACATATTACATACTCATACTTATATATATACTTCTATATTGTATAATTAATTAATTAATTAATTAATTAATTAATTGGTCATCTCCATTGTGATACCCCTTCATTGGGATGCCAAGAGCCAGATCTTTAGGCTCTTACAGAAGGTTGGAAGGGTTGCAAGGGCAGGTGCAATGGCAGAGAAGACTCTTTTAGACCCGGCCAGACAGAATACTTGGGTCCATGGGGTCTGCAACATGCCTACTCTGCTGGCAGGGGTGGGTCAGGCTAATCTCACTGGGGTGAGTTAGCAATAGCACTTAGCACTTACATTTATATATGGCTTCACAGTGCATTGCAGCCCTCTAAACAGTTTACAGAGTCAACGTATTGCCCCCAACAATCTGGATCCTCATTTTACCAACCTTAGAAGGATGGAAAGCTGAATCAACCTTGACTGCCAAATTGCAGTCAGTCAGCAGTCAGCAGAAGTAACCTACAGTACTGCATTCTAAACATTGTGCCACCTTGGCTTTTCTACTTTATGGTCCCTCAAGTAGCCTGCACCAGGCCATGGTGAGCTTTAAAGGTGATTACCAACACCTTGAATTGTACTGGGAGGCAGATTGGCAGCTAATGCAACTCATGGAGCAATGGTGTTACATGGACCACCTTTGGGGCCCCGGGAATTGCCTGCACCACCACACTGCACAAGCTGTAGCTTTTCGGAGTATAAGACACACTTTTTCCCTCCTAAAAGAAGGTGGAAATGTTGGTACGTCTTATACACCAAATACAGCCATTTTTGGCCTCCCAAAGTGCCGCCCCACTCATCCCATTTTTGTGAAAAATGGGCCCCTTTTTTTACAAAAACAGAGTGCGCAGAGGGTTTGGGAGGCCTACTGAGTAGTCCTGGGGGCTGGGGAGGGCAAAAACGCCCTCATTTTTGCAAACCATGGGGCACACAGAGAGTTTGGGAGCCTGCAGAGTGCTCTTGGTGGCCGGAGAAGGCAAAAACTTTTTTTTTCTTACTTACCTCTTCGAAATCTTGGTGCGTCTTATACACCGGTGCGTTTAATAGTCTGAAAAATATGGTATGTGAAATTTGGAATCTCTCAAGATTTAACTTTTTAAAAATAAATGTTTGGACAACCAACACCATTTTCTGAGATGACAGCTGACACCCACTTCCTGAAAAGGTTGCTGATCTATGTCATGATAGCAAGCACTGTGTTTAAATATCACCTGTCTATTAAAACATACATACCATTACCTTCCACTTGCTCTTACTGGCATATTTTTGTTATAAGAAAAATATTGTCAAGAGTTCAGTATTATGGGAAAGAGAGGTTTAATTAGGTAAACATTCTGGATTTTGAGTTTTTGTGTGCAAAGCCTTTTGTAATGTGAAGCATACTACAAAAGAAGATAATACACAATTCTGAAAAGTACTGTAGAAAAAGTCCTTTGAGTCTAATATCCCCCCAAGACAGTCTTTGTTATTCTCTCTGTTGTGTTATTCTCTTCTCCAGTTTGATTCATGGTGTTTGAAATTTACGGGAGATTATGAGAAGACTGTTTGCAATAAAGGGGAGCTCCATAGAACTTGGTATTAATATCTGCTTTTTAAACAAGTATAAGAATGAGGCCAGAAGTACTGTGGACATGCTCTTGACTTGCTTTAATTTCCAAAATGTTTATTCCCCTAATCTGAAAAATAAAAGCCCAGGCAGGTTGTCTCTCAATTTCAGTTCAGAATTTCATTAGTTTAATTTTGACTGATCCTATTTAGAAAAAAAATTGTTACATTTATATCAAAACTGCAAGTACAGATAGTCCTCAATTTACAACCGTTCAGTTAGTGATTGTTTGAAGTTGCAATGGCCTGAAAAAATGATTTATAACTGTTTTTCACATCTATGACCATTGGAGCATCCCCATAGTCACATGATCAAAATTTGAATGTTGGACAACTGGTTCATATTTATGACAATTGCAGTGTCCCAGGGTCATGTGGGTCATCTTTTGCAATTTCCTGACAAGTGAAGTCATTGCCAGATTCAATTAACAACCGTGTTACTAACTTAACAATGGCAATGATTCACTTAACTGTGGCAAGAAACATCATAAAAATGGGACAAAAACTCACTGAACGACTGTCTTGCTTAGCAACAGAAATGTTGGGCTCAGTTGTGGTCATAAGTTAAGGACTACTAATTGGAATCCATCACGCCTACTTCACATTTTTTTCTCACTTTGTCTGTTTTTCCTTGGTTGCTTGAATTGTTAGATCCTGTATTTTTACCATAGCCATTAGCAAATGAAAATATATTATTTATTTTACCTTTGATTCCTTTAATGATATTTTGATTGCCTTTGCCATGAAATAGTTCATGTTGTTGATTCTTATTTACGTACAGGATTAGGAGAAATAAGCTACCTTAGATTTCACACAAATCGGTTAGTAATATTGACAGAGAAGCAGTAGGAATCCAGGGTTGTATGCAAGTGCTCTTTTCATCCATGACTGCATAAGCTGGCCTTTTAAATCATGTGCTGTATCCTTATATTGAATCATCTTCAGTTAATAAATGAAGTAAGATAGATGGATTCAAGTTAAAACAGTGATGGGTGCGCTGTTGGAAGAACCGAAGGACTAGGTTGGAAACAGATTATCATGGACAAAATCTATATACTGCATATGGTTAACTTGATAGCATATAATCAATTTTAGTTAAGATAAGGCTATTGCTTAAATGTGGGAAATCCTTTACTAAGTATAGTTTTTGTTAATATTATTAATTTAGCTTATATGACCGCCCATCTTGCCATAGCAACTGTAGGTAGCTAAGAGCATATAAATCAGTGGTAGTCAACCTGGTCCCTACCGACCACTAGTGGGTGTTCCACCTTTCGTGGTGGGCGGTAGGGGTTTTGTC
Source organism: Ahaetulla prasina (assembly GCF_028640845.1). Taxonomy (NCBI): domain Eukaryota; kingdom Metazoa; phylum Chordata; class Lepidosauria; order Squamata; family Colubridae; genus Ahaetulla; species Ahaetulla prasina. The sequence goes on from NC_080539.1 coordinate 63,650,333, forward strand.
CGATACTGAAGCACTTTCCTTTTTTTTAATTTAATTGACTTTTTTAAAAAAATTCATAGCATTATTTAAAAACATTTTCATTAGTTTTTCATAAAATTCCCCATGACAATTTAAATTTCTGAAAATATACTATTTGTATCGCCTGTGCATAAGTTTAGTTCACATTACCTAAGTGAAACTAAATGGCGCTACAGTGCGGCCACAAACAAAAAAGCCTCGTCCCAGAATAGCTCGCGCATCTCCCCCCACACCACCCAGCTGTAACAGACAAGCAGAGCTGGTAGCCGGTGCCCTCCCAAACCCAATCCACGATGCGCGAGAGGCATGTGCAGACGATGATACACGGCACATTATTGTGGAACTGGTGGGCGGTTAGAAAATTTTACTACTAACAGAGATACAAAAGTGGGTGGTAGGTATAAAAAGGTTGACTACCCCTGATATAAATACACAATACAGAAAGCATTAAAATAGCAACGCATGCAGCCAAAATAAAAACCATTTTATAGTAAAATCATAACAGCCACTACATTGACTCAGACTAACAATGTGACACCCATGCCCAGGAATACATTGGTGTCTTCAAAATCTTCCAAAAATCCAATAGATCATGCCCTATCTAATCTCGGAGGTTGTAATGTTCCATTTGATTATAGAAAATATTAAGCTATGTCTTCGCCTATTTAGATGTAATGTCTGCAGCAGAAATGTGTTTCTGGGCCTGGAGTTGTCAGTATTCTTATATGTCAAAACCTATAGATGGGATAATAGCCCTGCTATTTTTATTTCAAAGGATATTTATTTATTTATTTATTTATTTTGTCAAATACATATTAAATAATATATATAAGTATAAGCATGAATTGAATACTACATAAAATGAATACAACTAAAGGGAACATTAGGATGGGGATGGTAGGCACACTGGTGCTCTTAAGCACGCCCCTTACAGTCCTCTTAGGAATGGGGTGAGGTCAACAGTAGACAGTTTTAGGTTAAAGTTTTGAGGATTTTGGGATGAGACCACAGAGTCTAGTAGTGGATTCCAGGCATTAACAACTCTGTTACTGAAGTCATATTTTCTGCAATCGAGATATCTAAAAAGTTGTGACTTTCAGAGTAAACCAAGCTGTATTGTCAGCAATTTCATATGTTGCTGGACTGTAATTCCCTAGTTCAGTATATTTTTTTATATTCTGTTTCATTATTGTGCTGGACTGTATTATTTGAACTGTGGGTGAAGAATTGTTGCTGAAATATTTTTGCATGTAAGATTATTTTTCTGCACAACTGCTTAATTATGAAGGTAATTGCATGGGTGGGCCTTATTGAAACCATACTTTCTGACCCTCCCAGCTTTATATGCATTATTATTATTATTGTTATTATCATTATCATTATCATGATCATGATCATCATTATTATTATTATTATTATTATTATTATTATTATTATTATACCGCCCTTCTCCCGAAGGACTCAGTGCGGTGAAGTAAGATTCAACAGCGGCAGGGAGGAGCTGGCTCTGTGTTTGTGTGTGTGTAGTATGCGCTGTTGGCGCCCTGTTTCCTGGTGCTCTGCTCCTGACCCCAGTGGCAGTCCTTACTCTCTCCCTCTTTCTTTTCCTTCTCGTTCCCCAGTTCAGAGCTCGGACTGCTCTTATTTTCACTCCCCTTTCTTTCTTTTCCTTCCTTACACCAGCCGCCCACCCATGCCAAGGTCTCCTGGCTTTTTCGCCTCTGTAAGCAGCGGCTTCTCGGCAGCGTCGCCCCGCCTCAATTGGTTTGGAGAAGGAAAGCTAATTTGCTGATCTGCGAGGGTCGGTTTCTTTTGCCTCCTTCTTCTTCCTCACTCGGGAGGAAACGCAAAGTATAGTTAGCCTGAAAAAACTGAACCGTGTGACTGGCGGGAGAGAAGGACGGCGCTGAGGCGGGGAGAAATCGTTTGTTCTTGCCGTATTTCTCCGCTTTCCAAGAGGCTTTTTCTTTTTCACCTCTTTCTCCCCACCTCCCCAATTTCCATAGGGGGAAAAAAAAACCCTGGGGAAAACTTGGCAAAAAATAAAATAAAATAAAAAGTACTGAGTGCAAATGTTTTTTTTTTATACTGTAGTTGGAGTTTTCCACGTTTCTTTCACATTCCGAGGGCGAGAGGAGGACGAGTAAGAGGAGGGCGAGTAAGAGGAGGCGAGGTGACAACCGGCCCCTCCCCCCCCTCCGAGGGCGAGAGGAGGACGAGTGAGAGGGGGGCGAAAATGTCGAACGCCCCCTCCGCCCCCCGCCCCCTCCGCCGACCACCGCCGCCGCCGCCATCAAAAAGCGGCGGAAGAAAACGCCGGAGGCCAGCCGCCGCCCCAAAACGAGCCGGCTGAGCTGGCAAAGCATGCCGGCAGCATTTGGACTCGTCCTGCCGGCACTTCACGGCGGCCTCTCCCCACCCCCACTGCCGCTTCGCACTCAATTTCGGCTTTTCGGAGAGGAGGGCGAGGGTGACAAACGCCCCCTCCGCCCCCTCCGAGGGCGAGAGGAGGACGAGTGAGAGGGGGGCGAAAATGTCGAACGCCCCCCCCGCCCCCCGCCCCCTCCGCCGACCACCGCCGCCGCCGCCATCAAAAAGCGGCGGAAGAAAACGCCGGAGGCCAGCCGCCGCCCCAAAACGAGCCGGCCGAGCTGGCAAAGCATGCCGGCAGCATTTGGGCTCGTCCTGCCGGCCCAGCTGCAAGGGTAGACTCGAGTATAAGCCGAGGGGGCGCTTTTCAGCACAAAAAACGTGCTGAAAAACTCGGCTTATACTCGAGTATATACGGTAATCAATTTTAGTTAAGATAAGGCTATTGCTTAAATGTGGGAAATCCTTTACTAAGTATAGTTTTTGTTAATATTATTAATTTAGCTTATATGACTGCCCATCTTGCCATAGCAACTGTAGGTAGCTAACAGCATATAAATCAGTGGTAGTCAACCTGGTCCCTACCGACCACTAGTGGGTGTTCCACCTTTCGTGGTGGGCGGTAGGGGTTTTGTCCGATACTGAAGCACTTTCCTTTTTTTTAATTTAATTGACTTTTTAAAAAAATTTCATAGCATTATTTAAAAACATTTTCATTAGTTTTTCATAAAATTCCCCGTGACAATTTAAATTTCTGAAAATATACTATTTGTATCGCCTGTGCATAAGTTTAGTTCACGTTACCTAAGTGAAACTAAATGGCGCTACAGTGCGGCCACAAACAAAAAAGCCTCGTCCCAGAATAGCTCGCGCATCTCCCCCCACACCACCCAGCTGTAACAGACAAGCAGAGCTGGTAGCCGGCGCCCTCCCAAACCCAATCCACGATGCGCGAGAGGCATGCGCAGACGATGATACACGGCACATTATTGTGGAACTGGTGGGCGGTTAGAAAATTTTACTACTAACAGAGATACAAAAGTGGGCGGTAGGTATAAAAAGGTTGACTACCCCTGATATAAATACACAATACAGAAAGCATTAAAACAGCAACGCATGCAGCCAAATAAAAATCATTTTATAGTAAAATCATAACAGCCACTACATTGACTCAGACTAACAATGTGACACCCATGCCCAGGAATACATTGGTGTCTTCAAAATCTTCCAAAAATCCAATAGATCATGCCCTATCTAATCTCGGAGGTTGTAATGTTCCATTTGATTATAGAAAATATTAAGCTATGTCTTCGCCTATTTAGATGTAATGTCTGCAGCAGAAATGTGTTTCTGGGCCTGGAGTTGTCAGTATTCTTATATGTCAAAACCTATAGATGGGATAATAGCCCTGCTATTTTTATTTCAAAGGATATTTATTTATTTATTTATTTATTTTGTCAAATACATATTAAATAATATATATAAGTATAAGCATGAATTGAATACTACATAAAATGAATACAACTAAAGGGAACATTAGGACGGGGATGGTAGGCACACTGGTGCTCTTAAGCACGCCCCTTACAGTCCTCTTAGGAATGGGGTGAGGTCAACAGTAGACAGTTTTAGGTTAAAGTTTTGAGGATTTTGGGATGAGACCACAGAGTCTAGTAGTGGATTCCAGGCATTAACAACTCTGTTACTGAAGTCATATTTTCTGCAATCGAGATATCTAAAAAGTTGTGACTTTCAGAGTAAACCAAGCTGTATTGTCAGCAATTTCATATGTTGCTGGACTGTAATTCCCTAGTTCAGTATATTTTTTTATATTCTGTTTCATTATTGTGCTGGACTGTATTATTTGAACTGTGGGTGAAGAATTGTTGCTGAAATATTTTTGCATGTAAGATTATTTTTCTGCACAACTGCTTAATTATGAAGGTAATTGCATGGATGGGCCTTATTGAAACCATACTTTCTGACCCTCCCAGCTTTATATGCATTTATATGCATTTTTAAAAAAGTAATTAAGGCAGGGGTGTCCAAAGTTTTTTTGGTGAGGGCCAAATACAGAAAAATAAGCAAAGGCCCGGGCCACACCATTGAACGGGGGGGGGGGGGGCTAATTTTTTTGTACCAGTTCTGTGGGCGTGGCTTATTTTGGGGTGTGGCTTGGTGGTCATGTGACTGGTGGGCGTGGCTAACTGCTCATGTGACTGAGTGGATGTGGCTATGGGCATAGAAACTACTCAGAGGGCTAAAAAACTAATTTTTGACCAGTCCTCACACTTATGACTATCCTCACATTTATGCCCATTGCAGCATTTTTAACAACCATATCACTCATTTCACAACTGCTTATTTATTTATTATTTATTTTATTTGATTTGATTTTTATACCGCCCTTCTCCCGAAGGACTCAGGGCGGTGTACAGGCATAATAAAAAACCGACAATACAATATACAGATTTAAAATACGATTTAAAAAACTTATTTAAATTAGCCCAGTGATTAAAATTTACCATACTAAAACCCGTTTAAAATTAATAAATTTAACATTAAAATCGATTTAAGCCAGCCAGCGGATAAAAGATGAGTCTTGAGTTCGCGAAAATGTCCGAAGGTCAGGTATTTGGCGTAAACCGGGGAAGCTCGTTCCAGAGTGTGGAGCCCCACAGAGAAGGCCCTTCCTGGGGCCGCCAGCCGACATTGTTTGGCGGACGGCACCCTGAGAAGTCCCTCTCTGTGGGAGCGTCTGGTGGTGGAGGCGTATGGTAACAGCAGGCGGTCCCGTAAGTACCCAGGTCCTAAGCCATGGAGCGCTTTAAAGGTCATAACAACACCTTAAAGTGCACCGGAAGGCCATAGGCAGCCAGTGCAGTCTGCGCTGGGCGGTGTTACATGGGAGCTACGTGTAGCTCCTCTATCACCAGCGCAGCTGCATTCTGGACTAACTGAAGCCTCGAGTGCACTTCAGGGGAGCCCCATGTAGAGAGCATTACAGTAATCCAAGCGAGAGGTAACGAGCGCATGAGTGACTGTGCATAAGGCATCCCGATCAAGGAAGGGGCGCAACTGCCGAACCAGGCGAACCTGGTGGAAGGCCCTCCTGGAGACGGCCGTCAAATGGTCTTCAAACGACAGCCGATCATCCAGAAGGACACCCAAGTTGCGCACCCTATCCTTTGGGGCCAGTAACTCGCCTCCAACAGCCAGCTGCGGCTGCAGCTGACTGAATCGGGGTGCCGGCATCCACAGCCACTCCGTCTTGGAGGGATTAAGCTTGAGCCTGTTTCTTCACCACGGTTACAAGATAAGGTGCAAAATGTAAAGATAGTTGTAGGTGTGAGGACCAGTCAAAAGTGTGAGGACAGGTCAAAAATAACTTTTTCAGCCCTCTGAGTAGTCCTTGGCCAGGGGTGTCCAAACTTGGTCCCTTTAAGACTTGTGGACTTCAACTCCCAGAGTCGAACTCTGGGAATTGAAGTCCACAAGTCTTAAAGAGACCAAGTTTGGACACCCCTGATCTTGGCTTTTGTTTTGTATTTGGTATGAACTTGAAACTCCCTTCATTATTCCCTGCCCAAGGGGTGGAGGCGCGAGGAGCCTCGCCAGGCGGCCCGAGGAAGGCCAGGGTAGATCTACTGGGGTCAGGCACAGCCAGCAGCCTCTTTCCTGCTCGCCGTCGCCTCCTCCGCCCCCTCCCTTCGTTATTCCCTGCCCAAGGGGTGGAGGCGCGAGGAGCCTCTCCAGGCGGCCCGAGGAAGGCCAGGGTAGAACTGCTGGGATCGGGCACAGCCAGCAGCCTCTTTCCCGCTCGCCGCCTCCTCACCTGTTTCTCGATGGCTGTCACTGCCGCCATGCGTGTCCGACATGGGGAGGCGCGAGGAGCCTCGCCAGGCGGCCCGAGGAAGGCGAGGGTAGAACTGCTGGGGTCAGGCACTGCCAGCAGCCTCTTTCCCGCTCGCTGCCTCCTCCAGCCCCTCCCTTCATTATTCCCTGCCCATGGGGAGGAGCCGTGAGCCTAGCAGCGAACCACCGGGCAAGTACCGGGAGGCGGCTGAAAAGGGCCATATTCAATTATACTTTCAGAATTTGCTGCGGGCCAATAAAATCTGACCCGCGGGCCACAGTTGGCCCGCGGGCCGTAGTTTGGACACCCCTGAATTAAGGCAACTTTTATGAAATGTAAGGGGCTAAGTACTCTTTGTCTTACTCAGAAATCTAGCACATTTGAAGAATAGTTTAAATATTTTAATATTGATTTGCAGGTTTTCTCTGTGTACTTGGTTTCTGTTGTCCAGATACAAACCTCCTTGTAGAGTCAGAAGCAGTACAGCCCAGCCAAGCCTATACAGGTAGTCCTCAATTTATGACCGCAGTCGAGCCCAAAAGTTATTTCTTACTAAGTAAGAAATTTGTTAAGTGAGTTTTGCCCCATTTTATGACTTTTCCTGCCACATTTGTTAAGTGAATCATTGCAGTTGTTCAATTAATAACACAGTTAAGTTAGGTGAATCTGGTTTCCCCATTGACTTTGCCTGTTAGAAGGCTGCAAAAGGGGATCACATGACCCTGGGATGCTGCAACCGTCATAAATGTGAGTCAGTTGACAAGCATCTGAATATAAATCTCCTGATTATGGGGATGCTATAATGGTCATTAGTCTGAAAAATGATCATAAATCACTTTTTTCAGTGCTGTTGTTTAAACAGTTTAAACAGTCACTAAGTGAACTGTTGTAAGTCAAGGATGCTTCTAGGTCCAAAGTGTCTCCCACTCGGGAACATATTACCATCTATGGTGGACGTGTCTGGTGGCAAAAAAATTCTGGGCAAATATTAAAAAATGGCTAGAAAAAATAACAGAACAACCAGTTGAAAGCAAACCAGAAACATTTTTATTAGGAATCTTTACAAGAACATAAACCAAAGAAATAAAATATCTGATTTTACACATTATAACAGCTGCACGAATAACTTATGCACAAAATTGGAAACAGGAAGAGATACCAACAGATGAAGAAGTGATAGGGAAAGTTTTAGAGTGTGCCGAAATGGACAAGTTAACAAAAGAAATTAAAGAGAAAGAAGAGACAGATTATTATACAATCTGGTATAAATGGTGTGAATGGCTTGAGTCTAGAAATAAAGGGGGGAAAAAAGGGAAGAAATTAGAATGTACAGAATGTATTAGGAATGTATAAAATGTAAATAATAAATAAAGCAATTAATATTAGGTAATTTAATGTAAATAAAGAAAAGGGGATAAGAAAGAAAATAAAATAACAAACGTGATATGGGGGTAAATGTATAAAAGCGAGAGAAGACCACTGTTTAGAAATAGGAAATATTTATACGTTATACATTGTGTGTCTGTCAGATTGTGTAAAATAATTAAAAAAATAATAATAAAAAAACAAAGTGTCTCCCACTCTTCTACTATAATATCCCCTTATGAAGGGGAATACCAGAGAAGAACTCATGGATTTCTATTTCATTATATAAAAGCAGAAATCTACGTTTCCTTTTCAACCCAACTTGCTTACCGATAAATTGTACATGTATAGAATCATGTATTATATTATTAAAGGTCTTGTATAATATAGCCTTTATTGTCATTGTACATCATGTATACAATGAAACTGATTTTAGCCTCACTGGTGCAATCCATGACAAAAAATACAAATAACATAAATAGTATAAAGAATAATCCCTTTGCAAGTAATTAGGGAGAAAAAAAGAAAAAGAAAGAAAAAGAAAAACTAGTCATACGTTTCCGCATGTGCGTGGAATGATTGTGGTTGTGTTTAAGAGTCTGACAGCCAAGGATAGAAACTATTTTTAAGCCTATTTAAAAATATTTATTATTTTATACATATTTATTTTGTAGTGCTTGGGTCTGCATTAAATCTAACATAACTATAGGGCAGAGCGTACAGAAAAATCACTGTTCTTATTTTACACCTGCCAGCCTCAGAAGAATGCAGACTGAGACTAGTGACATACAGTACTGTTTTTGTCTATGATATATTTAGTGTCTTATATGAAAGTAAGACTCCCTTTTTCCCTTTCAGCTCAGTTAGGAAAGAATGTATGTTTTCTTTGGCTTTCTTCCCTGCTTGTTACAAGAGAGAGAAAAAACAAACTTGATTAAATTAATCAGAAATGTCCATACAGTAATCTTTTAGAGTTAGCAAGTAAAATAAAAACAGTAAATTTTAACATAGTGTGAATTCTGGTTTTCTGTGAGACAGATTTCTTCCTGTTAAAAGTTGTCTACTTTTAAAAGGGTGTGTGTGTGTGTGTTTGGCATGGATAAATACATTCAACTACTGTCTGTATAAGGTCTTAGTCATCCTAATTTGTATCTATGTTGGAGAAGTGTGGGAATGAACATTTGGAACAGTAAAGTAACCCAGCATAGTATCAAGCGATGCTGAGATATTGAGCCAAAATGCACAGATCAGGCTTACTGCCAGCGCTTGAATCATCCAGCCACTCTACCACTATATTAGTAATTAGGTACTTTGTTTCATTGACCTCTTTATTCTTTTAAAGGTATAATTTCTTTATTTGCAAAGCAATGCATTGGCTAATTAGAAGTCTGAGACAATAGTGAGATTTTAATCTGTTTTTATTTTTCAGTCCCTTTTATTGCTACTTTTTTGCTCATGGAATAAATAGCTATTTCCTTATAAGGTTAGGAATGATGTGCACTTTAAAACTTACAGTAATTTCTTGTCCTTTTAACAAAGCCTCCCCATGACTTGTTACATTATCCTCAGCAGTTTGTGGGCTGAGATCCTTGTAACTTGGAGGGAGGAGAACATTAAGAACAATGACACTTAGTGGGTAGACAAGCTTGGGAGCTTTTTCTTATAGGCTTTTAACTGTGTCAAGCCTTTTTTTAGGACTTTTCCTTCTTAAAGAGAATGGAAAAGCAAACTGTCCATGTTTGACATTCTCTGGTTCTGGGGTTTTTGAACAGGCTTTGGGGTGGGAGAATTTTGAACTTGCTACAATGATTCCTTAGAAACTTGGGATGGAATAAATCTATTCATTTTCTAGATTCTGAAATTTTGATTTTCATATTTTGATGTACTCATCCCATTATAGAGGCAGATTGATCTGTACCTGTTTTGGATTTCTTTTGGGGTTTTGCCATTTTGATTCCATTATGGAATATGGAGAAGTTGTCAAACCAGATGTTTCCCTGATTACTCTAGTTTTAAATATCGAATTTCAAAATGGTATGTTTATATATAGTTTTATTAATTTTGATTATAATAGTAAGATCTAATAATTTTCTGTTTATAGCTTTTTACTATCTCTTTCAGTTTCTTTAAGCTTATAAATAGTTTTTCTTTTGTTCAAAGCTTAAAAGAAACTCATCAATGATGATGTTTGAAACTTTTTATTCTGAAGGTTTCTAATAACTTTAAACTTAATAGGAAATTTCCAAAAGTGATTAAAAAGTGAGGTTAGCAATCTTAGTGTCCTTGAAAAGGCTCCTTTGCGGTTGTGAGGAAGATGGCTAAACCAGTGCTCCAATTTATAGAAAACCCCTGTCCTGTGATTAGCTTGTGAGAAGCAATCATCCAGAGTTTGTGTGATTGATTTCCCATCCTGTCCTTATATGGAGAGGTTCCAAGGAACTCAAAGTTGTCTTCTCTTTGTCATTCGTCCCCCAGGAGTTAAAATCGTATCTGAATGATCAAATAAATTTTGAGTTAAATTCTAAATCAAAAATTCAAATAGTTTAATTCTCAACTGCCACTTGTTAGCCATATTTAATTAGTGCTTAAGTAGAAAATTATTTTGCAAAATAATACTAAAACCTTGCCTGCAGTTTTTTTTTAAATAATAATGCTGCTTCATAAGCATTTTTAGCACAAATAAGGGAATGACACCCATTCTTTCCACATTATGGAATTGTAAACTGGCCCACCAATGGCAGGATGTTTTAATTGACTAGTCATCACAGTAGTAACATTAATTAATATAGATATGCAATACAGCAAATTACTGTATGAAATGCCATAACCTGATACCTCTGGAATCATCTAGACTTCGCTTTTACAATGTGATTTTGTCTTATTTTCTGCACTGTCATTGCCTATTATAATCGCTGTTGTTTATTTTGGCTATGTTAACCTTCAGAATTTGCTCCATCCAAAAGGTTAATTTCTTCCTAACATACATAATAAAAGAGACAATTCTGGTGTGGTTAAAAAATGAGACTTTTACAGTATTTGGTTGACCACTTGCTCTATTTTAATTGTTTTACTTGCTTCAGAAGAATTCATTGTGCAAAGCAAACAGGACTTCTCTTTTAGAATGGCGTATTTTCCTCTTTGGCTTCAGTAGCTACTGATTCAATACAGTAATATAATAATGACAGTGCAGAAAATAAAACAAATGGATTCAATAGGAAAATAAGGACCACAGAAAAGTCTCACATTGCAGGAACACTCTCCTGTCTTTCTTCTTCTGTACCCACCACTTTCAATATTAAGTTCCTTTCCGGGTCTTAGCAACTCTTTCCCATTCCTGCTGCTCCCTGCTTGCTTCTGAACTGATTCTGGGCATCTGTGGTCTTTGGGAGGTACATATACAAAGGTGGAAGGGTGATTTTACACACTTGGGTGATAAACAAGGTAATACTTAAAATAGTAATGCTTAAACTCTTGCCTAGTATCCACAAAACCTTACTTGTGTTAGGAAATGGACTCTGAATTTTCAGTAATGAATCAAAAGAAAATAAAACTGAAATATGGTGCTCTATTAAATAAGCAAATAAATCTATAGCTCATTTTATAGCATAACAGCATGTATATTCCAGGACTGTTATTGAATTTAATTAGCACCTAACTTCTAGATGTTTTTTCCTATGACAATATTAATGATTATGTGGGCTGATCTGTGGAAACGGTGATTTGATTTGCTGTGTAGGAGGAGTAGGCTAAAATTTAGTGGATTTGTTCCGTTCCTATTCTGGGGTCCTATAATAAGCTTTTTCTAAGCACTAAATAATATGTTTTTTAATATATTAAAATGCTGCAAAGTGTTTTGAAACGTGGTGGGTATTTTTATTTATTTATGTATGCCTCTTGAAACAAATGCAGATCATTTGTGAGGCTGTGTCTGCCAGTTTTTCTACTGCTCTTACATGATGGTGTTTCATGTAATGTGTGTGACCTTTGTTTTCTTCTGAGTTTTTAATACTGATCTTCCTTTCTACAGGGACATTTGTATCAGCTTTCACAGTCTTGTGTGGAGCCCGGACGGATCTCCCTGATAGACACATTTGTTGTGTGTTCTGGTTGAATATTGCAGCAGCTCTGATTCAGATTCTCACAGCAATTGTGATGGTTGGCTGGATCATGAGTATATTTTGGGGGATGGACATGGTCATTCTTGCCAGTAAGTTTTTGTCCATTTTTGTTTGTTATTCTAATTATTAAGAATTAAAGTGTGCTTGTGGGAAGGGGGATAGAAGTGGGTCCTAGTTAAATCAAATAGTTCTCTAACAGCTAAAAACTCTTTTTTGTGTGAGTTGATATCTTGATAGAATCTGTTTGCAGAAACAAGCTAAAGAAAAAAAATGCTTCCTTCTCTTTTGCCCTAATATTTCTTTGAACAAAAACAACATTAGGATATAGAGAACAGCTTTTGTCATGGAGTGACCTCCAAAACATTGTCCTTCACATTCTACTGCTTTTATAAATGTACCATATTTGTTCTCTATACTAGTCAATCAGTTGGCTCCCAGTAACCATAAATGGTGCATAAAGGCAATCACGATTTATCCATTTTTAAAAAAATTAATCAGTTTGGCCATCTCAATTACCAAAGGAATTCTAGGCAGTAGGCAGCAATATAATAAAAACAGATTAAAACAAACATAACAAACCTAACAAAAAGCAATGTACCAGTAGAGCGTCTCATTAGTGAAATGTTAATATAATTATATGGCTAACAAATATCATAAACTGGGTCACAAAGGAGCCTATCCAGGGGCCTGATCAAAAAGCAAGGTCTTCAAGGCTTTCCTAAATGCAACTGGATCCCAAGTAATGCTCTTGCAGTGGCAGACATAGAGAAGGGGTCTCTGGGGTCCCGTAAGATAACATTCCCTTCATCTATGGGATCTGGAGCTTGCTTACTCTACAGTAATTACTAAACAAGCAAACAACTAAACCATAGAGAGAAAAAGATACTCATGTAGGTAACTAGACCCCAATTCATGAAGGTGCCAACTAGCATGTTGAATTGCAACTCAATAAAAGAAAAGAAAAAAAATAAAATAAAAGAGAAGGTGGATTTGCACTATATATAAGAAATAACTACATCTCTACAGAAATAGAGCACAACAATGATGAAAATCATTGGGTCAATATAAAAGGGGTGAAAAACGATATTGCCATAGGTCTATACTATAGGCCACCCAACCAAACAGAGGAAGTAGATGAACTTTTTGCTAGTCAGCTAACTAAGGTATGTAGGAAGCACATCACAGTAGTAATGGGGGATTTTAACTACCCTGACATCAACTGGGAAACAAACTCTGCACCAAGTGGAAGATCCAACAGGTTCCTAACAAACCTAGCAGACAACTTTGTTTCCCAAAAAATAGAGAAGGCGACAAGGGGATCAGCCATACTGGACTTAATTCTCACTAACAGAGATGAAATGATAGAAGGTGTTGAAGCTACAGGAACCTTGGGGGCAAGTGACCACGCAATATTGGAATTCGACATTAAGCAAATACAAGTAGTAGAACAAAGTCAAACTAGAGTCTTGGACTTTAAGAGAGCTAATTTCAATAAACTTAGAGAGAGCTTGAGAAGGATTCAATGGATGAGAATCCTCAGGGGGAAAACAACTCAAGAAGCTTGGGAAATTTTGAAAAGTGAGATTATAAAAGCACAGTCTAACACAATACCAATGAAGAAAAAAAATAATAGATCTCAAAAGAAACCAGCATGGATGCATAAAGAACTATCTGACAAATTGAAAGACAAAAAGGACAAATATAAAAAGTGGAAAGAGGGGCAAATAACTAAGGCAGAATATCAGCAAATAGCCCGAGCCTGTAAAGATGAAGTGAGGAAAGCTAAGGCTCACAATGAACAAAGGCTAGCGACAAAAGTAAAAAATAACAAAAATGTTATTCCAACATGTTAAAAACAAGAAAAAAGTCAAGGAAACAATTGGCCCATTGCTGGGAGAAAGTGGCAAGAAGATGACAAGCAACAGGGAGAAAGCAGATCTACTTAACTCATATTTTGCATCTGTCTTTACACAAAAGGAAAAAACAATCCAACCTATCAAAAACAGCACTACAAAAAACAGATTAGAAACACAAGTTAAAATAGGGAAGAAAATGGTAAGTGAACACCTGTCTACCCTAGACGAGTTCAAATCACCAGGACCGGATGGATTACACCCCAAGGTTCTGAAGGAACTGGCAGACGTGATCTCAGAACCACTGAACTATATCTTTCAAAGATCCTGGAGCACAGGGGAGCTGCCAGAGGACTGGAAAAGAGCTGATGTAGTTCCCATCTTCAAAAAGGAAAAACAGATCCAGGAAACTACAGACCTATCAGTCTGACCTCAATACCGGGAAGATTCTGGAAAAGATAATCACAACGAATCACCGAACACCTAGAAGCAAACAAAGTAATAACCAAAAGCCAACATGGGTTTGTCAAAACAGATCATGCCAGACTAATCTTATCGCATTCTTTGACAAAATGACAAAATTAGTAGACCAGAGGAATGCTGTCGATATAATTTACTTGGACTTCAGTAAAGCATTTGATAAAGTAGACCATAACCTACTACTAGATAAAGTAGAAAATGTGGGTTAGACAGCACCACCACCAGATGGATTCATAACTGGCTGACCAACCGCACTCAACGTGTAGTCCTCAACGGAACTACATCCACATGGAGGAAGTATGCAGTGGAGTACCCCAAGGCTCTGTTTTAGGCCCAGTACTCTTCAACATCTTCATCAATGACTTGGACGAGGGATAGATGGGGAACTCATCAAATTTGCAGATGACACCAAGCTGGCAGGAATAGCCAACACTCCAGAAGATAGGCTCAAGTTACAGAAAGATCTTGACAGACTTGAACATTGGGCGCTATCTAACAAAATGAAATTCAACAGTGAAAAAAGTAAGGTTCTACATTTAGGCCAAAAAAACAAAATGCACCGGTACCGTATATGTGGTACCTTGCTCAATAGTAGTACCTGTGAGAGGGATCTTGGAGTCCTAGTGGATAACCATTTAGATATGAGCCAGCAGTGTGCAGCAGCTGTTAAAAAAGCCAACACAGTTCTGGGCTGCATAAACAGAGGGATAGAATCAAGATCACGTGAAGTGTTAGTACCACTTTATAATGCCTTGGTAAGGCCACACTTGGAATATTGCATCCAGTTTTGGTCGCCACGATGTAAAAAAGATGTTGAGACTCTATAAAGAGTGCAGAGAAGAGCAACAGAGATGATTAGGGGACTGGAGGCTAAAACATATGAAAAACGGTTGCAGGAACTGGGTATGTCTAGTTTAATAAAAAGAAGGACTAGGGGAGACATGATAGCAGTGTTCCAATATCTCAGGGGTTGCCACAAAGAAGAGGGAGTCGGGCTGTTCTCCAAGGCACCTGAGGGTAGAACAAGAAGCAATGGGTGGAAACTGATCAAGGAAAGAAGCAACTTCGTCGTGAGCTAAAAACATATTTATTCATTCAAGCAGGACTGGCATAAATAGTGGATTTTAAATTGGGGTTTTAGTAGTATTTTAAATTTTTAAATTTTTTAATTACCGGCCATTTAGTAATAGTTTATTTTAATCTCTTTTAATTGTATATACTCTGTATTTTATTTCGGCTGTGCACCGCCCTGAGTCCTTCAGGAGAAAGGCGATATAAAAATTTAATAAAATAAAATAAATAAATAAATAAACTTAGAACTAAGGAGAAATTTCCTGATGGTTAGAACAATTAATAAGTGGAACGACTTGCCTGCAGAAGTTGTGAATGCTCCAACACTGGAAATTTTTAAGAAAATGTTGGATAACCATCTGACTGAGATGGTGTAGGGTTTCCTGCCTGGGCAGGGGGTTGGACTAGAAGGCCTCCAAGGTCCCTTCCAACTCTGTTGTTATATTATATTATATTAACTGGAATCCAACTGGTAAGCAGTGCAGTTTGTGAAGTAGCGATACCGCATGGGTAAAATGGTATGTATCTGCAGCTACTTATGCTGCTTCCTTCCAACTGCAGCTTCCAGAAGCAACCCCAGCTGGAGCATGTTGCAGTAGTACAAATAAAAATATCTAAAACCTGAAAGACTATGAGAAAGGCCTCCCAAATCAGAGCATAATTGGCTAACCAAATGTGTTTGTGCAGATAGCTCTCTTGGCCATAGCTGCCATTAACCGCCCAAATTCTGCCTGGGGAGCTGCAATGCAATTGAGAACTAATATTAGAGAATGTCTAAAACAGAAGGTCCTTGCATCTTCAACCATTCAGTGTTGCTAGGCTTGTGAAGAAAACTCACCAAGGCTGAGAATGAAAACAAAGTATTTCAAAACATAACTAATGAAGAGCAGATGGTTGTTCCAGTGTCAGGCTTATCTGGGAAGAAGGGTACTTAGTGCTTCAGTTTCACAATCAGGGAAAAAGGTTCAATAATTCAGTGATCCCACCTTAATGAATTCATCCCTAAATGTAGATAGGAATTTTGCTTATTTGGTTTTCAAGGTCCTATCTATATCCTAACCCCTTATATCCTGACAATAATTAAAGACATTTCATGTGACTCTTGCTTCCCTGGATGCTAAGGACTGGGCAGGTTGACCCTGATCCTGTTCCTCTGTATTCAGATCCAACATCCTTGAGGCACTAGGACAAAATATTGGCAGTGTTGCCCAGTGAGCCTGGAATTGAAATAGACTATGGGATGTCACCCACATATTGAGACTCCCTAACAATATTTCCAGGTTACTCCACATAATACCCTCATGTAGATGTTAAATAAGAATGGGGAATGTGTTGAATCCTAAAGGCTCTTATAAAATGAGGGTTTCAGATGTCAGGATGCTTTTCCTTCCAACATTATGTTATGTTATACAGTAACTGGACCCAATCCCAGAGAAACTTGGAAACTACAGTATGATAGTTGTCAGCCATTCATTCAACAACTGTGTGTTGCCACTAAAATATGAACTTAAAACTTCTTAAAATTCTAACAATTCCCACAGTCACATAATTGCAATCCAGACACTTGAGAGCCTGGCTCATGATTAGCCTGTTGCAGGGAGCTGTGTCATGTGATCACCACTTGTGAACTTTTCTGTCAGACTCCCACAAACAGAGTCCAGTAAGTTGCCCCCACCTCTTTTTCTCCAGGGAGCCCATTACAGAGATATCATATTACTTAGTGCCAGTGGTGGGTTGCTACCAGTTTTCCCCAGATCTGGCAAATCGGTAGTGGCGGTGGGCATCTCTGCCCGCCCACCCGGTCATCTCTGCGCATGCACAGAAGCTTCTGTGCATGTGCAGAAGTGTCACACACGCGCATGAGCGCCCACGCTCTCACGAGCGAACCGGTAGCGATGGGGTTTGAAACCCACTACTGCTTAGCGCCCCCTCCTGCCCACACTCCATAGTGCACGCCTGCTCACAACATCCTGCCCACACCTTTTGCCAGCCTGCCCATGTTCCCCATCACCCACTGGAGTCCCTCACTAGCTTGCCTACACTCCCTGGCATCCACCTGCAGCCCTTACTAGCTCACTCAGAATCCACATTTCAGTCTTACCAAGAAGACTAGACAGGAAACGCAACCAAATAAACTAATTCTATAAATAGATTCTTGCAAATCTGAAAATACAGTTTTCCTGCCATCACCTTTACAGCCCAAGAACTCAAGGAGCTTCTTGCTTCACCTTGCTATACAGCTGCAGCCTATGCGCTTTCTTATCTGGCCATTCCTTGCATTATATTTCTTTGCCCTGCCTCTCAAGTTCATTCCCACATACCATTTCATTACCTGCAACCTCTGGTAACCCACCTGAGCCCTTTGCCAGCTTTCCTGCAGCCCTGCTATCCTGCCCACATAACATAGTGTCTGCCTGTGGCACTTGCCCCTGCACAGCACCCTCTCACCAGCAACCCCCTCCTCTGCTCCTTGCCTGGGACTCCCTTATTTCCGTTTAATGACCTTCTGGGGTTATGATGACAACCCATAAGGGCCTCTGGTGGCTCAGCAGACTAAGTCTGTCTGTTATTAACACAGCTGCTTGCAATTACTGCAAGTTCAAGTCCCACCAGGCCCAAGGTTGACTCAGCCTTCCATCCTTTATAAGGTAGGTAAAATGTGGACCCAGATTGTTGGGGGCAATAAAAGTTGACTTTGTATATAATATACAAATGGATGAAGACTATTGCTTAACACTGTATAAGCCGCCCTGAGTCTTCGGAGAAGGGCAGAATATAAATTCAAGTTAAAAAAAAAAACTGGGATTGCTGGGATTGGTGTTGCTAAGTGATCTGGTCATATGTTGTTGCACTTTACAACCGTATCATTTAACAATGGCAGTCCCCGTTCCAATTGCTGTTGTAATTTGAGGACTGTTTGTAGCCCAATCCCTTCCATTCCTAACTCTCAGACCCAGTCTGGAAGAATACCATGACCAACAGTATCAAAAGTTGTTGAGGGGCCAAGGGGGGCATGCAGAATTACATGTCCTATATCCCGTTATTATCAGAGGTGATTTGTAAATAGAATCGGTGACATCTCAGACATATAAAACATGAATTTGAATTGAAAGGGGCCTTGTCATTACTTCCCATAGGCAAACTTCCTCTGATCCTGGACACATTTTATTAAAATCCTGAGAAGTTGCCCGTTTATAATAATATTAATTGGGGACTGTTATCGTGTGATTCTAAGTCTAATGGTTTTAACTACTCTATGAGAAAAAATACACCTTTAGTTACTCCCCACTAGTTTAATGCTAACTCCTTATATATAGGAGAATTTTTTCCCCTCAATACTATACATGACATTTTATTACTTTGTCATGTTCCCTGACAGGTAGGGACGCGGTGGCTCAGTGGCTAAGACACTGAGCTTGTCAATTGAAAGATCAGCAGTTCAGCGGTTCAAATCCCTAGTGCCGCGTAACGGGGTGAGCTCCCGTTACTTGTCCCAGCTTCTGCCAACCTAGCAGTTTGAAAGCATGTAAAAAATGCAAATAGAAAAATAGGGACCACCTTTGGTGGGAAGGTAACAGTGTTCCGTGCGCTGTTGGCATTTAGTCATGCCGGCCACATGATCATGGAGACGTCTTGGGAGAGTGCTGGCTCTTCGGCTTTGAAACGGAGATGAACACCGCCCCCTAGAGTCGAATGACTAGCACATATGTGCGAGGGGAACCTTTACCTTTACCATGTTCTCTGTTAAGTTTTTTCCCCTCTATGCTAGCTAATTCAATATCCTTTGATAGCACATTTAACCCATTCATTCCTCATTTGGATTGCCATTTTAATATACGTTTAGCACTATAATATTCTTTTGGAAAGATAGCAATTAGAATTTTACTTAGGGTACGAAGTATGGTCATATTGTATTAATTTAAAACATTGTGATGTTGACAGTTTTATTCATGATATTATCATTTTTGCTTGTTGAGTCAAGATTTTAATTGTTCTGATCCTTACAAACCCAGGGTTATTTTCTTTCTCACATTCCCTCAATGCATATCCAGTGTATGCCCTAGAAGCAAATTTAAATTCTTGTTAGTTAGGGATTTGCAAAAGAAAAAAAAGGTTCAATTCTAAAATACCATTCTTTAATAAACAGAGTAGTTAATCACCGTACTTATGTTTTTCCATTTTGCTCTTTTTTGAATAATTTCTTATAATTATGGCTTTGTTTTTCTCTTTTATGTTTCTTTCACTTCTTCTGAATGATCAACCAAGTTTCACAAGGTATGTTTCTATCTGATATTTTCCCCCACAATTTAATCAATTTAAACATAAACACTTTTCCTCAGGGAAAATGTTTTAAACACTAAACTAAGCCTGCATTCTTTTATTGATTTAAACCATAATACAATTGGTTTGTGTGGAGCTTAGGATATTATGAACTAAGCCACCAATATTACTAAATCATCACATTTAGCTTTGCTTAAACCTGAAGAAGTGGAATTTATTCGGTAAATCATGATAAAGCAAACCCTACACATGAACATGAATCCCATCTTTAAGACCTTGGCCACAGATCACTGAGGACAATTCCATGATCCACATATTTCAGTTTCTGAATCTCTGAACTAATTTTGCTTCTTCACATTATGAAGCTTAAAACAAACTGTTTAAGCTTTAAAAAAAATGAATTGCAACGGTTAGAATTGCATACTCAGACAAAAATCTGCAGAAAAATTAGGTGGGCAACCATTTCATAAAATATCTGTGTGGGCAATTATTTTTTGTATGCCAAATGCTGCATTCAAATGTGTCCATTCCTCCTCCCCATCCAATCCAATTCCAGAATTTTTTATTTATATTTTTATATATATATATATATGTTTTCTGAGGTTTTCGCGGGTGTTTGTATGTAGGTCTTTGGTTATTCGGGTTTTCTCCCGCATAAAATTGGAAGTGTCTTGGCAACGTTTCGACGAAATCTCATTCGTCATCTTCAGGCTTCAGCTTCGTGCTTCTGGAAGCAATGTATGAAACAGCTGCAGTCACACATTGCTTCCAGAAGCACGAAGCTGAAGCCTGAAGATGACGAATGAGACTTCGTCGAAACGTCGCCAAGACACTTCCAATTTTACGCGGGAGAAAACCCGAATAACCAAAGACCTACATATATATATATATGTGTATGTATATATATATATGTGTGTGTGTGTGTGTGTATACATACATACATACATATATATATATATATGTATATATGCTGGGATCCTACTATACCTGATATATATTATAATAGTGACATTACTTGTAAATTAAATCAGACTTCTTTTTTCTGTGATTTTCCCACATCTGATTTACAGGCCCAGACAAAACCAATAACAAAAAATAAGTCCTATTAAAATGTATTTACTTAAGGTGAGTAACAATTGAGGGCAATTATGAAGGGAAGAATATGTGCCAAGCACATACACAGTGTCCCTCTGAGCTTCTGTCCTGATTTATCAGCATGCAGACTAGAATGCAAAATATGTGTCAGCTGTTATTTACATGATGTTCCTTGTATCACAGAAAAAAAATATCCTTAAGTTGTGCTTAAGTTTAATCATACATGTTTTAAACCTTATTTACATGTAAGGAACTTTGGAGAAATAATGCTTCCAACTTCCTGAGACTCTTAGCTATTTCAGACTCCTAGTTATGTCCCAGGATGAAGTGAGCAGCATATGAAAACACCTTTAGAAAATGAATGGAAACACTATTGGAAGTGTAAATGAAGTTTTAATTGAATATATTATGCCATGGATGCAGAGCAGGGGTACTTTTTGAGTGCCTTTAACAATTAATTCTCTGAAAACTCGGATATGTATCCTGAATAAAATCAAGGAAATCTTGTACATAATTCTTTTCCTATTCTTTCACTTTGCCCAGAAAGGCAATGACTATTTCTAAAGTTGCTGGAAATCCTTACTTTTTACCCTAGTAGTTTATTATCTACCTCCACACCCACTTGTTTTTAATCAAATATTGTTTTATATTTGCATTTATACTTTGACCTAAATAAATAATTGTCAATAAAATAAAATTAATGATAGGATTTCCCAGAGACTGACTTTGGTTGCTAATATTCATTTCTACACTCTTAAACACAATCAGAGAAGAATATTCTCCTCCTATTTCTCATTAGCTTTGAGCAGTAATCCAAAATATTAAGATTTATCTTACTGCTAAAACAGTGCAGATTGTTTAACCTTTCTTTTTCCACCAGAACCTAAGACACTGTTGGATTCCAATGGAACCCAACAATAATTTCCTTTCCATCTTCTTTCTTTCTTTTGTGTGTGTGGTTGAGTATCCAGCAGAGCGGAGGTGCAGATCAGCAGAGAGTGACCTTCACTGATCACTTGGACAACTAACACTGCTTATGGAGACTCTGACATGTGGATTCTTGAACTGGCACAGTCAACATGCCAGGATGCCAGGCAAGCCGTTCCAAAAGTGGGAGAAAGCCACTGGTTAGGTAGGGATATGGCTGAGGAGGAAGATAACATTTGAGCAAACATCACTGAAGAAGTTGCAATTTTTTCCATCTTATGGGATGAACTACATGGAAATATTTCACTTCCTTTGTCACTTCTTGAGGAAATGTCCTGATGTGAATATCAAGAAGCAGAGGAAATATTGATAGATAATGTGGAATATATCAAAGCAAACATTTGAAGGGAGATTCTCCCCTCCCCCCCCCGCCCAAAGGCATTATTTGGTGCAGGAAAGTTCAAGTTGTGACTTTCCTGCTTGTGTGCGTACTTGTGGGATTTTTTTGGTGCTTGTTGAATAACTGTTTTCTGCAACCAATTTAAGATTCTGCTTGCTGCTTTTGTAAATCCTGTCACTGTTGCTTACCTGTTCATGCATTTTGCCACCCTTTATCTTCTGAATATTGGAAAGAAGCTGTGAACTCTTTGTCTAACCAGAAGCAAGAATTTGGCTTTGCTAAATTTTATTATCCACCATTACTTTTTACAGATGTTTTATTCTTAAGTGTGAGGACTGGGTATTAAGAGATTATAATATGGAGAACATTTTATTGTATACTATGGAAAATGAAAGAAGAAAGAAGTTATTTTTTCCTGCTCCCTCAAAGAAACTGTGCCAGTAAATGTTAATGTATTTTGGAAATGTGCATATAAATGATGGATAGTATTTGTGGCTGAACTGCAGTAAAGGTGTGACATCTCTTTTTCATAGTATATGTGCTCACAGAGTTAATTACAGGTAAAACAAGTTAATACTTTTAAGGTACATTCAAAAATAAGGCTGACAATTTACTGAAGTTAACAGAAGCAAAGCCCTGTTGTGGAATTTGTTGAGCAGAATTCTGTTGTGTTGTTACTTATACATTCCAAGACCTCATAAGAACTTAACTATTTTTGACCAGCATCCATTCAGATTTTTGGATATGACTATTGGTGTCTTTATAGATGAGAAGAGTTTAATAGACAGATTCTTGTTCAACCATGATTCACTTGCTTTTTCAGCCATAATGCCATTATTTTGAAAGAAAAAATAGGTGTCTCTGTGTGAAAATCATTAATGCTGCCTGAATGGTAAAATAAATGCATAATATTGTGAGTGAAACATGATGCTTTTTTCTGTTCAGGAAAAATGCTTTCAGGAACTGGAAGTCAACTACCATAAAGGAGGTTCAAGAATTCTGTCAAATACATGACTGCTAAACTGTTACTTTTTTGCTCACATATTAGCCACTTAACAACATTCTATAGACAGTCATGATTTTTTTAGTGCCAGATTTGAATTACTGCCACTGTATTTAAAATATGTGTTGCCTATCATTTTAAATGTATTATTGGTTTGCTATCCAACCCTGAGTTAGTTAAAAGGCTTAATGGAAGTATCTTGTCATAAATGAGAGAGCTGACATATGCAGAACATTAAATAAAAAAATCTAGGAATATGTAATTTTATCACATAAAACACTGTAGGACCAATTCTGATACTGCAACCCACCTTCCACCAGATTTGTGAAAAAACTCTAATTATAATTCAGGTAGCCCTGAAAAGGCAGTGGTGGGATTCAGCCGGTTTGCACTGGTTCAAGTGAACCAGTTGTTAAATTACACCACCACCACACTATCAAAGTGGATCCTGAGTGCTGCTCTTCAATGGAGAAATGGGCAACAGAGCAGCTGGCATGAGGGAAGGAGAAGGCTGCTTTCCCTCTTTCTTCTCCCTGCTCCTCCTTCCCCTGTGCCGGCCGTTCCGTTTCCTGTTTTTCCATTGCAGCGCAGTGCCCAGTATCCACTTTGATAGTGTATGTGGGGGTGTGGGGGTGTAACAACCGGTTCATGCAGGATCTGGTTGGCCATCGTGGGTGGCTCGTCCCACATGTGGGGTGGAGCTGGAGGCCGGGGATGGGCCATGCCTCCCACAACAGCCAACCTGACCCTGGGTGAACCGGTTGTTAAATTACTTGAATCCCACCACTGTGTGGAGGTTATTTCTGTCCGTAGTCTTTGAAAGTGAGCTTTGCAACATAACAAGAACAAGTTAAGCTCTTCCTTGCAAATAAAATAGCCATCTCTTTTATTAAGCCTCTTTTCTTTAACCCAGTGGAGTCACTGGGCAAGAACCTACTTCATAAGGAATAAACACAAATATCCTTTTTAAATTTATCATACTTTTTATTTTTGCTTATAAACAGAGAATTCTATTCTCTCTTGCAGTAAATCAAGGGGAAATTGTTTAACCCCCTCAAGTATCACAGCATCGCCATAGATGGATTGTAATTGATTGACCAATCAGCCTCTATTTCTAGTCCTTAATGGAACTGCATCTACATGGAGGGAAGTATGCAGTGAAGTATCTCAAGGTTCTGTCTTGAGTCCAGTCCTCTTCAACATCTTCATAAACAATTTAGATGAGGGGATAAACAAGGAACTCATCAAATTTGCAGACAACATCAAGCTGGCAGGAATAGCCAATACTCAAAAAAATAGGCTAAAGATCCAATATGATCTGGACACACCTGAAAACTGGGTGTGTTCTCAAACAAAATAAAATTTAGTGTTGAGAAAAGTAAGGTTTTACACTTAATGAAGAAAAATCAAGTATAGAATAGGTGGATCTGGTTCAACAGCAGAAACTTTGAGAGTAATCTGGGGGTTTTGTTGGATAACCACTTAAATATGAGCCAGCAGTGTATTGCAGCCACCAGAAAGCCATCACAGTCCTAGGCTGCATTAGCAGAGGGATAGAATCAAGTTCACGTGAAATATAAGTACTGCCTTATAATGACTTGGTAAGACCACACTTGGACTATTGCTATTTGGAACCAGTTTTGGTCGTAAAAAAGATGTTGAGACTCTGGAAAGAGTGCAAAGAATAGCATAAACATGATTAGGGGACTGAAGGCTAAAACATTTCAAGAATTGTTGCAGTAATTGGATAGGTCTAGTCCAATGAAAAGAAGAACTGGGGGTGACATGATAGCAATCTTTCAATATCTAAGGGGCTGTCACAAAGAAGAAAGGGTCAATCTATTCTCCAAAGCACCTGAATGGATGGAAGCTAATCAAAGAGAGATCCAACCTAGAAATAAGGAGAAATTTAGAAATAAGGAGAAACAATTAATCTGTAGAATAGAATAACAGAGTTGGAAGGGACCTTGGAGGTCTTCTAGTCCAACCTCCTGCTTAGGCAGGAAACCCTATATTACTTCAGACAACTTATTGTTGGGGGCAATAAGTTGACTTTGTATATAATATACAAATGGATGAAGACTATTGCTTGACATAGTGTAAGCCGCCCTGAGTCTTCGGAGAAGGGCGGGATATAAATGCAAATAATAATAATTTAAAAAGACAAATGGTTATCTAAAATTTCCAGTGTTGGAGCATTTACAACTTCTGGAGGAAAGTGATTAATTGTTCTAACTGTCAGGAAATTTCTCCTTAGTTCTAAGTTGCTTCTCTTCTTGATTCCACACTCAGGTGCTTTGGAGAATAGTTTGACTTCCTCTTCTTTGTGGCAACCCCTGAGATATTGGAACACTGCTATTATGATCCCCCTAGTCCTTCTTTTCATCAGACTAGACATACTCAGTTCCAGCAGCCATTCTTTATATGTTTTATCCTCGAGTCCCCTAATCATATTTTTGTGGAGCGGCTTGCATTCAGAAATTGTGGGAGGTTTTTAAGAAGAGATTGGACAACCACTTATCTGAAATGGTATAGGATTTCCTGCTTGGACAAGGTAGGAGATCTCCAGAATCCCTTCCAATCCCTTAGTTATTCTGTTCTGTTCTGCTCTGTTTTATTCGTCATGGTATAATATATTCATTACTCCTCATGCTGCTTTTATTTTGTTGTAATTCTAGTAGTTGGGATTGTATCATGTCTGGGCTTCAGTGAGACATCCCTATGAAATAATAATGCGGAAAAGCAGTACAATATGCATGTAGCTGATTAGTAAAAAAATTATGGAGAACAAAATGGCTCTTAAGATCAATACTCTACTGCCAAAATTGAGATCTTTCCTACCTTACACTTTACCTCCTATTGGGATTAATGAAGCTTTAGAACTTTTAACAAATCTGACTTTCGGTTGGCTAATATTCTATTTTAAAGTCAGCCACTACTATAATTATATGCTTATTTAAAGTAAAATCTCCTTCAAGGAAAACTCAACTCCTGGCGACTTTATGAAGACATCCATTTAGTTCCCTTGGCAACAGTACAGAGACAGTTTCCTATTACATTCTTCCAGGATGTTTCTCACCTTTCCTGCCTAGCCTACAATCCTGGTTTTTCCTGGTAGTCTCAAATTCTAAACTAATCCAACCCTGTTTAGCTTTTAATATAAATGAAGGTCAGGTACATGCTGCCACCTAGCTGAGGATATGCTTATTCACTTCTTCTGTATTTGTATCACGTTGAATAGATTTGTCTTGTTCTTGAGAGGAAGCTCACTTTTTAAAAAAAAAATTTATCTGAGCTAGAATTATTTGATGGATATTGATATTTCTGTTTTAAAAATATGTAGGCAACCTATGGCCTTCAGTTGTTGTTGAGCTAAACTCCCCAACCAGATCAGCTAGCAGATGAGCACTCTTTCTTCAGAATTTGATAAGAAACTTTCACTAAAAGTTCAGAAGTATCCCTTTTTTTCTGGGGAATATTAAAATGAAAGTAGCTATATTGTCAAGGACAATATTTCTGCACCTTTTCATACTGTCAAGATAGGATTATACCCTATTGACTAATTATGTGCCATCACGTTGGTATCAACTCTTAGCAGGCAGAAATATAGACTTTTACCAAGATGTTCATCTCCAGTCTGGACCTTTGGAGTGCATGGCTCATGTGGTTAGGGCACTAGATTGGAGGTTAGCAACCCCACTTAGGAGACCTGAGTGCTATTGTGTGATGGGGTGAGCTCCTGTCATTTGCTCCAGCTCCTTGACAGGACATGAAAAGAGCCCCAAATGCGTCCGCAGGGCAATGGTGATGTCACCAGCTAATCATTTCAACACAGAAGCACCTTAAATGGTGCCTCTGACACAAATGGGATGGGATCTGGACCTTCAGGTCTTTCAACAGTGCAGTGCACCCATTGCAGCTATAATGTGTCCCCTCCATCTTGCAGTTTATTCCTCCTTCTCCTCCCATCTTTCCCAACAGGATACTTCTAGCATAATGTATCCAAAGTATAATTTGAACTTGGTCATTCATGTCCCAACTGAAAACTCTTAACTGATTTATTCTGAGAGAATGTATATCCTATGAGGAAAATTTTTGTAAGGTGTTTATTAAATATTTAATTTCCTAGCATGAAGTAAATATTTGTAATTTTGAAAGACAGCATGGCAAATAATGCTCTCCTTTGGGATTAAACATAAAGTTTCATAAAATATATGTCAGCATGTTTACAATGGTTGGAGAAATAATTTTTGGCATATTTGATTTGAGAATCCCCACTGATGTTATGGGTCAGTATCCAGTTCATATCTTGTAAAACTCAATAGCTCACTTTGTTATTATATAGATTTCTTGTTTTTTAAAAAAATATATTGTCCCATATGAAAAAATAAACTCTATATGGTTTATTCCATGTAAAGATAAACCAACCTCTGATCGAGTTCAAAATAATGCATACATTCTGAGCAATAATACCTTGCCATTCTCCATATTTTTAAATACAGTTAATAGATTTGATTTGACATAAAGAAGGGAGAGATATGTAAATGATGACAAAATCTAGGTAGTAAAAATGGGGACTACACATACACACGTATACCCACACACACGTGCACACCCACCCACACCCCTCAGTTTCACAGACATATCTTATTTTTTCACAGACATATTACTTATTTTTCTTCTTTAATTTTATTCATGTTTAATATTTATTCCTCCTAGTTTCTAAATGCTTTCTAATCCAGCTGGCATAAACATGGAAGCTTCAACAGAAAAGTCACTCTAGAGTGAAGGAGAGATATAAGTCAACCCAAGACCTCTTGTTGAGCATTAGGGCAAGAAGGACAGCCAGTTTTGATGGTCTTCTGTATCTGACATCTCAAAGTTCCCAACTTCATTATTTTTAAAGTTTCAATTAACTGAGAAAGAATTATAATTAGAATTTAAAGAGCAAAGTTTGTCATTCCATTTTATTTGTCTCCTTGCTTGTTCAGATTATTTTTATAGACGCTTTATCCATCATATCAGTTTATACAAGTGTTGCCCTTTTCACAAGGGAACACTATCAACAATTGCGTTACAGAGAAGGTTTTGGTTAACAAAATAGAGAGATTTTTAACTGTTAGATGAACTTTGAGTATGTTTGCTAGATTCTTTCATTTTTATATGGCCATTTTATTAGTTGCTTTTGGGGCTAAAAGATCATTCCAAACAAGCTTAAAAATCATTAAAAGCAAGTCACTGAAACTAACACAAACTCACAAATGAGCATTCTTGTGCTCATAGGTCAAAGAATAGACCTACGGGATTTCTTTGAGGGAGATTCCACAAATCAGAGCAGGAGAGATGCCATTAATACTTTAGGTACTGGATAATGTACCTTTTGTATAATAACTTGAGCTAGAATGAAAAATCAATAGGTCTCTGAAGTTGGACCACAACTTCCTTTATCCTTTCCGCTGGCTATATTGACTTGAGCGAATGTATGTTGGAATCAGGCAGTGTCTGGAACCTTGCAGATTTTCCACTACTGTACTAGAAAGTCTTTTAACTCCTAATATTCTTTTGAATAACAGAATTGGAAGGGACTTTGGAGGTCTTAAGCAGGAAACCCTATACCAGTGATTGCTAACCTTTTTCAGACTGAGTGCCCAAAATGCAATGCGCACAGGGGCCCCGTGCATGTGCCATATCTGCAGTGCAGCCCCTTGCATGCCCCCTGCGCATGTGTGGCCCCCCACATATGCTCCTCCCCCATGCATGCATGGCCCCCCGCATATGCCTCACCCCTGCACACGCGCGGCAGAGACCTGAAGACCAGCTGACCTGTGGGAGGTGCACGCTGAACTGGGGCGACAGCTCGCGTGCCCACAGAAAGGACGCTGTGTGCCACCGGTTCACCATCATGGCCCTATGCCATTTCAGACAAATGGTTGTTCTTAAAAAGTATTGGAGCACCCAATACTTTTGGACACAACTTTTAACTGTCTGGAAATTTCTCCTTAGTTCTAGGTTGCTTCTCTGATTAATTTCCATCCATTGCTTCTTGTCCTGCCTTCAGAATAGATTGTAGAATAGCTTCTTCATTGTGGCAGATCCTTCAAGTTTTTGAGTTTCTTTCATATAGTGAATTATATTAACTTGCACTTACTACATACTTTTGTTATTTAAACAGTAAAGTACCATTTTTAATCTATTTCCCCTTCCTTTTAAAAAAGTAAAAGTACATTAAATCAAAGTAATATATATGGTCATATGTGCTAAGGAGGGGCATTAGATCCATCTAGATTAGAGCAGTATTTCTCAACCATGGCAATTTAAAAATCTGTGGACTTCAATTCATGGTGGTTGGAGAACCTAAGAACTGAAGTCCACACATTTTAAAATTGCCAAAGTTGAGAAACACTGATCCAGAAAATCCCTGTATTTTTTGACTTTGTAACATGAAGAGAGAGTTACTCTCTGAATGTCCCACGAAGGCATAAGAACTTGATGCTTATTCATGGCTTTTCTGGGTGCTTTTTTATCATGGTTTCCTGAATCAGGAAACAGTTGCTATGGAAATCTTGAACTCCTAAGGATTGCCTGTGTATTGTGAGCCTACTTCTATTTAATTATGCTTGGGCATGTTGACAGCTTTCATTGTTTTAATGATGTTGCCAAAGATCACTCATATGTAATATGAGCTGGCTTAAGGATATATAATTGGTATGTGTAAATGTTATTTTATTCCTTTGGTTGTTTTTTTTTAAATATCCACAATTGTGTAAATTCAGTGTTTTAGTTGCTTATCTGAAGTGCAAACAGAACAAGAATCTATGAATTAATTGCATGCTGAATTGTGCCTTTATTTCATGAAGAAAAGTGCCTGTCAAACTGAATTCGAGTGTCCAATCAATTTTAATTAACAATGGTTTAATCTCCCATGTTGTTGTTATCTTAACTATTTAAATATCACCCAGTTGATACGTCTATTGTAATCCTTCTTTTACAAGAAAAGGAGGAACAGAGCAAGGAACCACTAAAAGAGGAGAAAAGATTACTCAGTCCTGGGGAAATGGAAAGCATAAAAAAGAATCTTAAAATAGCCCCAGCGTGGTTTTGAAATAAAATGTGATGGAGAGAAACTGATAGTCTTTCAAGATTCTGTATTTTATAACAAGGAGCTTTCTTGAAATCCATGCTGCTTTTGTTTCTTGACCTTGCCAACCTTGAAAGGCTGACATCCATGTAGCTCTATACCAGCGGTTCTCAACCTGTGGGTCGGGACCCCGTTGGGGGTCGAATGACGATTTGCCAAGGGTTGCCTAAGACCATCGGAAATATGGGAAGTATACTTGCGAGTGGAAGAATCGCGCTCCAATGGTTGACTCCATAAGCCAGCTGCAGGCTCTTCAAATCGCTAGCCGAATTCGGCTTCAGGCGTGATGAATTAAAAAAGAGAGAAATCTATGCTCTGATGTCTCCCTCTCAAGCCAGCTGCAATCACTCCCAATCACTAGCCTAATCTGGCTTCAGGCGCAATAAACTTAATAGGGGAGGAGTCTCTGCTTCAATGCCTCCGTCCTCAAGGCAATCGCAAGCAGTTCAGATCGCTAGCCAATACGGCTTCAGGCGTGATTTATTTATTTATTTATTTATTCATATTTTTGTACCGCCCTTCTCCGAAGACTCAGGGTGGTGTACAGCCAATAAAACGACAAAAATCCCAACAAATTTAAAATACACTATCAAATTTTAAAAACTGATTCAATCGCTGTAACTTAAAATATTAGCTAAAATTTATCAAAACTAAAACCTTGGTAAAAACCCTATTAAAACCCACTAAAACCCTCATACTAAAATCAATCAGGCCAGCCCCGCTTGGTGAAAAAAGAAAGTCTTGAGCTTGCGCTTAAAGGTCCGGAGATCAGGGAGGAGACAATCCCACCGGCAGCTCATTCCATAAAGCCGGGGCCCCACAGAGAACGCCCTTCCCCTGGGGGCCGCCAGCCGACATTGACTAGCTGACGGCACCCTAAGAAGACCCTCCCTGTGGGCGCGCACTGGACATATCGGACAATGGGAGGTAACTGTCGGCAGCAGGCGGTCCCATAAATATCCCGGTCCAATGCCATGGAGCGCTTTAAAGGTGATAACTAACACCTTGAAGCGCACCCGGAAGACCACCAGCAACCAATGCAGCCTGCGCAGGAGAGGTGTTACATGGGAGCTACGAGGAGCTCCCTCAATCCCCCGCGCGGCCGCATTCTGTACCAGTTGGAGCCTCCGGGTGCTTCTCAAGGGGAGCCCCATGTAGAGAGCATTGCAGTAATCCAAATAAATTCAAAATGAAAATAATTTTACAGTTGGGGTCGCCACATCATGGGGAATTGTATTAAAGGGGTCGCAGCACTATAAAGGTTGAGAACCACTGCTCTATATTGTCCTTTCTGATTGGCAAAGACTCCCCAGAATCTCAATCAGACCTTTTTCCTACTGTAGCTCCTGCTAAACAGATCCTTCCGGCTGAAGTAATTGTAGTTTAATTCTGTAGAATGATTTTTCAACAATTTGACCTCCTCCTCCTCTTTCTCCTCCTCCTCCACTACCACCTCCTCCTCCTCCTTCATCCTCTTTGCCTTGTAGAACCCCTATAAAGATTCTCAGTCATCCAGTCATAGTTGCCCCAAAAGTGCTTTTTCCAAAAGGCAACTGGACTTTTTTTCTTTCTTTTTGGAAATGTTTCACTTCTCATCCAAAAAGCTTCTTCAGTTCTAATTTTGTTAGAACTGAAGAAGTTTCTTGGATGAGAAGTGAAATGTTTTTAAAGAGAAACCCCCCTCCCCCAGTTGCCTTTTGAAAAAAAAGGCACTTTTGAGTTGCCTTGCAGAAATTCTTCAGTGTTTCTCAGAGTTACTTTCCAGGTCTACTCTTAAATAGCATTTTTCACAGGAAATATAAGGAAATCTACTGCATATAAAATGCATTCTTTATTACTGATTATGATGTATGGGGGAACAACTTTTTAAAATCTGGGTAATGTTTCCAGAGTTGAAAAACCTGATAAATCTATTTTTATTTAATAGAAAATATAGTATGGTTAATGATGAGCAGGGTTCATAAATGATATCATAAATATGTGAAATGTTTGATAGTCAATTATTGCACAGGGAAAGTTGAAGGAAAGGTCCCAAAGCTTTTTCAAATAGTTAGAATTAAGAGTATATTCATTATGAATCTCTAAATGTGAAAAATGAACAGCCTTGGTGTTCATTTTAATGGTGTGTTAAAGACGTACATGGAAAATATCTGCTACTTGGTTTGCACAAGTATTTGTTTTTTGTTGAAAATTTTCCTGCAAATTTTATAAGATCTGGTTAAAACTTTACAAAAGAAAACTTATTATTGGCTACCGTAGTAATACACTGACTTTTAACTCTTTTCTATTTAATTTTTCTTGAGAAGACATCCCCTTTTCCCCTCATTAAAGCAATCCCAATAGTATTTCCTTATCTCAGACATTTGTCTGCAAGTACCTGGTGTTAAAAGTGTTGACATGAAAAGCACAATTGGAGAACTGAAAACATTTTTTTATCATTGTTGTCATTATATTAACAGAGTCATAAAGCTGCTTATCTACCAAAGCATTTTGGGCAGCAGGCAACTAAAAAGCAAGAATACTTATCAGGAAAAAATGCATAAAAAGAAATAGCAACAGAAGTGAAGGTCCCTAAAAATATCATAGGAATAAAACAAATTGACCTGCAGCCATATCTGAGCCCCAGTAGCATCTTGGGCACAGTGCCTTGGGTAAGTGTCAAGTCTTTATGGTCCCTTGGAAGGCCAGCAGGCCATCTTGTCTTGGGGAAGGCTGTTATACAAGATAGGTACCATGACAGAAAAGTTCCTATGTTGCCGCTATTTCTACTCCAAGCCTGCAAATTGCAAAAGCAATATGAAAATGAAGTTCTATGAACTGCTGATTCAGACTTTCTGAGGGCCAAATGTGCATCTCGTTGCTATACCTCTGGTTGGCAAAGGCCCAACAGCAACAAATATCACCTCATCCCTACTCGACACAAAGGATATTTTTTTAAAACAAATCAAAGAAGTCTCATGATTTGCAGATGACTGATCCATTAGAGAAATGAGTGGAAAATTTTGTCAATTTCATTTCTGTATTAAGGAGGAGTTAGGCTTAAGCTTAAGCCAGCATTCCCTTTCAAGACAGGTTCAGGAGCCAGAGAGTGAGACATAACAGTTTCTTCCCTCAAGATCCAAAGAGCTCCACTGTTTCCAGCTAGAATCAACCTGAGAGCAATTTCTCTTGTCCCACAACTAAGCTGGCCCTCAGCTGGATCAGGGCCAGCCTGAGAGGAACACATGAAAGTGCTCCTTAGCTGACTAACCAATGACCTGCTCAAAGTTATACATATATCAACTCCACTCCTATGGGTTAATATAAAATCTCACACACACACACACACACACACACACACACACACACACACACAAACATACAAATAGGATTTTAAAAATAAATTTACCAAATGATGTACTTTATCTTTATATAAATACTACAAAGTGCTTTATATAAATAGAATACATTTTTATTTTTACTTCATAAATACATTTTTAAATACTGCAGGCAAGGTTCCATCAACTTTTTCTTTACGGAAAAAAAAGGAATGGGGTGAAACTTCTAAAAAGCCAAAAGAGAATGGAATGTGGTCCATCTAACTATATTCATTAGTTATTCTTTTTTCAGGTTTTTCTGAATGCAAATAGTTGATTACTCAAAGTCCTATTTGCCTGGAGGAATGTCTGCAGAGTGCAGCCTTGAAAATCAAGATGATGTTTGTGATGGTACAATTGAAAGCTTGATTGTTTTGTATCTGCACCACACCCCTGCTTGCATGACTTGTGGTTTCGGAGATTCTTGAGGTGAGAATAAACTTCCTGTATTTTCCATGAGAATTGGCTGCACAAAGCAGTTTGGAAGGTAGGTATGTGTATAGGAGTGCGTTACTTTACAAAAAGTAAGAAATTATCTTGAATGTCTTTTTCTTGCTCCAGAGCCAGGATCTCTTTAATATGATACAGAATATGTGGTACCTGGTTCAACAGCAGTGCTGTGAGAAGTATTTTGGAGTCCTAGCGGACAATCACTTAAATGCACCTGAGGGTAGAACAAGAAGCAATGGGTGGAAACTGATCAAGGAAAGAAGCAACTTAGAACTAAGGAGAAATTTCCTGACAGTTAGAACAATTAATAAGTGGAACGACTTGCCTGCAGAAGTTGTGAATGCTCCAACACTGGAAATTTTTAAGAAAATGTTGGATAACCATCTGTCTGAGATGGTGTAGAGTTTCCTGCCTGGGCAGGAGTTGGACTAGAAGGCCTCCAAGGTCCCTTCCAACTCTGTTGTTGTTGTTGTTGTTGTTATTAAATATGAGCCAGCTGCAGCTGCCAAAAAAAGCCAACACATCCTTGGCCGTATTAACAGACGGATAGAATCAAGTTCCCATGAAGTATACCACTTTATAATGCCTTGGAAAGACGACACTTGGACTATTGCAACCAGTTTTGGTCTCCACAATATAAAAAAAGATGTTGAGAGCCTAGAAAGAGTGCAGAGCAACAAAGATAATGAGGACTGGAGGCTAAAACATACGAAGAATGGTTGCAGGAATTAGGTATATATATCTAGTTTAATGAAAAGAAGGACTATCAAGGTATCTTGATAGCAGTGTTCCCATATCTAAGGGGCTGCCACAAGGAAGAGGGGGTCAACCTATTCTCCAAAGCACCTGAACACAGAACAAGAACCAATGGATTCAAATTAATTGAGAGAGCCAACCTAGAACTAAGGACAAATTTCCTGATAAGTTAGAATAAATAGTCAGTGGAGAACCTTGCCTCCAGAAGTTGGGGGTGCTCTATCACTGGTGGTTTTTAAGAAGAGATTCAACAACCATTAGTCTGAAATGATGTAGGGTTTCCTGCTTGAGCGGAAGGTTAGACTAGAAGACTCCCAAGGTCCTTCCAACTCTGTTATTCTGATATGGTGTTTACAGAAGCCAAAAAAAGTAAACTGATATGCTCCAAAAGAAAGTACAAATCTTCATTTTCAAGAACATTTCTCAAAAGAACTCTTAAAAACAAATGCTTGCAAACAGCCCTTGGCATCTTATTTTATTGCCTCTTCTGCCATTCTCTATCAGATCCAAGGTACATCTGCTGAATGCCTGCCTGCCACACATAACTATAACGTGCCAGAAATAGAAAAGGACCCCCCCCCATGTAGCTCCTTAACCAGAGACAAGCTCTCCCATCAATCACTCCCAAGCATTTGAAGCATCCTCTGTAAAGTAAATACTGTAGAAGTATCATTTATTTCCTTGTAAAGTAATCCGATAAGATTAAGACAAGGATGGTAAAAATGGATTTCAATGCCCGCCCAAATGACAACCATGAAAAGGGCAGCAGCTGCTTGTGAAAAGAGAAAGAGGGGAGCCTGTTTTCTTGGACCATTCTTGGATCTTGTTCAATGTATCAAAGATATACGGTGCATGGCCAAAATGTCCCCAGTCTACTATAGACCCAAGATTCATCTCTAGAATAGAATAAATAGAGGAGGGGAGGGGAGGGGAGGGGAGAGGAGAGGATACTTTACTTGGCTGAATGTGATTAAACATACAAGGAATTTGTCTTCAGTGCAAAAAGAAACAGCAGATTGTACTGCTATGGGCCACAAATCTATGAACAGAGAAATTAATTAGGCACTACTTTAAGTGCACTCCTTTAAAAACAAAACAAACAAGGTGATTCCTTTTATTTTCCAAACTCAACTTTGTGACAACTTCCCAAAGAGCTCTCCCTCATCTTCCAAACTCTCAAGACTCATTGTTCACAAATATTTTGAAGTCTTAGTGTCAGTCAAAACACTTTTCTTCTCTAATACCCAGGCAACTGTGGTAGGCATGATGCTATATTTTTCCTATGGCACTTCTCAGCAGTCTATTATCTTCCCTCTTGGGCATATTTAGGCTCAAAATGACTCCCACAAGTAATTTAAAACTCATTTCCTTTTGCTCACTAAACTGCCTCAGACAAGACTTCCCCTTGTCTTCTATCCCTCCCTGCTCTGCCCAGCCAAACAGCATTTCCACATAGCATCCAATACCATCTGCCATCTTATTGCTCTGGATGGGATTCTATAGAGCCTCATTTTAAGCTGTATTCAGTCAAAAGGCTCTTCTTTGGCAGGAAGATTTCAAAAGGTTGGTAAAAGGAATACATTGCTCTGACGGAATCAGCAGAAGGGAAAATACGCTCTCACTACTTCTCTGAGCATCAGAAGAGTAACAAAGCAAATCGAGCAGAACCAAAGTTAGTTCATTTAGATAGAATGACATAATTCATTGGCATTAGTAGATGTGGATAATTCTTTAAAGGTGAATAAATTGCCTGAATATATCGTATTTTTCACCATCAGTGAGTAGATGCCATTTGGGTTGTCTGCTTTAGGAAACAAACTGAACAACCAATATGATTCATATTTTATATACAGAAGAACCTAAATTCAGTCAATTGCATCTTCCATTTAAAAAGATGTTCAACTATCAAGAACATTGCCCAAAAGCCAAACTTAAAGTGATCCTGAGTTGCATTAGAAAGTATTCATAACATAGCTAACATCAAAAATGTCATCAAAAAAGCACAACACAGAATGTTCTTTCTGTGCCAACTCAGAAAGCTCAAACTGCTCAAGGAGCTGCTGATACAGTTCTACAGAGGAATTATTGTGTCTGATATCTGCACCTCTAAAACTGTGTGGTTTGGTTCTGCAATCCAGCAAGACAGACACAGACTTCAGAGAATAATTAGAATTGCAGAAAAAACAATTGCTACCAACCTGCCTTCCATTGAGGACCTGTATACTGCATGAGTCAAAAAGAGGGCTGTGAAAATATTTATAGACCCCTCACATCCTGGACAAACTGTTTCAACTCCTACCCTCAAAATGATGCTATAGAACAGGGATCTCCAACCTTGGCAACTTTAAGAGTTCTGGACTTCAACTCCCAGAGTTCCTCAGCCAGCTTTGTGTTGCTTTGCTGGCTGAAGAACTCTGGGAGTTGAAGTCCAGAACTCTTAAAGTTGCCAAGGTTGATGAGTAGTGCTATAGAGCACTGCACACCAGAACAACTAGACACAACAGTTTTTTCCTGAATGCAATCACTCTGCTAAACAAATAATTCCCTCAACACTGTCAAACTAGTTACTAAATCTGCACAACTATTAATCTTCTCATCGTTCCCACCACCCATCTCCTTCCACTTATGACTGTATGACTGTAACTTTGTTGCTTGTATCCTTACGATTTATATTGATCTTGATTGTTTCCTGATTGCTTATTTGTACCCTATTACTATCATTAAGTGTTTTACCTTACGATTCTTGATGAACATATCTTTTCTTTTATGTGCACTGAGACCATATGCACTAAGACAAATTCCTTATGTGTCCAATCACACTTGGCCAATAAAAAATTCTATTCTATTCTATTTTAAAATTATCTCATATGCATGGGAAAAGATGCTCCAAAATGAACTAAGATTTATAGTTTCATTTCAGTTGCTATACTGTCTAACATAGTGTTTTGTAAAAACAACAACTGGATCAAAACAAAATTAAAAATAGAATGCAGAAAAATGTATTGAGATCCCCATCATATGAAGAATGGTTAAGTGAACTAGGTCTGTCTAGCCTAACAAAGAGAAGAATTAGAGATGACATGATAGGTGTCTTCCAGTAATGTGGGGGTGCCACAGAGAGGTGGAGATTTATTCTCCAAAGCTCCTGAGGGTAGGACAAGAAGTGATGGATGGAAGCTAGCTAAAGAGAGATTTAACCTGGAACTAAGGACAAACTTCTTTTCAGTGAGAATAATCAATAGAACAGCTTGCCTCCTGCAGTTATGGATGTCCCATCACTGAAGGTTTTCAAGAAAATACTGGGCAACCATTGTCAGGAATGATATCAGGTCTCCTGCCATGGAAAGGGGTTTGGACCAGAAGACATTCAAGATCTCTTCCAGTCCTGTCATTATGTGACTTTGAGACTGAAGCAGTGAAGGAAGGGAATTAAAAAAATATACATAGAGGAATGAAACAGTCAAGATTAAGATCAAATTCACCTAGTCCAGGATTCTGTTCATCTCAACAATCCAATGTAGTTCCCATTTGGTTGGTTTCCACATCTACTCAATCTAAATTGTGTTTATAAATAAAAAAGATTGGCTTCACACTAGCCTAAATCACAATTTACATTTGTCTTAGTTTGATGGGCAAAACTGAATCCTAATCTTATTTCTGATAGATTTTGCCTAAATTAAAAAAGATTTATCTAGATACTGTAAATGAATGGTCTCAGAAAAGAGGTATTAAGAAAAAACTTTGCCTAAATTAAAAAAGATTTATCTAGATACTGTAAATGAATGGTCTCAGAAAAGAGGTATTAAGAAAAAACTTTGCCTAAATTAAAAAAGATTTATCTAGATACTATAAACGAATGGTTTCAGAAAAGAGGTATTAAGAAAAAACTTTCCCCTTTATACTGTTCAAAAGCCTATTACAATTGATAGAACAAGCCTTAGTTATGAAGTACTTTTTAAAATCTCCTAACAGCTACTGTCATTGATAGTAATCCAAGAAAAGATTCCCATTTCCTTTGGTCTAATTCCTCAGGCCCTTTAAGATGCCTGCACTTCAGAATTCAGGGCTAGGGAATTCTGGGAATTGAATTCCACACACTTTAAACTTCTTGCAGTTGAGAAAAGCTGGACTAATTTGATTCTACTGACCTTTTAATTTGGTGGTTTGGTTTCTGAAATAAGGAGAGAGGAAAAACTTCTTAATTGTCTAAAAAATGGTCAGATCTGACACAGGCACAACCTATTGCTGATAACAATTTGAGACATATCTGCACTTAAACCTGTCTGATTATTAAAGTCTCTTCAAAACATTTATTCTAAGTCAGTGGATTCAGTGGGTTGGGGATTCAACCAGGCAAGGCATCTATATCAAGGGCAGTGAGATGCTACTATCTCAATTGGGGATGATTTAAACGGGTAATTCATAAACTCTAGATTCCCAACATGGGAAGAAAAAAAGAAAATCTAATTTCTAGCAACTTTTGTAGTGAAAATTATAGTACCAACTTGACACAGCTGCCTTGGCACACATTGTGCTTCTTTTTATCATTACTCAGATGCAGGAAAAACAGTTTCATAACCTAATGACTGTATTTGAGCTAGTGCTTTTGTTCTTTGTTCTCCCTGCTTTGTTTGCTTGAGCGCTTCTGAAGCTCCTTTGTTTCTTCTCCAAAAGGTTGCCTCTTGTCAAAACTGTAGTTCAAAAATAGATCTGATAGAATCCAAGCTTCTGGTGAAAAGCAATACAAATAAAAATGTCACTGACATGAAACATTATCAGACATTTTTTGAAAACTGGAAAAATGGCATTCACCCTGTTAGATCCATTTAATAAAAACTGATAGTGATCTAAGGCAGCAGTCTCCAACCTTTGTGTTTTGGAGGCCCAGGGTGGGAGAGGGGAACCGGGCCACATGAGTCGTAGGCTGGCACGCAGCTCAACTCACACGAGTGGTGGGCCAGTATGTGCACACATATCGCGCGGTCTGGTTCTGAATAGGCCATGGTCCAATAGTGGGCTGCACCCAGGGGTTGGGGACCTCTGGTCTAAGGCACTTTCAGATCTAATCAAGACAGCTAGGATAGTTTAGTTATCTAATCAAGTGTGCTCAGGTATCAACCAACATAATATCATGAAAGTTCTTCCAATTACTTTCTGCCTTTCAGCTTTCTAGATCCTGTTGAAAGTACTGTCACACTTTTAGCATTTTAAATCAGATTGACTTAACCCCAGAGTACATCCTTCCAGAGGGAAATCTTAAAATGGAAACATTTAAAAAAACAGACTGAAGCTCCCACAGGAGCAAGTGGGGGATGGTACTGTAGGAATTTAGCACCCATCCCCCTCCTAGAAGAATGAAATATTTTAGAAAATATTTAAAAGGCAGAATATATTTCCCTGGATGAGAAATGGAGAAACATGTTTTAAAGACAAAGCAGCTTCCTGACTCCCCCCCACCTTTGTCAATGGGCCATTAAAGCCTCAGCCAAGCTCACTCATTTCCCCCCCACCTTTATCAATGGGTCAGAGATAGAAACTCATTCTCCCCACCTTTGTCAATGGACCATCATTTGCAACACAATAGGACTCATCTAGCAACAGAAACTCACCACATGGCAAGGCTCAAGCAAGCTTGAGAGACAACCTACAACATTAGCTAAGACCCCTAGACCACCTGGGAGTTTGACAACCAATCAGGATACTCTTCCTGTGCCCAGAAAGTTCAAAGCTCAGAAAAAGCATAAAGCCAGGGAGCACACAGGATCTCATCCCTTTTCTGTTCAGGAACTCAAGCCATGTGATCCTGACCACCATTAAACCATCTTTCCAAGCAGCCTCCATGTTTCCAGTGTCTTTGTCCCCACTTGGAACTGAACCCAGATGGATATTTTTTCCAACAGTACTTAAAAATTAATCAAATGGTGACCAAAAATCATTAATCAAATTACAGTGAAGTAATGAGAGGATAAAATCATTTCAGTGGGTGGTTCTATGATATCCAAAGGTTGGGAGTTTGAAGGGGTGGATCCCATCTTTTGAAGTAGTATTAAATTTTTCCAGTGGCTTATGAACATTTGAGTTTGTTCCCACATTTCCCAAAGAACCATATTTGCAATTTTGGCAGTACAGCTTTAGAAGTACAGAAAAAGCCAAACAAGGAATGCAGAATTTAGTTTTCCTACTGTAGGAAGTTAGCAGCCACCCCCCTCCTACAAGAATGAAATATTTTAGAAAATATTTAAAAGGCAGAATGTATTTCACTGGATGAGAAATGGAGTGTTTTAAGGACAAAGCATCTCCCTGCAACTTCCTGCCACCCCCCACCTTTTGTCAATAGGCCAGAGGCAGAAACTCATTCTCCCCACCTTTGGACCATCATCTGCAACACAATAAGACCCATCTAGCAGTAGAAACTCACCACATGACACCTGGGAAGATTACATCAGCCAGCAAGGTTAGCTAAGACCCCCACCCCCTGGGAGTCTGACAACCAATCAGGAGACTCTTCCTGTGCCCCAGAAAGTTCAAAGCTCAGAAAAAGCATAAAGCTAGGGAGCGCACAAGATCTCAGCCCTTTTCTGTTCAGGAATTCAAGCCATGTGATCCTGACCACCATTAAACCATCTTTCCAAGCAGTCTCCATGTTTCCAGTGTCTTTTTCCCCACTTGGAACTGAACCCAGATGGATATTTCTTCCAACACTACCTTTGTATTATAGTTCTATGCTAAATCTGAAAGTAAATCCTTATATCTTAGTGCTGGATTGCAGAAATGTGCTGGACCACAAAATACTTGGAAAAATCTGATGTTGCAAATCACTGTGTCATCTATAATAACAAGAACCTCATAAAAGGCCTATTTCAAACCCTAGTGAAGACTAATGAAGCTCAAGGGTGATTGACAACTTTAAGGTAAGCAACCTCCGGACCACTGCGTACCATATATTCTAGATGGCTTTTTAAATAATATTTATTATTTACAAATAGATAAACAGCTAATGCAAACTAAGAAAAATATAAAACATAAAAACTGCAAAGAAAAAAATTAAAAGGAAAAAAATATAAGAGAAAAAAGAGATATATAAATAAATGACTTCCTCCTTCATCATAACAACTTCAAACAAGTAATTTATCACCTTCTCTAAGAACACAACAGAAGATCTCATCCCGTCTATAAACAAATCTTTATAGATACTTAGGTAAAGGTAAAGGTTCCCCTTGCACATATGTGCTAGTTGTTGCTGACTCTAGGGGGCGGTGCTCATCTCCGTTTCAAAGCCGAAGAGCCAGTGCTGTCCGAAGACCTCTCTGTGGTCATGTGGCCAGCATGACTCAACACCAAAAGCGCACGGAACATTGTTACCTTCCCACCAAAGGTGGTCCCTATTTTTTCTACTTGCAGTTTTACGTGCTTTCAAAACTGCTAGGTTGGCAGAAGCTGGGACTACTAACGGGAGTTCACCCCGTTACACGGCAGCACTAGGGATTCGAACTGCCGAACTGCCACCTTTCAATTGACAAGCTCAGCTGTCTTAGCCCCTGAGCCACCGCGTCCCCCTATAGATACTTAGTCCTTGTCAAATATGGGGTGTGCGTGTGTATTTCTTTATCAAATAAACCAAATTTATATTTCTTCCCTTTGATTTTAATAACCTTCTCTTTAATTCCTTAAAAGGTGTCTAAGAATTTTATTTCTTTTCATTTTCTTTTTTGTCTCTTCTCAAAAATGCTCAAATTCAAAACTTGTAACACGTCTCGTATACAAAATAAGAAAATTACCTTATCCAAGTCACTGGTTTGTTATTTGTATATTCCTTTTAATTATTACAATATTAGCTGGTTTTATTTATAAATCCAGTGTAACATTTCCCCCCATATTATTCTTATAAACGTGTCATTTTTCAACATTCAAATCAACTTCAGCGTCAATGTTGTTCAGCGAAACCTGATCCTTTTCTATAACCTTTTTAATTTGATTTTTATGATAAAAGACACTCTTAGACTAACTTCTGAGTGCATTGTTCTCAAATATCCTTGAATCCTTCCAAAAGTAGAGCATTTTGGTCCAGTCTGTATTAGTGGATCTTTTCTCCTTTAATTATATCATCTAGTTCTTTCTGGTTCCCTTAGAGTCCAACTTCAAATTCTCATGTTTTTTTCTAATCAATAGCATTTTCCCATCTGAAGGTGTCATACTTAATTTAATATATTTTAAAAGAATTTAATTCTAAACAACTCACAGAAAGGATTCTTGCAATTAATTTCAAAACTTATTTCAAATCTATAGGACTCCTTAGTCCATTTATACATTTTCAAAATTAGTGTTCTAATCAACCTTTTGTTTTCTGTTTAAGTCCATACAGCTGCATAAAACTTCTTTTGCCAAAGATTGAAGGAGACTCAATAATAATAATAATAATGTGTAATAATGAGACTTGTCCTTCTGAAGATTTTCAATATGCAAAACCCATTTTAACAAGCAATTTCGTACAAGCACTTTTGTGAGTAATCAAAAAAGGAAGTGTGTGAATATAGTACCCTTTTAAAGGCATCAGCTGTGGCTTGGGCAAAGATGGCCATCTCTTGGTTCCCAGGTCTCCAAACCCACTGGAGACGTCTGTTTTACAGACATGTCATCTGAAGCACTTTGGGCTATTCAGAGTCCTCTCCAGAGGAATTCCTTCAGAGAAAAATTCTGAGAAACCAGACCATTCACCAGCTCATCATTCTTCCATGGTCTTCAGTTCATCATTGCATCCCCCACATATCATAAATGGCTTTGAGCTCCTTGGGAGGGAAAAGTGAGCTAGAAATGTAGTAACCAAGCAAGGAAGCTGGCAATTAATTAATAGCTGTCAGGGCAGGGAAATGATAACATATCTGAAAATTGTCATATTTGGAGAGACTCACTGAGAAACCTCTGCCAGAAGATCTGATAAAAGCTCATTTGGAAGCACTGAGTGTCAGACCTGGAAGCCATCTTTTGCATTGGATCATCAGGCCTGCCACATTTAGTGCTGTGGGAAACTGGGAGAGGGGATTGTATGGAGCAGGGGAGATATATAGTTATAATAACATTCTTTTCTCTGAGAGTCAAGGACATCTTGCCCTGCTCCTGGAGGGGTGTGACTGGGAGGTATCTCCAGTTGGGACGGTGCATTAATTGGACCATGTGATGGACATGTGGGTACTGGGCAGGGACTTGGACTTTCCTATGGGTGGGGAAAACCTGGAAGCTTTCAGATTCGGGTTTTCCCAGATGTGCCAATATGGCATCTCTAATAAAATGGAACTTTGAGGGATCTCTAGCCTTGGAGTCTTCTTTCGTTGGGGGTTTTAGTGTCAGGTTGGAACCCTGACACTGAGACTTAAAAACTTCACACATCTCTTGAGTATGTAACTTTCCTCCTCAAATGACTGCAGGGAGTAGTCCATCTGAGCTAGTGCCTTCCTTTCACTCAAGAGAATGCTGCTTGTGTTTCCAGGATTCACATTATACCAGGTCATAAGCTAGTCCACTACTTATCATATACCTCAAACCCAGACTCTGTGGTTAGCTCACGATTCAGTCTGTCATGCAGAACCAGAAAATTGGGTTAATTCCATAAACTAGAGTTAACCATGGCTATGACATGTAAACATAGATGTTGAATTGAGCCCTTGCCAAGAATATATTAAATTGATAATTTTGTTGTATATCTGCTTTTGTTGTGGGTCTGGTATATTTGATTATGTTTTACTGTTAATTGTCTTGCATAAATTTATATTATTATTAAGCCATTTTAAGGTTATCAATCTTAGATCTCTCAAATACATCAGAATCAAATAAGATGTATGTTTTCATTTTTATAACATCCAGATTTTAGTTATGCAGACCGTAAAATGGTATATAGGCATCTGAAATTGCTAAAATGTTAATAGGCCACATGCTTCTGAAACCTATTGCTTCTTTCTTATGAAACAGGCACCTGCTCCTTAGTTCTATTATGAAGACATGACTATCATTAATTCTGAAATGTTATTAAAAAAACTAATTTGGATCAGATCGCTTTTATTCTGTTCTTGCTAGTGTGTATGTAAACAAGTCTCAAGTTTGCAAGTCTCATTGGAAAATACTGCCATCTCTTGGCTAGACTGAGCACAACCATATC
Organism: Ahaetulla prasina; assembly: GCF_028640845.1. NCBI lineage: Eukaryota > Metazoa > Chordata > Lepidosauria > Squamata > Colubridae > Ahaetulla > Ahaetulla prasina. The sequence continues at coordinate 63,695,017 of NC_080539.1, forward strand.
ACTCTATAGGAAAGTTGTTTGTAAAGGCTATTGTTAAATGCAGTCAGATCTTTTGCCTGAATTAAATAAAAAAGGCTGAGTATATTAAGCTGATTATACCATATGTGACAGATCCTGATTATTTCTAGCCCTGATTACTAAGAATTATGGGTGGTGAAATCTAAGAATCTGGAGGGCACCAAGTTATATAATAAGCCTGTTCTGTTTCATTTTACCTGTCTTTCTTAGTCTTCAGACCACTTGAAAAATTTCACAGACATAATTACAAGCAGAAAGCTAGAAGTACTGCTGTTTCCCCCAGTAATGAATGAGAAATTACCAGAAGAGAAAACATTGAAATTGAACAGAATCATGGTGTAAAATTTGCATGCAATGAACCCCCTTAGTGATTTCTCACCCTTTCTTTTTTAAAATCTGAATGCTGAAGGCTGGTTTTCAGGAAAGGCAAAGTTGAAAAGCTGATAAAACTTTATAGAATTCACTAATCTGTGTCAAAAGTTCACCTCAGGGAACTGGAGCAATAAGAGCCTGTGCAATCTTCACTACATTTGGTCTTTCTCCACTGCATAATCTAGGTGCTATTTTGAGGTTAGTGAGAGATTTCCATTTATCCTGATTTCAGGAATTATGTAATTACATTAGACAAGTGCTTTAACATTTTTTCTGACTCTTTTGAAAATGGGCAACTGTGACTACTGGAGTCTATGCTTATTCTTAGGGGTGAAAAACATCCAAAAGTTCCATAGCATAGATCCCAGTCTAGTGCAATTTTTTTGCATTTGTATTTGTCTCTATAACTGCCTGGTTCAATTTTGATATGGTAACTGGAGTTGCTCAGAAATTAGTTCCCACCTCATAATGAAAATGACAAAGCAAGGTAGTTCCGAGATAAGACTGAACAGTACTTTTCTCTCAACATATAAAGCAACACAAGAGGAACAAATCCAGAAACACTGTCCCTATTATGTTAGTTTGTGTGTGACTAAATTTGTTGCATGTATCAATCAAGCTCGAGCAATTGAGCAAAGTCTAAAGTCCAGCTGAAATGCTTACAGGATTTCCTCTTCGCTGACGATGCTGCTGTCACTGCTCACCCTGCTGAAGACCTTCAACAACTTATGGACAGTTTTAGCAAGGCCTGCCAAGACTTTGGACTAACCATTAGCCTGAAAAAACACAAGTCATGGGTCAGGATGTGGATTTATCTCCCTGTATCCCCTCTGCACAAGAACTGGAGGTTGTCCATGACTTTGTGTACCTCGGCTCAACTATCTCTGACACTCCCTCTCTTTAGATACTGAGCTGAATAAACATATTGGTAAAGCGGCCACCACATTTTCCAGACTTACAAAGAGAGTATGGCTTAATAAGAAGCTGACGGAACATACAAAGATCCAGATCTATAGAGCCTGCGTCCTGAGCACACTCTTGTACTGCAGTGAGTCTTGGACCCTTTACGCACGGCAGGAGAGAAAGTTGAACACCTTTCATATGCGCTGTCTCCAACGTATTTTTGGCATTTACCTGGCAGGACAAAGTTCCAAATAGCACAGTCTTGAAACATTCTGGAATTTCTAGCATGTATACACTACTGAAACAGCGACGTCTACACTGCATGTCGTAGAATGGCTGATGGTCGGATTCAGAAAGATCTGTGTGGAGAATTAGTGCAGGGAAAGCGCCTCAGAGGGAGACCACAGCTGCGATATAAGGATATCTGCAAGAGGGACCTAAAGGCCCTGGGAATGGACATTAACAACTGGGAAACCTTGACCTCCGATCGTTCAGCTTGGAGGCTAAAGACGCAGCATGGCCTTCTCCAATTCGAAGAGACATTTGTTCGGCAGGCTGAGGCAAAGAGGCAGTCCCGGAACCAGCGAAATCTGGGGGCTGGGCAGGGAACAGAATGTATCTGCCCTCAGTGTGGAAGGGATTACCACTCTTGAATTGGTCTTTTTAGCCACCAGATGCACAATACCATTGTCTTTTGAGACTGAAGGATGCCAATAGAATAGAATAGAATCAATCAAGCTGTCAACCATTCAAAGAACTTGATAGATTGTCTTACCTAATTCTGGGATATCAGGATAAAGTCCAATTGGGTAATTGAAAGGAGCCAGAACTCTGAGAAAAAAAAGTAACTTTCTACTACAAACAGTTTAATATAAATTTGCCTCAATATGCCAGTGTGCTATTTAAGTGACAGTGCTGGGATTTATTTCCAAATCAATTACTATAGTATGCAGAATCTCAAGTGCATTATAGATAGACACCATACAGAAAAATAGAACACTGAGCTGACTTATATTTTTCTGTATTCATACCCCAATGAATACTTATACCTCTCACCCTGTAGGGATATGCACGTGCTTCTTAAGAACGGACAATTTGTTTATTGAGACACATAGTGAGATGGAATAAAAAATACTGGTATGAAAAATACAAAATAACTGATGTTTAACAATTCATTAGCATGGCTTAAATTCAAGATATTAAAAATCTCTAAAATATTACTCTTTGCTATACTATAGTTTGAACTGAATAATTCATTGACTTGAACATCAGACAATTATATACCTATGCCAAAATCTAAATCTATGTCAAGGTGTTAGGTAAATATATTTGGAAATCTTAGTAATTTTGGTATGGTAGAAACCCTAGAATTTAGAAGTTCTGATTGTCCCACATTGTCAAAATTGTACTACTGGTCAGTAGATCAAAGTATTGTATATTAAGAAATATACAATTTCTTACACCAGTCTCTCACTACCAGAATATCAGAAGTAAATATTACACAAATAGAAAAGATAAACTATCACAACAAAAAACCATGTTGTATGTTTTTATTTTAAGTTGTTTGACTTACAGGCACTGTGCATTGGTGATGTTCTTTAACTCTGCAATGTTCTTCATCTCCTTGCTAATCAAGGGGAACGGGGTGGAAAGTGTTAGGAGAAATACCTCACAGCAATAGTTCCAGCCTCCAGAAAGATCCAAAAGATATCTGGAGAAATATTTCACTTCTTTAAAAGCCAAAAAGCAAAGAATCTTATTTTACAAACAAACCAGCATATATTTTTTTAAAAAAAGTATGTAATAGAAGTCATTTAAATGCTAAATACATTTTTAAAATAGAATGACATGAAGCTGTTTCATGGTCTCCCCCTTTCCATAAATGTGGAAAGAGATTTCAAAAGCCAAGCATTATCCTTTTAAAAAATTCCATGCATTAAGACTTAGTGTTCTAGATAACTAAAAGTATGGCAATAAATAGTACTTTAAAAAAATCCACAATTTTTTTTTCATGACACTGAGTGGAACAGACACTAGTCCATAAGGCACTTTCAGCATAGGCTATTATTAAACAGCATAGGAAGCCTGAAGGTAAAAAACTTCTAAGCAAAGCAATTATTTACAACAGCACTAAGAAAAAGCAACATTATCTTAGTGATAAATGAATGGAGCAACACTCAATGGGATAGAATCTTTCTGAAAAGCTTTCAAAGGGACTGTATGCCAATGAATAGTCACCCTCTAAAACAAATGCAATTGTTTCAAGGACAGCACCTCTGGATGCAAGAAACAGGATTACATTACTGTTTGAAAAAATAGTAAGAAGAGGCTATAGAGGAATATGGAATACATTATAAATATGGAAAGGTTTAAAAAAATAGCCAGGAAATGGCTCAGAAAAAAATGTAACATAAACTTATAGTTTCAACATCCAAGGTTTCTGCAATATTATACGTTCTCCAAGAAAATCAAATGCACCAATAATCTTTCTCTCCCAGTTGCTGACCACTTGATTTCAGCAGTCTAATTCAAATGTTCCAGGAACTTATATAATAACTTCTATATCCTAAATAGAGAGACAGATATATTTACAAGACTGAAAGTGGCAAGTCCTTAATTAGAGAGTCTGCCTATATGACCTACCAAATTACTTGCCATCTTCTTTCTCATATTCCATGCCAGGCATACAAACATTATGAAACTTTACCATTATAATACTCCGCTTGCTGATATGTTAGATCTAGTTAATCTCTCTTCTTACAATGGGAGATTTGGAATTATTTGCAGGAGCTCACCTGAGAATGCATCATCATTTTCAAAAGGGAATGCAGTGCTAACAAAGAGGCACCCAGAGGATGGCAGTCAGTGCCTTTGTCATTCTGCAGCAGCCCCTTTCCTGCCCTGTGACCACGTCATCCTAAGCTAATAGAAGGGTAGAGAAGGGAACAGACCCTCGCTCTCAGTAGTCCAAACTAATTTCAGTAGCTAATTGGATGCACCATGTAATGTAACCCGCAAAGGAAAACTTTTGCAGTTGCTACAACTATGTATATATTGCACAGTAAGCCAACAAGAAATTACTTCCTTATGTAGAAAAGTCTATCTGATGTTAATTATTCCTATAAACTATTATATTCTAATTCTTATATTTAGGAAAGTTAGTAAATATAAGTTGCTACCATTCTTTTTGTGGGACATTCCCACGAAGAAAGAACACCTATAAGAAAATGCCCAATATAAGCATGCTTTCAACATCGGTTGCCCCAAATAATGCTAGCTTTGGACATGAGAGGGCAGCAGATAACTACAAATGCATCCTTCACTCTAGAGATACAATTTAAACAAGTCTAGGGAATTATCTTTCTTATCAAATTTTTATAGACAAAAGTATTTTCTGTTTTAGGATGCAGGAGACCTAACTCCTAAGGCCAACATTGCTGTCTGCTTTGTCTAATTTTTAACTTCTTGTTCAGTGTTTCTTTGGGCACATCACATTTTATTTACACCTTAAATAAAAGAAAAGGAACTTCTAAATTTTAGAACTGGAAGAGAAGGTGGAAGAAAAGTGTCTTGTAGTGCAGATCAGAAAGTCAGTTGGAGGAACTAGGTTGTGGATTGTGGACCCTTGGCTTTAATGCAGATCTTCACATTGAGACAACTCTGTTAGGATCTCAATTAGATTATCCAGCCCCCAGAGGTAGCCATCCTCTCTGTTCCCCTCTATCCAGGGCACATTGTGCTGCAGAACTTGTCCCTCTGGAAGTGGAGTGGTTTTCCCAAAATCAATCATCCATACTTTGGCCTGCTCCCTCTTGTCATGGATGAAGAGAAGGGAACTCCCAATTACCTGCAAAAGCAAATACAAAAGAACTGAGTATCCCAGAGCAGGAATTAAGAACAAGTGTTCCAAATTCTTCTGAAGATAAGATTGCAACTTAAATATATATATCTCAACAGGATATTGGTATTAAAAAATTAAAAACTGAAATTTTAGGTTCTGAATTTTTAAAAGTAGCAATATTTCAACATGTGAGGCAGTAAAAATTGTTTCCTCAATGCACACAGTTGTGATGTATATGCATTCTTTTGAATTTTCATGAACCAGATGCCCAATGATTTCCATTTGTGTGTTTAGGTGATATGATTTGACCTAGCTCTAGTTTTTTAAAAGACAAAAGGGGAAATGAATAATTTTACCTCATGAGTCATGAAGAATGGTGATTTTTCCAAAGTATCACGTATCCCCTTTAACCGGTTAAGATAACTGTTCTGAAATTGCAAGGGAAAAAAAAGGTAAGTCATACATACTGTGTCTGCATGCATATGCGTGCGCGCACACGCACACACACACACACGCACACATTCACACACACAAAGGCATTATTCTTGAATCAAATAAGTTCCATATCTCAGCCCAGATACCAAATGACTTATAAAAAGGGAATAAAAGGTGAGAGTAGAGGAGGGAATAGCTCCTCTTTTTCTCATAATCTTTTTGAGTGCTGTAGTTGGCTCTGAAGCACAGACTGTCCACCTTTAACATAAGATATTTGGATTATGGAGTTATTCAGCTTTAATTTTGATCACACCCTCCTACAAGACAAGATTGCAAACAAGTTTCTTTGCATAAAAATGATTTCACATTGAACATAGCCAGTATCTCTCCCAGTACTGCTCAACCTCATTTCTCAATTACTCAGGTTTATGGTGCTGGGTGACTTTAGGTTTTCCTTCTAGGTTGAACTTTCAAAGGTGGCCCAGTAATTCACAGCCACAATGGCCTTGTACCAAACCATACTGGTCTCAACCCAGTTGAGACGCCACAAATGAGATCTGTTTTTTGTCTTGGAATGAGAGTAGATAGCATTTGTACTTTGTCGTGGTCACCAGATTCTGTGAGGTCAGCTCTGTCACTTATACTCTGTCACCACTTTCTGACTGGTAAAACCAGGAAGCAGGGTTAGGGCCAGAGTGATGGTTACTGCATCCTTGAGAAAGGAGATGCTGTCACTGGTTTCAAAGTAGTGGTGGCTCATCCTCATAACATTACTGCTGAATTCAGCAATGTTAAGTAACTTCCACAGTAAAAATGCCTAGAAGAAATAGATTTATGTTTTAGAAATAGATTTTCTAGACTCATTTCAGTCAAAATTTGGGCTTGAAACCACTTTGATCATACTTGCAGATGTAAGTACATTCACTATATATTTGTAGTGAAATTGGACAATGACACTGTGCCTCTCTTGGTCTTGCTGGACCTCATGGTGTCCTCCTTGATTGCCTATATGGGTTAGGTTTGGGGGAGCTGTTTTCCAAGCTGTTCTTGTCCTTTTTGAGTAATGGAGGAGAGCTCTTATTATGGTGTCTTACAAGGCTTGGTTTTCTCACTTCTTTTTAACATCTCCATATATGAAGCTATTGGAAGAAGTCATCTGGCAGGCATGGTGAAGTATCTTCAGTATGCAGATAGAACTCAGTTGTATATCTTGATCCTGGGCCAAACAAGAGACATGGCTAATGTTCTCTCTTGATGGCTGGAAGCTATCAAGATATGGAAGGAAGAGAAGAGGCTTAGGCTTAATCCCAGCAAGATGGATAGCTAGTTCTGGAATATTGCTCTATCCTAGACAGAACTGATTCAAAAACTAGGGCTCTTCCTGCACTCCCAGTTCTTTCTCAAGGAGCAGGTGACATTGTAGCTAGTTGGGATCTTTGTATAACTTACATCTTGTGCATCAGGTACAACTTTGCCTGAAAAGAGTCTCATTCCTTAATTAACACTTTTTGGAATATTGCAATATGCCCTGTATTGGCTGCTTCGGAATGCAGTGGCTTGAGTAATGATAGCTATTACAACACCACTCTTATGTAACATCACTATTTCAGGAACTATGACAGTTGCTAGTTACTTTCCAATAACGACCTATATGGTTTGGGATCTGGACATCCTGCTCCCATTTCCATTTCCATTTCCATCGATTTGTTAAGTCCTTTTTAAAGAGAACATCATTCACAGGGATTCCGAGGATGAGTCTTCTTTGTGAAAACTGTCTGCCCATCCACTCAGCCACCCACCACTGCAAGATTAAACTAGTCCCTTTCCTGTTAACATTCTGAAAAAGTCTTAAGGTCTGGCTATTTCAAAGCCCTTTGATTCTTGTGTAGAAGGAAGCTCCCTACAGTTGTATGTGTGTGAAATTTGTTTATTACTTTGTGCAAAGTTTATTGCAATGGTAATTTATTGTTTGTCTTAATTTGTTTGCTATTTTAATATATTATTTTTTAATCCTTTTACTGGAAAGGAGTTTGTAAACTGTACTGACTCTGTAGATTAGAATGGTACATTGGCTCTAAAAAATAAACAGAGTTTATTTCTTCTCATCAGGATAGCAATTTAATAAAAGAAAAGAGAAAAGGATTCCACTAAATCTGACTGGATTTAACATTAATAGGTTCAACAAACTAAAGAGATAACACAATTTTGATTATATATTCCAATTTTTATATGCTTTCTTTCAAAATCAATTTCTTCTAAGGAACATTTAAAATTTAAAATTTTGTTTATAATATGAAGAGATTGAAAAACTTTTGAGCAAGATGTCATAATTTGAACCAATCTATTTAGTTTAGTTAAAGCAAGAGTTAGACGACTTTATTTTGCTCAGTGGCAACACTTATTTTTATTTTGGAGCCCTGCAAAAGCATATTGCTATGTCATCATCAACTATTGCAAAAAACAATATTTTGGCAGCAGTGTTCGTATTGTTTTTACTCAAGGTGGGTGTTAAGCCCAGAGGTGTATCACTTATTTTAGGGGTTCATTAATAAAAAGATTCCCACCCAAATCCCAACATTTTACTGCTGCTGAATTTTGGCAGCACAATATTGGGGTGGGAAAATAATTCAAAGGAGCATAAAAATGAATTTGGGGGCAGTTGTGGCCTGCTGATCCTTGAGTGAAAGTATTGCCCATTTCATTACACATCTCCCCTTTTCATTTTGGCATGTGGTTTTTTGGATGTTAAATTAATCCAAAGTAAGGAACGTCAAAGGAAATAGCTGGAATGACTCACCAGAATGTTATGGTTTCCTTTTGTAAATTCTCTGAAGGCGTCCATGACTTGTTCCTTTGTCCGAGTCTTCTTGAAATCCCTGTTCACGGTGCCATCTTCTTTCTTTAAAAAAACAATGACAAAAACATGGCTATTACTCAGAAGAATCTTTTTCTATTAATACCACTTGCTGTTCACTAAACAGAATGCAGTATATCCTATGACAAAATTTAGAGCAAAAATTTGAGATGGTAATCAGAGCTTAATAAACAGTCATGGGGCATAGAGGAAGACTGCTTTTTTATTGGTCTTGTTCTGGGGACACTGGAGAAGTCATTTCTATGTTTAAAGCTTTTAGTGAAATCGGTTGCATCCAGCTGCTGCCGTTAGAGGCATTTTTCTTCCATTTGAAACTTTTTTTTGAAGGTTTAATGCAAATTATTTTGGATATGATTGCAAAGGAGGCGAGAAAAATTCATTTCATGAGTAAATATCATATTGAACAATGCTAGATATGTAGCGCTTCAACACAATGCATTTTGGCATCATGGAAATTATAAGGCTGGAAAAAATCTATATGTTTACCCCAACTTTCTGACTTACAAGTTGTTATATTAAGGTTTTAATGTAGTAAGCTATTGTAAGGAGATTGCATTCAGTGCAACAATTGGAAGTTGAAGGCCATTATTTCATTAAATTCAGTAATGTCATTCCTAAATTTACTACCCAATATTCATTCAAACCCATCAAATTTATTATAAAAATTTATTATAATAAAACTCTTAAGCTTTAGTTTAATGAGCACAGAAATCAACTCCAAATGAAGTTGGAGCTAATATAAGCAAGAAAATATAACCCACTGGTGTACTTTAGATATGGATTGGAATATCAAAGTACCTCTCATTTGGCACCATAGTTCCTCTATTCAAAACATGTACAGCATCTTATTTTTACTCTTGCTTTTACCTTCCTGAAAATGGGACACTTGCATGCTTTGGGCTCCAATAATTTTTCAGATGGCATTTTTAAAAAAAGTATTAAAAACAATAGGTAGAATAAAAAAACAACTTTTTATTGTAGTTTCTATAAGAATTTAGTATTTCCTTCCTAGCAGCTTAGCTTTACTAAGAACTGGTATCTGAAACTACTACAGACACAGCCAAAAGTTTTGATGTGCCACTCCGATACCTATTTTGTACTTATCCAGATATCCAAACAACTGGGGGAATGTTGTAATGTCTGCAACATCCAGTAAACCATTTACATCTGTGCTTTTATTCAGTATTTACAGACCCCTCACATCCTGGACATAAACTTTTTCATCTCCTACCCTCAAAACGACGCTATAGAGCACTGCACACCAGAACAACTAGACACAAGAACAGTTTTTCCCCGAACGCCATCACTCTGCTAAACAAATAATTACCTCAACACTGTCAAACTATTTACTAAATCTGCACTACTATTAATCTTCTCATCGTTCCCATCACCCATCTCCTTCCACTTATGACTGTATGATTGTAACTTTGTTGTTTGTATCCTTAATGATTTATATTGATACTGTTTCTTGATTGCTTATTTGTACCCTATGATTATCATTAAGTCTTGTACCTTATGATTCTTGATGAACGTATCTTTTCTTTTATGTACACTGAGAGCACATGCACCAAGACAAATTCCTTATGTGTCCAATCACACTTGGCCAATAAAAAATTCTATTCTATTCTACTGTTGCTCAGATAGACAAGGAAGAATAAGGTATGAGATACATTCCACTTATATGAACATAAGCAGTGCCCTGCTGAATTGGACTCTGGCTCATCTAATCCAATAGTCTGTTTCCTACTACTTTTCCATTGATCCCCATGACTTCCATGAATCACTGCATTCCTTTTTTGTAGCCAGACAAAATGGCTTCATGACAGGGATGAGGCTATAGCAAACCTAAGCCTCCAAAGAATCATACTGGATTGCACTAATCAGAGTTTCTTAGGAAGAATTCACATGTTGCTATATTCTCCATTCATAAGACCAGTCTCTTGGTTGAATAAGCTACTACTATATGAAACTTTGCGGGACGCGGTGGCTCAGGGGCTAGGACATTGAGCTTCTTGATCGAAAGGTCGGCAGCTCGGTGGTTCGAATCCCTAGTGCTGCCATGTAACGGGGTGAACTCCCGTTACTTGTCCCAGCTTCTGCCAACCTAGCAGTTTCAAAAGCACGTAAAAATGCAAGTAGAAAAAATAGGGACCACCTTTGGTGGGAAGGTAACAGCGTTCCGCTCTTCGGCTTTGAAATGGATATGAGCACCGTCCCCTAGAGTCAGCAACGACTGGCACGTATGTGCGAGGGGAACCTTTACCTTTACCTATATATGAACCTTTATGACAATACATAATATAACAGGGCAAGGCAAGAAATTTTACATCTGTCAACTGCATGAGTCCAATGATTCAACACAAAAAGAGAAGGGAAAGAGTTAACGCCACAAAGAATTCCATGATCCTGCCATACCAAGTTAATAATGGGAAATCACATCTGTCTCCCAAGAAACCTGTCTCAGTAACATGTACTCTGTAAAGATATAGTGCCTATGGAATGGTTAAACCTAGACAAAAATATTTGACATTTTATATTACATGACAAGTTAATCACAGATTCATTTCCCATGCACTGTTGCAACAGACAAATCTGAAAGGCTACCTTTATTCCTTCAATCCGGAACCCTAACGTTGCTGTAGAACTTATAGTTTCTCTCCACTGCATGTATCGAGGCTTGGTCACTGCATGTTGAAAGTTCTCTTCCTCAGTTGGAGCCTCAGGATCTACTTCAATCATCTTCTGATACATGTCTTTCCTCAAACTTGGCTTCTTTCTAGCCTTTGATAATTCCTCTTCCACATAGGTCCTGCAAAGCCAGTATATGTTCACATTATCATATTTGGAAACTGATTTATTACTACTGTATCACTGATGTTTGGGCAGGTGCACAGGTTCCTCCCTATCTTCTCTAGAATAAGACAGGCAAGATGCAGCCATTGAAACATAACTTTTATTGTTGGGCCTCATGGAGGAATACAAATTACTCATCCATACTCTACGGCATCTTCATTTATTGCAATATTATGAAAGTCAACCTCATCTATAATCAGTACAGCAATGGCAATTTTTTTGAGCAATTCAAGTGAACATATTGAGTCAATCAGATTTAAATATTGGAAGCACTCGTTAATCGGACAGAATTATCCTCCAAGAGCATGGTCCTTCCTGTATAGCCTACTGTGAAAAGTTGAAGACACTTTAGTTTCCAAAGTACATGGTATGAAGAGTGCTTGTAAAAACAATTGTTTTCTTTTTCAACGATACATATAGTAAGTAGCCAGAAATGGTCTGAGTCACTAGTTGTTCTGAAAGCTCCATGATAGATGTGAATGGTTTCCTTAAGGTAGTAAATTGTGTATTTTGGAATGTTTTCCATATCTAAAGTGCTTCCATCGTTTACTGGCAAGTAGACATGAAAGAATGCTATTTGTAGTACAATGTACCTAGCTATGGAATACAGTTGATTGAACAAAAAATAATAATTTTTTTTTTGGTTAATTTTCTTTATTTGCCCACTAGAGAGCTCTGTCCTCCAACGTCAACAGCTATACTTATTGAAATATCACTGTGAGTACTTATTCAACAAAAGATATGTAACTACCTTGCATTTTTTGTGTCCCGTAACCTTAAATATTCCTGATTCTGGTTTATGGATCTTATAAACTACAGATTTAATTTTACTATAATTCAACTCCGCATTTTGCAATACAGTCCTAGACATGAGAGCTTCTAATTTCTGAGCATTTCAGTTTTGTATCTCAAACATGAAAGGGTCTATATTTACATGGGAACATCAAACTGAGAAGAGCATACATTATGTGCAAAATGTTCATTGACATATTTATTGATCTCAGAATTCTAGCATCTTAAATCATAGGCATATAGCATATAGGGGTTTTACTATACCCTTGCCATTAGTCAGCCATGCTGACTGAGCTACTGAGAATTGAAGGGTCATACACTACTATCTAAAAGGTCAGACAGGTTGCTTTTTCCTTTCTTAAATCTTACCATGATAACTAGAACTCTCCCAGATTATATTAAGTGATCCCACAACCCGTTGTCTTCTTTATAGCTTCTAAGGCCACAAGCAGAGCATGTTTCCCAGAAGCTTCTGTGCAGCCATATTCTACATCTGGTTTTTAAGGTAATGCTTAATAAATGTTAATATATCTCTATTCACTGATTTCTTTGAAAATCATCTGAATTAATGATTACATGACACCTGTATGGAAATGATGCCCATATACGTGTAAGGAAGCAAACTTAGTTTATCTACTGAAAATTAGCTTAATTGTGCAATCTTATGGTTTGAGATAAAATAAAAATTAAAATACTGAACTGATCCTTCTCAGCACTCTGCTTTCTGAATATCGACATCAAGGACTCCCCTATACCAGGGGTCTGCAAACTTGGCTCTTTTAAGAGTTGTGGACTTCAACTCCCAGAGTTCCCCAGCTAGCAAAGCTGACTGAGGAACTCTGGGAGTTGAAGTCCACAACTCTTAAAAGAGCCAAGTTTGCAGACCCCTGCCCTATACTGAAGTAGTCAGTAGACCAGAAATACATTCTAGGATTGCATTCTGCTAATCATGGATATCAAACAATTTCATATGCTCTAGTTTTTCCGAATTTTCTCCGATATATACTGTTTTTTACCAACCTAATTAAGAACCTAGTGACTCTTAGAACTACTGCGTCTGAAGTTACTTTTGCCATTGGCAATGATATCTGGGAATTTTTGGATCTGCGGTCTCAACAAATCTGGGAGACATCAGCTTGCTTGAAATATATAAACCGAGTCACAGATCTTTAATACATATTATTAAATAGAGTATTTTCTGTATATTTTATTTTCAATAGAACAGCCAAGGTTCTATATATAATTGAAGAGCTATGCTAAACACACTGTCAAACACAGTTACAGAAGAACAGCAAATTTATAGTTGTTTCTAGATCAAGTAAACTGTAGTAATCCTCTATGATCTCTCTGACGAGGATGTACTTTTTTCGAGAAATGTGTTTGTCAACCCACAGCTTTTAATGCTTTTCCATTTGTTCATGCAGTTAATTTGATTTTTGCTTTCCTTAAGTGCAAAAAAAATTCTAAATCAAGCAGCAAACAGCCTTTTTCACAAAGAGTAAATTTGTGATGATATAGGGCAGTAAATTTCCTTATCTACCTAGGGGTATGGAGTGGCTAGAGAGCATAATTCAATACCAAAAATGCTAGTAAAAAGTAGTTTATGAAGGACTTTTTCCTCAAGAAACCTGGAAACCATGATTCCAGTTTCACTTTAAGCTATAGTGACCAGATGTCCCCCTTTTGGCGGGACAGTCCCGCTTTTTAATAATTTGTCCCGCGTCCTGCAGCAATTCCAAAAAGTCCCGATTTTTTTTTTGGTTTCACTCCCATTCTGAAAATGGGAGGCGGCAACGCAAGAGGAGGAAGAGGAGAAGGGGGAGTGGCGTAGAAGGGGGCGCGAGAGGGAGAAGAGACGCTGCTTGACTTCACCCAAGAGGAAGAGAAGACCCGAGAGGAGAGGAGAGGAGAGCCGAGCCTGCCTGGAAGAGCGGAGAAGCAGCGGCCGCTCCTCCTCCTTCAGGCAGGTGGCAAGACTCAGCGCGCATGCGCAGCCTCCCCCCCCAGTCAATGGTGTCCCACTTTGCCATAGCTGAAATCTGGTCACTTTACTTTAAGCATGAAAGGCAGCTTGATGACTTGGGCCAGTCACTTTCTCTAAAACCAACCCACAACACAGTGTTGTTGTGGGGAAAATTGGAGGAGGAAAGAGTATTACCATATTTTTTCGGAGTATAAGACTCACCGGAGTCAAAGACGTGCCTTAGTTTTTGGGGACGAAAATAAGAAAAAAGCTGATTGGCAGGTGGATTGGCCTCCCGGAATACCCCCAATCAGCTGTTCCCAGAGGTGAATTTTAGCAACAGGTTCCTTGGTTGTGAGCTCTATGCCTTGCTTTTTTCCCCTTTTTTTCTGCCTCTGAAACTTCTGAAACTCCTTTCCAGAAAAAACTTTTTTCTGCCTCTGAAAGCCTCCAAAACAGCTTCAGAAAAAAAGCCTCTGAAGCTCTGTTTGGGGCTTTTTTTCTGAAGCTCTGTTTGGGAGCTTCTTTTCCGAAGCTTAGTTTCTAATGCTGTTTTCAGCCTCTGAAACCTCCGTTTGAGAAGCTGGGCGGGGCTACATTCGGAGGGAAAAAGATGTGTTTTATACTCTGAAAAATATGGTAGGTATGTTTGCTGCCTTGGGTTATTTATACAAATAAAGGTGAGATAAAAATAAAAGTCCTAGATACACTACTGGGCCAAATGAGTTAGAATTCATCTTTCTTTCAAATTCCCATGTTTTAAATTATTTAGATAAGAATAGCAGACTATTCATCAAGTTATGTTAAATATCATCACTCTTATCAGTCAACATGACCATCTACTTTACTGGTCCAAGGTAATGGGAATTAATAGCAAATCAGAATGGCATTAGATTAGGGAAGTTTCTTCTGGATTGTTCTTTTTGTTATTCAGTGGAGAGAACAAACTTTTGTCTACAATCAGGCTTCACTGGTCTGTTCATGCTTAAACTTAAACAATGAAATCATCTGCTTCTTCCAAGGAAATAATTTCTGCCAGATTTCAAACAGAGATAAAAATCCTATAGTGATCATGCAAGAACAGGGCTGTCAAACTCCCAGCCCACAGGCCGGATGCGTCATGCATTGGCCACACCCAGTTTAACAAATGGGTGGGGAGGGTCCTGATAAGTTATGTGATGCCGCTGTGACAACATGATTTTGACACCTCTGTGCAAGAATATCTGATTTGAAACTGAACTTCAGATTTGCACTAGAGCAAACCAATCAGTAGGTTTTTCACTGTTGCTTTAACAAGTCCTCAGCAGGGTTAGGGCAGGGCAAGACTAAATTATTTTGCTGGCCTCACATACAGGTAATAAAGTCTATAATTGCCTCACTTTTATTTTCAAATATTGTTGTAAGAATAAGGTTACTCTATATTTTTGTCTATAAAGAAAAGCTAACCTGACTCCCATCTTGCAGTCCATGACACAAGGAGAATCAAAATCAGCTAGGAGATCTTCCATCTGATTATACCTCTCCCCATCCTTCACAATATCTCCATGATAGGCAGGAACATAAGGCTTAAGGACATCATTCATCAAACGGTCCAAACAACGCTGTTCAGACTCACAATGCTTCTTTAATATCCTTCCATTTGCAGCAGCTTTGAAGCTACCTGAAAGACAGACCAAAACAAAATTGTTTTTAAAATGCAAATGGAAGCATTTTTTAAAATTGCCACAAAGAATATTTCACCCTTTTATGGAATGCCTCAAGCTATCCTGCCTGGTACCCTCCAGGTATGCAGAATTTCAGTTCCTATAAAATTCAGCAGCATGTGAGCAGCAAGAAGTTGAGATCGGCTACAATTCTTTTCTTTTTCTATTGTATTTAATCAAGGCTATATGCCCTTAAATTTTATATGTGCTGGTTGCAGGGTGAAATGAAAATGCAAACAAGATTACTCTTCTGTTCTCTGAAACTGTAAACATAGACACTTTCTATTATGATATTAAATGAATGGTAATAATATAGATCTACTTCAGACAAAGCAGCAGAAAAAGACCAAATATAGCATTTTGTTCAAATGGTTTTTCCCTCCAGTTAATGTGGAAAAGAGATAGAAAATGAGACTGAAAAAGCCTCACATCCTAACTAATTAAAATATTTCAATAGACTCCCTTATGTACAGGATGATGATGATGATGATGATGATTCTGAACCCAACATGATCGGCTTATTTATTTACACCATGTCCATGTTATTGACATATGAAATATATGCATCTCATATGCAAGTTGAATGACTACAGGAGAATGTTGCTCATCTCACATACACAAAGACTGTTATACAACTGACTTTCTTTCTGGTCAATTGTTTTGCTCAAAACATAGCTCTTTTCCAGCTTTTTGTACTAAAGGTTATCTAAAAGTTGCGAAGGAGTTTGTATAAAGGATAAAAGGTGTAGGGGAACGTCAATAAATTACTCCATGACACTTTTTAAAGCATTTCTGGGTTCCTCTTTTTTTTTTTTGATCAATCCTCTATGTGTGAATAAAAGAGAAAGGTGAACAGAAATCTATATTCACTAAAGTCCTACTTGATTTAGGACAGACACCCTGTTCATATGCAGATTATGCAGTTTTCCTTGACAGTTAGTACAACTTCATTGCATCAGGAATGCTAGAGGCAAAATAAGATATGCTCATTACCTACCCTTTATTGCAGGAGTGAGAATATTTACTCTTTTTAATGTTATGACTGAAGGGCCAAATAACCTCTCAGAATACCTTCTGAGACGTCACCAGTAAGAACCGCTCCCCCACAGAGGACGGTAATCTAGTCTGTATTTCCTTTTCTCGCAGTAAATTGTGCACAGAATACTGCTGATATATAGACATGGAGGGAAAAACCGGAATATCTTTTCTTATGACATCTTCACTTTGTTTTTGTAGATGGGACTTTGTGGAGGGGAAAAGCTCTTCCACAAGAGCTTTGATGTTAATGGATATGCAAAACTTACAGACTCACAGGCCAGAGGTGCTCCACCCCTACTTTAATAATATAACTCAGAGCTGTTTGGGTAGATAACTAGGAACTCTGTGGGAAGAATGACTCCTATCACATAGTAGCAGATGGAAATTAGAGGGAAGTCTAACATCGAAAAAACAGCAGAGGAAACTAGCAATATTGCTTTGCTTACAAAAACAACTTTACAATTCTCTATAGGATATCCTCATTATGGGGAAGGGCTGAGGGGTGGGATTCTGCCGGTTTGTACCAGTTCGGACAAACCCCTAGCTCCGATGAACAGCTGAGAGTGAACCAGTCCACTCCAACGATCAGGTGGGCCCACTCACCCACCCACCTGCTCCTGCTCTATACTGACCTATATTTCCTTTGTTTGAAGCCCAGCTGATAGGTGCGGCAGACAGATTGCCGGGCCTCAGCTGTTTTACTCATCAGGGCTGCAGTACAATGTAATTTTTAGAGCTCTTTCCAAATGAACTGTGCGCATGCTCAGTGCGTGCTCAGTGAACCGGTTGTTACACCAGTTGAATCCCACCACTGGAAGGGCTTATACCATGGATGTCAAACTTGCAGCATCATGTTGCTGTAACATGATGTTTTGCGCCATTTTTCCCATTTGCAGAAAGTGGGGTGGGCGTGATGCATTTGGCCTGCAGGCTGCCAGTTTGGAATATTAGAATACTATTTTTTTCTAAGAAACACAGAAGATTTGTTTTATAAGAAATTCAGACAGACTTGTCTGCAGCAGAGACATAGGCTTGCTTTGTAACCAAACTCTTAACATGACAGGACAAGGGGAGGATACAATATATTAGTCCCTGGGTCAAATATTTCAAGTAGCATGGCATTTTCAAGACTTTATATATAATTCAGAATTAAGCAACATTTTGGAGTTGTTGAGCACAACTGGAATTTTAACAGAAAATCATGGGTGATCATGTGGCTGTCATAGGAAGTTATGCATACTTATAAAATGGTTGTCATTCTTTGTTTCAAAATTACTTTCCAAGGATGAATCTCATGATCCCTTCTAGCCCGCAATTTATTTTTGTCATTTTTCATGGCAGGTGACACATTTCCAGACAAACACTAAATTGCAGCCACATTATTTTTATTTTTAAGGAATGTTTAAGGAGTCTATATAAGGTAGAGTCATTCTCCTTAAGCAAAAACTATCTCAGAAATCCCATTATTAACATTATTATTTAATGTTATTAAATAACATTAAATGTTATTAATCCCATTAATAACATTATTATTTAAAATTATGTTAGAAGTTGGTGTCTTGTTACAACAGTAGCTTTGCATTTATTGTAATCATTTAATTAAAATAGTTTTTAAAATCAGAACAGTGAGTTTCTTGGGCATTATTGATTTCCTCAGGTGCCTGCTCTACTATGTCTAAAACAAATCATCAATTCTAGTACAAACTTCATCTGACATTATTATGATAAAACAGTAGGAGAAAAACACAAGTACTTATAATTCAATTTACAGAAGTAATTTATGTTGAGACTAGCTAATTATCTTAAATTCCCCAAGAGACTTTCTGAACATTTCCTTTCACTAAATGAAGTTTCCCTTTGAGAGGGAAGCAGCACAATGTAATCTTTAATACCTGCATGCCCTGCTAATTGGATCCAGGGATATTTCTTCTTAAAGGACATAACAAAGGGGGACCAATGTACCATGTTCTTGATTTTCCGCCACGATTTGCTCTAGAAAAAAAGAAGATAAATTAAAGCGACTACAGAAATTGTATTTATAGCAATACCCTGTTTAAAAACTCTGGTTCAATACGAATAGTGAGATATTGGTGGCAGAACAAGCTCAACCAGGCACCTATGCTGAAGAAAACATCAGCTAAGCAATCCAAGATAAGCCAATCAACTGTGCATTTCTTCTTATAAGACTCGTTCAGATGTTCACACTTTCATTATCTGCTTGCAATTCCCACCATTATACTTGTGGTATACATACCCGGTAGGGGAAAAAGGAAGATATATTTGAAAAGTAAGTAAAGGAAGATATCTAAACTTTTTAAAACTCTTTCTTTCCATTCTCTGCACATAACTGATCTTTTGTTTTTGCTGTGCTCAGATTTAAGAAACCCGTTTTTCTGAGAAAGAGATCTGCTTTATTTATTAAGTTTGGACTTAAATGTCACATTAAGCAAACACTGCTCCAAGTGCAGTCCCACCTTTGATTACATCATTATTATTATGTCTCCCCTATGCAGATATGCTGAGAGCCCACTGAATGAAAGGAGCAGTGAAAAACAAGAGTTGCCCACCTTTTCCAAACCCAGCTAGAGCATGTGCACCATTCTGCTGCTAGGAAATATCCATGGCAGCCGAAAGCAGCAACACAATATTAGTTAAGACCAGACAGAGTTGTATATTAATTACACAAGAAGTACCTTGATACTATACTGTCCTTTTTCTCTTCCAAAATATCTTCAGGGTGGAGGAATCCCTGAATAAGTTAGTCTTGTTATTATGTTTTAGGAAGAATTTTCTCCAAAAAAAGGAAAAACTTTAGCTAGTTACATCAACAAAGCGCCACTTAGAGAACAGAGGAAAGCCTCAGTCCTTCCTGAAGGAAAATATTTTCCCACAATTTGCACAAATGGAACATGTGGCTAAATTAAGGCCGAGGTGTTTCTTATCTCAAAACCAGAAGGCAGAGTAAACTGTCTAAGAAGAAATATGCAAACAAAAAACAATGGGGGAGTGGTTAATAGAATAAAACAAGACAACAAAAAGGATTTTAACTCTAAGCAATTAAGTATCATAGTCAAAGTCCACCAATGTTGAACAAGGGCAGAATAATCTATGACATACAAAAGGAACAAAATGTGAAATTGGCCATTATGCTTATAACAATCACATCGGAAATCTGATACAGTGGACAGAGCTATCCTGTGGCACACATAAAATGCTTTTAAATTTTAAAATTATTTATAGTTAAGAACATGATAATTTCACTTGTACTAGAAGACCAAGGAAAAGCTCAGCCATAAACCATATGGCAGTAATTTATTCAAAAATACAATATGCGCAATGTACAAAATTTTGAATAATTATTCTCTTATTTTGGAACTTTATCATTCTTTGCAGGCCGCCCTTTGCTGTTTTTCCATCATTGCAAAATCATATGTAATCTATGCAAGTTTACCTACATTTCTGTAACAAACTATTGTGAACACACCTTCTGGCCATGAAAAATTTAGGAGCAGCTATGACATGCTCAAGAAGAGGAGTGAAATAATTTCAGCTGCCTCTTTTCCTTCTTCATCAAGTTCATGTTTATCCAGACTTGTAGCTTTAGCCAATTTACTGTCAACATTGCTAAAGGCATCTTCCTATACCAACATGTGGGTTTCCAAGAAGAATGCCAGGAGCGCTGTACTTTGGCTTTTTTGTTCCTTGTTGGCAGAAAGCACTGTTGGATTCCCCTTTACTAAAGTGTTTCTTTGCTTTGACTCATGTTTACTTAATTCTTTTAAAAGGAAAGCCTCTCGGGGGAATCTGGGTTTCCACATCAATAAGACTCAACTTGCCCAGAAGAGGGATCCTCCTATGAAAATGCAAACATCAAGTCATTCAGTCCCAGCATAAAATGTTCATGAGAGAAGTCACTGTTCTACAGCCAAATTTTTCTTTCCACAGTGGTTAGAAATCACAGAGCAGAAAAAAAAAATCTGAGCTACTTCAAAGTCAGTGTTAAATGAAACAAGAATAGTACATAATATCGTAATAGCTTCCCAAATGCTGTTATAAATATGCTCCTTGTCAAGGTTAATATTTCCATTCTACATTGATAATGTTCAAGTCATAAAATTATTGAAAAGTACAGGGATCTGGGATAAATGTGTATTGAAATTTACATTTATGATCTCAAAAATATTTTTTATAAAATGATGTATGTACAGTGTCATTGGAACATGACATCAAAAAATTATCTAGAACATATAGCACTTCAAATGTAAATTGGAAATGTAAACAACAAAGATTCATTTTATCATGCTTAGTAAATGTGTAAAAAAGCTAAAACATTTGGATCCAAATACATAGAGAATTTACAATACAGAGAATTTTCAAGATCAATTGAAACTGGATTTTTTCCTTTTAAGATTAAGAATATATTGTCAACAGTTCTGCTGGAAGCCTCTTATGGGCTTTTTGCATAAAAATGAAAAAATAAATTTGTGATTTACAGTTTTGATATCTTCAGTCAAGTTAAATTATAGAAAGAAGAGTAATATGATATAACTTTAGAAAGAGGTCAAGATATATTTGTGCTTGTGACCTGCCTAAATAAAATCAGAAGCCATTACTTTATATTTTCTTTCTTTTCTATTTTCTATTCGTATTTTCTTTTCTTATACTTTTTCCTTTTTCCTTTCCTACTCTCTCTCTCTCTCTCTCTCTCTTGTTCTGGTCATCGTTCTCTGTCTTCCACTCTTTGATCTTCTTTTCAGGTGTTGGAAAAATGCCTTCATATCATGATTCAGTTATTCTTTTTCAAGACTAAACATACTGTACTCCCCCTAGTCTTCCTTCCTAAAACTTAATTTCCAGCTACACTTGTTGATTTTCTCTGTATCTGATCAATGAGCTGCCTCCGGGGCTTCGTCAACTCCCCGACTTCTGGACCTTTCGCCGCGAGCTGAAGACGCTTTTGTTTCGGCGTGCAGGGCTAGCTTAAACGTAGTTTTAATTGGGGTTTTTAATTGGGGTTTTTAAATGGGGTTTTTAATTGTATCCAAAAAATTTTAGGCCATATATCGAATTAGTTTTTTATATTGTTTTTAACCTGTGTCATATGTATTTTTGGATTTTATTGGCTGTGAACCGCCCTGAGTCCTTCGGGAGAAGGGCAGTATACAAATTTAATAAATAAATAAATAAATAAATAAATAAATAATCCTACCTTAGTCTTAAAACCAGCTGGAGGACTTCACTTCTGGGCTGGATCCAGGGGTGAAATCCAGCAGGTTCTGACAAGTTCTGGAGAACCGGTAGTGGAAATTTTGAGCAGTTCAAAAACTGGCAAATACCACCTCTGGCTGGCCCAAATGGGTGGGAATGGAGATTTTGCAATATCATTCCCCCAGGAGTGGAGAGGAATGGAGATTTTGCAGTATCCTTCCCCTGCCATGCTCAAGCCACGCCCACCAAGCCACACCACGCCCACCAAGCCACGCCCACAGAACTGGTAGTAAAAAAAAAATTGATTTCACCACTGGCTAGATCAGTCACTTACTCTCAGCCCTAGTAGAAGGCAATGACAAACCCCTTCTAAGAAACCTTGCCAAAGAAATTCTCCACAAATTGGACACAATTGAATGAATGAAAGAAAAAACACACAGATAAGTCCTTCAACACTAACATTTCAGCATAAGCTGCTGAAACTGGAAAGGATTTTTAAGTAGCCTGAGCATAAGAAAAATTAACTTAAAAATTATTACTGTAAACTCAAAAGATAAGACTTGTTATTAAAGAAAGCAGAATTAGTTCAATGAGCACCTATCAAGCTTACCTGTTTTCTTTTAGTTTATATTAAAAATAGTAGAAAAAGTAAATATTGGTTTGTCCACATCAGGAACGTATCAAAGTGGCTTAATGATATTTAAATAATTGGCATTCATTCATCTGAAACACTATTTATACAGTTCTCTAATAGAAAGAAAGAGAGCATTATCTTTGGGTAGATGGGTGAAGACTTCTAGAGATTGTCGAGTACAATTGAGTACAATTCCAGCACTTTTAATCATTAATCATGATGGCTAGGGGTCTCTAGAAGTTGTAGTTATTTTTTAAACTACCATTTTTCTAGCCAAGGTTGGAAAGAAACTGGCATAAGATAATCCTTGGGGGGGAGGAAGTATCATATAATCTATCTGCCTTTTGTTCTAGCAGCAAATGATATCACTTAAATGGGCAAAAATGTGACTTTTTTTGGAATTGAAAACTTTGATTAGTGAAAATATTCTTTTATTTGTCTATCTTTCTAAGTAAATTCATATTCAGCAGATAAGGAATGGTATTCTGCCAAATTTTCTCAACTTGTTTTTTTTCTCCCCAAAAGAACGTAAGGAAAAACGGAAGCTAATTTAAAATATTTATTGGCCCAGGTATATGGAGCAATATGTAAAGACTAGAAACAGCATTTTGCTCTGCAAACATAGCTTTCTTTCTTTTGTGTAACACTAATGAATTCTAAGAATAGTCAAAAGAATTTTAAAGAAGGAAAGGGGCTTGCTGCCAAATAAGTCACTTTTTAAAGCTTTTTAAACAGTCAAGAAACGGTACATCTTGGTAGCAAGCAAAACTTTCATCCTTACAGAGAGTTGGATAGTTTTTAAAGAATGAGAGAGGTTTTTAAGAAAATGCAGGAAAAACAAATACATTCCCTCTTCCTGTATGCAATACCGAAGTCTATTTTGGACAAGGAACAGTGAGCTCGTCTGTTTGCAAGCCTTGGCAGGTAGAAACATCTGGTTGAATGGCTTACACCAAAGCACAACTATTTCAGATGTTTGGATTTCTCTGAGAATACATAGAGACGCTTTAATCTACAGAACATCCATTCTGGTTAGTTGTGAGTGCTCTAGTCATATCCAAAGACTTCATTATGTGCTGCTGCTTTTGAAAACGTCAGCTAGTGTGGAATAAAATTATTTGGAGCCTGCTGGGGCTTGAAAGTCAGATCCTATTACACCAACTCTAAAATAGCTATACTAGTTGTCAGTTTGTTTTCAAACATGAGTCAGTTTATTGTTTATTTACAAAGTGCCCATATTTTGGATCCAGGTTATTTGAATATCTATATAAACCTGCTTGGATTCCAAAATCAATTTTGGAAGTCCTATCTGCTGTCCCGCTACAAAAATCTGTAAAGTTGGATAATACTTGAAATAGGATCTCCTTAGGACAGGTTGCCAACCTAAAAAAATATCTTGAGCAAGGCATAGGTTACACCTACGTGTTGTTGCTTTTAAGAGGGTGTTTTTTCCAAGCTTTTAGTTGAAAGCCTTGATGAACTGCAAAAAGCCAGTCAGTCAGTCCTGGACTAAGTAATGGCTTGAAGTGATGATCAACAAGCAAAAACTCACATACTTGGCATGCAGTGTGCGGGGATGATGGATTGGAAAAAATGGTTATGCTTGGCAGTGTTGAGGGAAACAGTAAAAGAGAGAAACAAGAGATAAGAAAGACAGATGGGATCAAAGAAATTATTGAAAAATTCTTTCCTTGGAAGAGCTACAAATCATTACAAGACAAGATTGAGGTGACAAGTACCTGTCTACCTAGTTACCCAAGACTTAAATCTGGTTGAATGGCACCTAAAATATTTTTCAAAAATGGTGGCATTGAAAAGCAACTGAAAAATAGGCTGACTGAATAAATAAAATTACCTCTTATCCTCAGGATTTATTTTCCTATTTTGCTTACTACATAAGTTTCAATTCTAAACTTCCAAACTGTAACTAAAATTCCTATTGGTGTAAAATATTCTTTACTTGGTCATTTTTCATCTAGCAATCAGTATTTAGAGAATGGATAATAGATAAATAGACCTTTTTAAAAAACAAACAAACAGGTGTATAAAAATTGAGTGAACATCAGATTTTTGGCAATACCCAGGGAAAGCTCTGATTTTTAAATTAACACACTAGTTCTCTGAACTGTTGTGATTGAAAAGTTCTTTCATTGTGCATTTGAGAACCAATGTGGAAGGAGGTTGTACAGGAGCTTGGGATATATTTAGTTGTTTTGATATTATATGGTGTCATGATTTTTATGA
Source organism: Ahaetulla prasina (assembly GCF_028640845.1). Taxonomy (NCBI): domain Eukaryota; kingdom Metazoa; phylum Chordata; class Lepidosauria; order Squamata; family Colubridae; genus Ahaetulla; species Ahaetulla prasina. Next base: position 63,719,896 of record NC_080539.1, read on the forward strand.
CCGTGTTATGATATATGTAAGAACCTATATACTAAATAATATTAGGAACATAGTAAAGGGGAACACCTAGGTTTCCAATGGGATAAATTAAGCTACAGCTCTAAGAAACCGATGCAGTCCTGCTAATAAAGTTAGTGTTCAGACAGTTTCCTTTTAAAATGACAGATCTGTGAGCAATAGTTTATTCTTCAAAATTTAGAAAAACAAATTCTAAAACACAGCTCAGTTTTTAATAACAGAAGTTACTCTAACCAACTTATTTAAAAAATGGATCATGTTTAACAACTACAGCTTTTAAAACCAAATAAATACTGCTGAACAATCTGACATTTTAATTCCTTTCAGCTCCTCTTAATTGCTTCTGGTTTACATTTGTCATCAGCTACATCAGTGTTTGGCCACTGTTTAGTAAGTTAAAACTCTATTTGTAATGTTATTATTTTGCAGACATTGGAACTGAAACCGAGTGTTCGCAAGAGGGCTAATGAGCTCCTCAAGGAGCACTTCTACAGAAATGAAACGGAAGGGTCAAAGCGATTTATCTTTAGGATAATCTGATAACATAACTGTTTTAAATGGTTTTGTTTTTTGCAGGTAGCACAGAATATAGTTCTAATAAAAGGAAAGTGTTCATGGTGCCAATTTAAAAGTTAGGGAATCAATTACATTTTTGTACATTTAAGGTTTTTTTGAAAAACAACATGAAAGCTTAAAACTGTATAAAGCGTAAAAAAGGGTGAAGAAATATCTTCTAAACTAAAAGGGAAACAGTCATTGGAAACAGGAAAGTGGAATGTTTTAACATTAATTATGGAACAGCATTTAGAAGACATGCACATGCTTGGAAATCCAAAAAAACAATGCTGAGATAACAGATCAAAAACAATTCTTGCAAAATCTATTATTCTGGGCAGGATGTGTCCATTGTCATTTACAGTGCATATCATACAAAGCCATTACAATCTTATCTGGGCTTCCTCCAGAGTTCATGGCTTGTAAATGGAATCACATCCATGTCTCTAGAAGACTCTTTTTTGAGTAATAGCCCTTATATTATTTCACACCCTTAATCAGGTGCCTGTGTAAGAATCTCATAAATGCAAAAATGAAGAAGCTGTTTCCGGGGCCGGAAGATTGCAGGGTATAAGTTTAATACAATAAATTATGATATGATGATATCACACAAATGCTAAACTTACATCAGGCATCAGAATGTAAGTATATAAGTTGAAGGTATATTATAATGCCATTGTATATTATTGCAGACACTTTTGCTCCTGTTTCATGTTTATAAATTTAAACAAGGCAGATTGAACATAAGAACATCCCTACAATATCAGACAAAAGTCCATCCTAAGGAAATTTTATCCATAATAGCGTTGGATTTTCAACCAGCTGCTTCCACTGTCCTCAAAAACAAGAAGTAGAGACATATCCCTTTTTGACTATTGTTGTTCCCCCTGCAACTGAAATTATAGGCACATTATGCTTAACTCAGAGTTAACACCAGATTCTTAAATACCCACTTATAAACCTACCCTCCTTTTAAAATCATCCAAAATATCACCATATTACATGGAATATCAAAGGCCACTAATATACTGCACAAAAATACCTTTTTGGTCTGTTTTAAGTTCTCCTTTCCATCAATGTCACTGGATGACCCAATTCTAAATTTTTAAAAGAACAAAAATTTCTCCCTGTCTACTTTCTCTCTACACCATGCATTATTTATGTACCTCAATCATTTCCGCATCTCACCTGATTTTTTCCAAGTGAAAGAACCCCAGACATTTCTCATTGGGATGGCATTTGGACCCCTTGCTCCTTCAGTTGACCTCTTCTTCATTTTTTCTAGCTCACTTATGTTATTTTCAATATGCAACAACCAGAACTATACCTGTATGCCAGATGCAGATATTCTACAGAAGAGCAAAAGGCATTACAATGTTGTCATTTTTCTTTTCAATCCATTTCCTAATGAACAAAAACATGGAATTTGCCTTTTTCCTAATTGCTACACCTCTTGGCTGAGGCAAAATATTTTATATTATTTATTATTTTATTATTTATATTTTATATTATTATACGCCGCCTTCGACATGACCTGAGTTTAACTCATAGAATCATCTATTACAATGTCCTTCCTGTCAAAGACTACTTCAGCTTCAATTGCAACAATACACGAGCACACAACAGATTTAAGCTTAATGTTAACTGCTTCAATCTTGATTGCAGAAAATATGACTTCAGTAACAGAGTTGTTAATGCCTGGAATAAACTATCTGACCCTGTGGTCTCTTCCCAAAATCCCAAAAGCTTCAACCAAAAACTGTTTACTATTGACCTCACCCCATTCCTAAGAGGTCTGTAAGGGGCGTGCATAAGAGCACAAGCGTGCCTACCGTTCCTGTCCTATTGTTTCCTTTCGTTATATTCAATTAATATAGTTATTACATACTCATACTTATATATATGCTTATATACTGTATAATTATTTGATGTTTATGCTTATATATACTGTGTGACAAAATAAAATAAATAAATAATGAATAAATAAATAAATATTGTATGCAGAAATTTATCTTTCCTATTAAAATGGAAAATCAGAAGCCAGTGAATTCTCAAATTGTTTCCAGGACCCTAACAATAAATGTTTACTGCAAAGCAACTTAAACAGCTCTTAGCTGTTAAGATGAACATGATTCACTAGCAACAGGAAATGCTACTGTAGTTTGAAGAGGCTTAACTCCTCTGAACCAATAACCAATGGCTGAACATTTACTGCTGTGTTTAGAAAGCCAGTTAAATTCTTGGCATAGCTCACAAAGTATCTTTCTGTTGGCATAGTACTAGTTGCAGTGACACCAGGAAGTTCTGGTATTTCCCTGTTCTTCAGCATCTCGCTCAGTGGGGGATGGTGGGGAACACAAATTGCACTTCAAAGCTTGTGCAGAAACTGAAAGGCAAGTCTGATATTAAGAAGAAGTGCAGCACAGTGGTTGGTTGCTAAGTTACCACATGACGTACATACAGAGCCCGTGTCTACATTTTTCCATTACATTCTCCTCAGTTAGGCTAGCCAGCCTGAATCGGAGAGGTCCCTCAAACAAGTCAACTTTATACAGATCAAAATACTTTAAAGTCTTACAAGGAAATCGATCTCAAACTCTTAAGGAAAAAGCATTATATTATATGTGAGCATAGTATGACAAGAGATGTCTTGATGGACTTGCACAAAATTTATATCATGTGTGAAACATAAAAGAACAGAACTGTCTTCCCACCTGATTTGAAGCAGTATACTTTAAATCACAGTTTGATAAACAACCCATAATGTCTGGTTTACATAAAATGCTAAGTCAAATTGAATGGATTCACATGTCATGTGAAATCAAAAATAACCATTTTATATCTTAGTGCAGAGTGTGAAGTCATTAAAATCGTGACTCCTATTTTTTAAAAAAGAAGTGTATAAGGAAAAAATGCTTCACACAGTGGTTTGTTTGGTTTGGTATTTTGGACTTGACTTTCCAAATTAATGTAGAGATGAATCACAGCTTCGCTTGAGAAATCTGTTCCTTGTCTATTTTGTTTACTGTTCAAATGTCTTCTTAAATAGATACATGCTAAAATTATGTGAATGGGAAGTATATGTTCTCCAGGTATAGTCACAAAGGTACACTGAACATGATACATGAATAATCAAAACTGTTTTGATGTGCAATCAAAAATTCAAGTATCAAAACATCTAATTGGGAGGGGGCCTACTTGACACTTTGGAAGATAAATAAATTTCACGTTCTTGACGAGAGACCTATGAACCACGTCTTATGAAGAAAAGCTGAAGGATGTATTAAAAGGTTATACAATAGCGATCTTCAAATAATCTGATTACCCAGATATTGATATAAATACATTTTATTTTGCTCTAGAAAATAGAATCCATGTCCAATAGGTTCAAATTATAAGAAAGGGAATTTCAATAGAAATTAATCACAGCTCATTATTAAAGTAGACTTTGGAGGGTCACTTACTGAAGATGCTATAAGAAAAGTTCTTATTAAATCTTATTAAAAAATAAATATACCAAATTTGAATTATAGTTGCAACTGAGGGTTTGTTTTTTGTAAAGCAAAGATCTGAATAGATCTTTTTCTCTTGTGCAAACAACTGTTTCCTTATATTTTATATTTTTTTAAAAAAATACTAGGAAAAATTCCCTGCCTTAGTGCTAATTCACATGCATAAAAAAGAAATAGGCATGTCCACTGGAAATAAGATAGATACAGCAACAATAATTTAAACGGACATAGCTGTACATATTAAAAACAATGTTGTTTTAAAATTATAATCTAGGAAGTACTGTACCTTCCAAAATATCACTTCTTTTCATTACTTTCTTCTCATATAACCCTAGACAAGTGGGAAAATACTGGATAGTTTAGTTTGAACGTGTTTTATTATTTTAAGACAGTGGTCTTAATCATAGTCAAGACAAGTAGTTGGATGTTATATTTGCTGCTTATCTGTTTTCTTCAAGACACACAAACATACATATCCAAATAGAAATAAACCAGGTGGGTACATCTGTAACTGAAACAAACAAACTTAGGAAATGAATTCATGCACCTGATAGCACATTTAAGCACCACTAGTTGTTTCAGGAGAAAAAGGTTACCATTTAGTACTCCCCTTCCTTAATTAACATGACATGCCCCAATATCTTGCTGAATAATATTCTAGAGAATAATAAGCAAAAAATAGCAGCTGTGGTTAACTGTACTGGAGATAGAAATAAATATCGTGATGCAGCTATTCTAAAAAGGACATTTTTAAAAACAGAACATTTGGATAAAAATCATTTGTATTTGGATAGATTACCTTTATGTTTATATTTGCCACTGTAACAAGTTTTCATTAAATGCAACTTCCCTTTGCTACCAAAACAACAACAAACAAAAAAACCAAACAAATCCTTGGGGAAATGAAAGAAAATCCCTGCTAATTTGCAAACCTGATGTGGCCATATCCTTGCACACCTTCTACAGTCCTTTATCATCTTATAAATCTATTATCTATAGCCCCTAGATATCTAAAAGTTGAACATGAGCTAAACAATCACTTACCACTTTATTTTATGATTTGTAGAATCTAGTATAATTGTAGCCGTAACCTTATTAAATTCTATATAAACTATGATTCTACACACAGGGTGGATAGAGGATTTTTCTGACATGTGAGAGGAAATCAGGAGGCTTTCTGGACTGAGAAAAATTTGCAAGTGCAAGGATATGCTAAGATACAGGTACATGTGTAGACACAGGAAATTATTAATCATTTAAATGTTGCAAGCTGGTGTCACCTATGTTTGCTCAAACCATCAACTCTTGAAAATAATCATAATGAAGTATCTGGAGTTCAAGATTGTCATTTTATTATATTCCATCATATAAATAAACTGCAGATACAACATAGCTACTCTGTTCTACTTAAGAACAGAAAACCCGTTTCTACACAATTAAGTTCATAATGCAAACACAACAGCTCGTGACTTCATGCTCCATCCTAAATAACCATTTATTGGCACAACAGCTCATGAGAAAAAAAATGCCAATAGTTTACCCGTTTCTACACAATTAAGTTCATAATGCAAACACAACAGCTCGTGACTTCATGCTCCACCCTAAATAACCATTTATTGGCACAACAGCTCATGAGGAAAAAAAATGCCAATAGTTTAGACATAATGTATGTCTAACACTTAAAAAAGTGAAAATAATACTAATATTAAAACTTTAGCAACAGTGGGAAAAATAGCTGCAGGGCTGTTCTCTACAAGGTATTGCAAAAGCTAACAGTTACATTATATTTTTAGGATGGTGGTGTTAAATCCACAACCTGAGAAACATCTTCATTACTTTAGCAGAGTTTCATGAATTTGCAATCACTGCAATGTTGTTGTTTTTGCTTCAGGGAGTTGACTCAAATTGGGAAGAACCATCTTATCTCTGAAAGATCCTATTCACTCACTGGCTGGTTTTCATGTGCCTTTTAAAATCATAGTTTAATGAAAAAGCCACACTGTCTGTATTTAGATAGACCATGAAGCCTTAAACTATGGTTTTGAAATCACAATGGCTTAGTTCACTCCAAAACCATACAAACCATATTATGGCTCAATATGATATGTGAACAGAAGCTATAATATGACACTACAGCAAATTATTTACATTTCATAAACATTCATAACTATTTGGTAAAGATCTCCCTTCATTGATTATATTGTTCTCTTTATTTGAGAAAACAACCTTGTGTTACAGTAATACTGTAGTGGTATTCAAACATTCTGAAGCAGCCAACACCCTTCTTTGAAGAGTTGCTATTTATAATTATTGAAACGTATGTTCTATTAACATAGTTGTACAGTATTAATCTATCTGTCTTGGATGCTAAGAAAAATTTGCAATCTCATTAATTAAAGAGGCTGTTTCCTTACCTCAGATAAAATGCTTTTGGGAAATGTCCCACTTTGGAACCCTTGGCATTGCCATTCAACCTTCGTAAATTCTTTTTTCTCTGAGAATATTGTGCATGATCAGAATAAATAGTACGAATGCTATATTTAGCTCTTTCTTGTTCTTAATACTTCTCAAAGTGATTTGTCTTACTTGAACAACACTCCAGCCAATCCATCAGAGAGATTTCCCACCTCAACTGCATAGCGATTGGCTATTGCTACTAATCAATTTTTTCATTCCAATTTGTGCCAAGGTGGAACTATTACTTCACAGCACATATTGTACTAGATAGCAATTGATTCCTGTAAACTACTTGCTCCAATTCAAATAAAACACTTCCTTTTTCCTTCCTTCCTGACAGAAACAAACTTAAAGCCATATAAAAACAATGATAAGAGAAACAGAACTGAGAGTAGCAAGGAATCCCAGAAATCTCTGGAGAACATCTCAAAATGCAATGGTTGCAAAAAAGCGAAGTATCTGGCAAATAGAAATTGTCAGCACACATTACTGTTATTCAGTTTTTTGGCAGTCTCTCTTAATTTTTTTTTTTACCAGGGAAGAACCTTGAATAAAAAATACTGTATATAGAGTGTGTTTTCTTTCCATGATCTCTTCATGGTACCCTTATTGATCTATTGCAGAATCCTTACTAAGAAAGGTTGCCTTTTGGACATTCATTTTATGTATATATGCATGTACATGTATGTACACACACATATGCATATATTATACACACACACACACACAAATTGGTGGCAAATGGGGATAACCACGGTATGTATAATTTTGGCTATTTCACAGAAAAAAAACAACAGCAAAGAAACCATAATAATTTGGTTATCTTTGTTTCCCTCTCGAAACATGAAAGAGCAAAATAGATCAATTCAAGTTGATGAAAAGTAACAATATTTACAAATAACAATAGCATTTTAAAATGTTTAAAGAATGGCTGGCCTTGACTAGTCTGATTACAGAATAAATACACAACATAAAACATTTGCTTTTTAAATATAGCTTTTTTGTCTTTTTATTTTTCATGATCCTATATTAAAATACAGTATAAAGTGTATATTTTATTATATCTGTTCTAACTGAAAAAAAACATAAAGATCTGAATTGAATACACGTCACATTTTCCATAATATCCTTTGTTTATTGTCAACAAATTTCAAAAATCACTTCAGCTAAGAAAATAAGTTGTGGCTGAAATTTCTTTAGTATCTAACTAACAAAAATATAATCAGTTAATAATACATTCTATTTTTTTTTAAAAGGGCTTAATTCTATAGGCTAGATTCTTTGTAGTACCCGGGACACCATCTTGCTATATTATCTGGGACTCTTTTTGGCCTGTAAACTTCAAGGAAGTGAATAGAGGTCAGGGGTCTAGGTCAGGGGTCACTAACCTTTTGGACCTCAGGGACCACTAAATTCATAATTTTCAATCCCGGGGACCACTAATATGATGTTTTTTAAAAAAACAATTAGTATTTAGTGCAATATAAAAAATGCAAATAATTTTTCTGCGGACCACCAAAATTTTCTCGCGGACCACCTGTGGTCCACAGACCACCAGTTGGTGACCACTGGTCTAGGCTGCCCTCTTTCACTTGTTCTTTGGACTTTTTGGACATTCTTGTGTGGACTTAGTGAAAGGATAACCATTTTAATCCAGACTGTTCACAGTATGGGGGCTCTTTCTGGGCTCACAGCTCCTAATTGAACAGCAGGTGGGAAATATGGCTAGAGGGGCATTTGCCCAGCTTCTGCTCATGCAACAATTGGAGACTTACCTGCTTCGGACATCTTTGCTACAGTAACTCATAGCCTCATTACTGCCTGGTTAAGCTAGGACCATATGTTTTATGTGTGACTGATCTTAAAAGACTAGTTGGGAACTACATCTGGTCTAGAATGAAGCAATCCACATACCAACTGCTCTTCAATTATGTTGTGGTCTGCCAGCAGCCTGCGGAGCTGGCAACAGAGTCGGACAGTGAGGAGGCTGAGGTGGCGCCAGGGCCATCGAGTAGTGAGGTGCAGACTCCAGAGCCTCCAGAGACTGATAGTAGTGAGGCAGAGGAACAGGAAAAGCCTGTTCCTAATGCATGCATGAGAAGAGCTGCCAGAAGGCAAGAGCAGCTCAAGCAAAGAGGACACCTCGGGAGTAGGGACAAGAGATGATTGGCCCCTCACATAAGGCTTAAAACAGACCAGCAATGGTGTTTGGGCTTTGCCGGAAAACAACGTTGGTACCTTCATCTTCTTGCATTTATTTTTGTATCGGTGACTTCTGAACGTTTGCCAAGAAAGGCCTTTGGTATTTTGTCTAATTTATTTATTTATTTATTTTAGTTTTCGTATTTTTATACCGCCCTATCTCCCTAATTGGACCAAGATTTGTGATAGGACTGAGAAATTTGTGTTGGGAGGAATTTGCTTTAATTTAGTTGAACTACGCTGGGAATGAAGTAATTCTCAGCTGTTCGAATAAAGTTTGTTTGTTTTTTCACTGACTGAGTTTCCTACTTGGGCCTGGGTCACAACAAATTAGGAGAAGATCTGCAGGTTGTGATTGATTTAATCTCCTGAAGTTTAATCATAATACCCTTTATTGCTTGACACCTCTGTGCCTGTTGATCTACCAACTCGAACAGGAATTGGCCCAATCTATTATTTGATTTGATTTATTTATTTGATTTCTATAGCTACCCATATCCACAAGTGACTCTGGTTGATGTACATCATAAAACATAAAAACAAATTAAAAACAATTAAAACAATATGTGCTAGCTCATGATAGGATTGATTTTAGAACTTCCACATTAAATTGCTTGAGGTTTTGAATTTGAAATGAACATAATGAAGATAATTAAATAATGGCAAAATTAATATCCGATACTTTGTTACATGGACAGTAAAATTGTTCTTTGCAGATTTTAAACTGTTGGCTGGAGATGTTGGATGAAAAGAGGTAACCCTTACTAACCAATTCAGAAAGAAGTTGAACATTGACCTTCAAGATGAATTGGTAAGGCAAGGAACCCCAGGCCCTGGATGAACTATACCAGGGACTGTTTTAATTGATACTTGACTGGGGGAATTGAAGCAGAGTCATGGTATCAAATACAGAAGTGGCTATGAGTTGATACTCAGGGTCTTCCTTCTCTGGCTGCTGTGGTCCCAAACCCAGGAGTGGAGAAACCGATACAAGCTGACTTTGGTTGCAGAAAGCTGACAGAAAGTCGCTTTATCGAGCAACCATGGGAAGAAGAATCGCTATTAGTTAACAATAGCAACTAAAACTGCAGGGATTGCCATTGCTAAACAATGCCGTCATATTTTATGACCTCATTGCTTAGTCATGGAAAGTCCAGTCCGAATTACTATCGTAAGTCAAGTTGTACCTGTACTGTCATATATTGCAAAGAATATATAAACACAGAGACAGCATGCAAATAATCTTGAATATGAATGTGTTCTATGTTCGTTGGTAATATATAAGCATATACCAGAAAATCAGAAGTTGACTAGCTTATCCATCTATTTTATATTATAGCCCGTCGGGAGGGAAACCAGTTCCAGCGCATGCTCGTGGCGACTATCAAATGGGTTCGGAGGTTATGGGGGGGGAGTGTGTTCCTTTGTGTGAGGGTGAGTCTATTTGCACGGTAAGTGGGAGGGGCAGATATGGCGGAAGGGGGGGATCGTATCGACATAGGGGGTCACGCGTTCGATGTCTGCAGGCGATCGCGTGCCCCGATCCCCCTGACTTCTCCCGTTCCCTGGATGGTCAAGACCCTCAGAGCCTGGGCCTTCGTCTGATGTTATGCAACGCACGGTCCGTGGCCAATAAGGCCCCCCTAATACATGATCTGATACAGGGGGGTGCCACGGATATTATAGGCGTTACGGAGACCTGGTTGGGCACTGAAGGGGGTGTGCCCCTGGTCGAGATGTGCCCACCGGGTTTCCGTGCATTCCATCAGCCGAGGGCCCAGGGTAGGGGTGGAGGGGTGGCGGTTGCTATTAAAGAGAGTCTAGAGCCGAGGGAGACCACTGTACCTCAGATTGCCGGGTGTGAATCCCTCTTTGTGAGGTGGGGTCATAGATGTCAGATGGGCTTGCTGGTCGCGTACCTGGCTCCTTGCTGCGTGACAGCTGCCCTGCCCGAGCTCCTGGAGGTGCTTGCCGGGGTGGCAGTGGAGACCCCCAGACTTTTAGTCATGGGGGACTTTAACTTGCTATCTGCCGGCTCGTCGTCGACGGTAGCTCGGGAGTTCCTGGCCTCCATGACGGCCTTGGACCTGACTCAAGTAGTGGATGGCCCCACTCACATCGGGGGAGGCACACTGGACCTGATTTTTGTCTCTGGTCAGTGGTTGAGAGATCTGGACTTAAAGGAAATAGTCACTGAACCTTTGTCATGGTCAGATCACTCTTCTTCGCCTGGACTTTCTGACCGCTACCCAACACTGCAGGAAGACGGAACCATTAGGGGGGACCCGCCCCAGGCGCCTGATGGACCCAGAGAGGTTTCGGACGGAGCTTGGGCCACTTCCTGAGGGTCTGGCTCACGGCACGGCAGAGGAACTAGCTGCAGCCTGGGAACGGGCTGCGGCTGGGGCTTTAGACCGTGTCGTGCCTTTGCGGCCTCTGACCCGGGGCAGATGCCAACCGCCCTTGGTTCTCCGAGGAGCTGAGGGGGATGAAACGCCGGAGAAGACGCCTAGAGAGTTCCTGGAGGTCCAGCCGTTCAGAGGCTGATCGGACACTAGTTAGATCCTATACCAGGACCTACCTAGTGGCACTGAGGGAAGCGAGGCGTTCCTACGCCTCCTCCCTCATTGCGTCAGCAGATAACCGCCCAGCTGCCCTGTTTCAGGTGACCCGCTCCCTCCTTCACCAGGGGGAGCGGGATGACCCGTTGCGGGGACGTGCTGAGGAGTTTAACGGTTATCTATACGATAAAATCGTTCAGCTTAGGGACGGTCTGGACCAAAATTGTGGCGATTCAGACGGGGTATCTGAGGGCGGTCTTGGTGATGTTGTGTGGGATGAGTTTGACCCTGTGACTCCCGAGGACATGGACAGGTTGCTGGGTAGATTGAATGCCACCACGTGTTTACTGGACCCGTGCCCCTCCTGGCTGGTGCTGGCCACTCAGGAGGTGACACGAGGCTGGCTCCAGGGGATTACGAGTGCCTCCTTGTTGGAGGGGGTCTTTCCGGCCACCTTGAAAGAGGCGGTGGTGAGGCCCCTCCTCAAGAAGCCTTCCCTGGACCCGGCTGTTTTAGGTAATTATTGTCCGGTCTCCAACCTTCGCTTCGCGGCGAAGGTTGTAGAGAGTATGGTGGCATATCAGTTTCCCCTGCACCTGGAGGAAACTGTCTATCTGGACCCGTTCCAGTCCGGCTTCCGACCCGGTTACAGCACTGAGACGGCTTTGGTCGCGTTGGTGGATGATCTCTGGAGGGCCAGGGATAGGGGTTATTCCTCTGCCCTGGTCTTATTAGACCTCTCAGCGGCTTTTGATACCATCGACCATGGTATCCTGCTGCGCCGGTTGGAGGGGTTGGGAGTGGGAGGCACCGTTTATCGGTGGTTCTCCTCCTATCTCTCCGACCGGTCGCAGACGGTGTTGACGGGGGCAGAGGTCACCCCGCGCGCCTCACTTGTGGGGTGCCGCAGGGTCGATCTCTCGCCTTCTGTTCAACATCTATATGAAGCCGCTGGGTGAGATCATCAGTGGCTTCGGTGTGAGGTACCAGCTGTACGCTGATGACACCCAGCTGTACTTTTCCACAGCGGGCCACCCCAATGAAGCTACCGAAGTGCTGTCCCGGTGTCTGGAAGCCGACGGGTCTGGATGGGGAGAAACAGGCTCAAGCTCAATCCTCCAAGACGGAGTGGCTGTGGATGCCGGCATCCCGGTACAGTCAGCTGAGTCCGCGGCTGACTGTCGGGAGCGAGTCATTGGCCCCGATGGAAAGGGTGCGTAATTTGGGCGTTCTCCTGGATGCACGGCTGTCTTTTGAAGATCATTTGATGGCCGTCTCCAGGAGAGCTTTCCACCAGGTCCGCCTGGTGCGCCAGTTGCGCCCCTTTCTAGACCGGGATGCCTTGTGCACAGTCACTCACGCCCTTGTGACGTCTCGTCTGGACTACTGCAATGCTCTCTACATGGGGCTCCCCTTGAAGGGCATCCGGAGGCTGCAGTTGGTCCAGAATGCAGCTGCGCGGGTGATAGAGGGAGCCCCTCGTGGCTCCCGAGTGACACCTATCCTGCGCAGGCTGCACTGGCTACCTGTGGCCTTCCGGGTGCGCTTCAAGGTGTTGGTGAACGTCTTTAAAGCGCTCCATGGCATAGGGCCAGGTTACTTACGGGACCGCCTGCTGCTACCGAATACCTCTCACCGACCCGTGCGCTCTCACAGAGAGGGACTCCTCAGGGTGCCGTCGGCGCGACAGTGTCGCCTGGCGACACCCAGGGGAAGGGCCTTCTCTGTGGGGGCCCCCGCCCTCTGGAACGAGCTCCCCCCAGGACTTCGTCAACTTCCGGACCTCCGAACCTTTCGCCGCGAGCTCAAAACTTACTTATTTATCTGCGCTGGACTGGGTTAGTTTTTTAAGTTATGGGTTTTTAATGGTGATTTTATAGTTTAGGGTTTTATATCGGTCGTTTGACCGTTTTTAGTTTTAAATAGGCCGGTTAAATATTTCATTTTAAATGTATTTTAAATTTATTGTGTACCTATGTGTTTTAATAAGGCTGTACACCGCCCTGAGTCCTCCGGGAGAAGGGCGGTCTAGAAATCTAATTAATAAATAAATAAATAAATAAATAAATGCATAAACAGTAGTCTGTCTAATCCTGTTGGAAGGACCTTCTGGGCTTGTACAACACGTATTCAGAGCTTTAGGAAACAGTCTCAGTGGCCATCATAATTCTTCAAAAAGATGTGGCTTCCTCAAATGGTTTGCTCTGTCTTAATAAACAGATGCATAGTTTTCACAATCCAGTTATGTTATACTTAATGTTTTGCAATAAAGATAAAATGAAAATGTCTAACCTTGTTTTTATGCATAACTGCTTTCCACTAAACAAAGTTAATAGCTTGATATAATATATCTTCGAGTGATATATCTTTGCACTCAAGTTTTTCATTATATCCATTATTAGATAAATATAACATTTTTCCTAATTTTAGTTATTGTTTTGTAATAATGTATATCATAAAATTATAAGCTTAACTAAATCAACTTAGCAATAGAAAAACAAAATCCATTTTTGGTTTTCTCATCTACCATTCCTAGATAATTTACTTGATTTATTTTTATTATGACAATGGCAGAATCACCCTTCCTACATCTGAATGTCATAATTCTGCATTTCTATTAGACGGCATGTGGAAAACAAAAAGCTTTTGTGACCCACAGTAAAACTAACTTCCTAGTATTCACAAAATGCATTTTTGCTTGTTAATAGTTGGCATTTAATTAATATTCTTTGCAAATGCAACATGGCACCACTTGAAGCCATCATATATTTCAAATGAAAGAGTAAATTTTTCTTATAAATCCACAGACTTATAGGGGCCCCAACATTGCATGAAGTTCTTGACAGGCCTAGATGCAATCCCCAAAGACACTTCAATGGTTGATAACAAATTTAATTTTTTATTATGGCAAACAAGAAAATTGTTCAACACAACAGGTAGAAAAATAAAAGTAACAGACTTAATTTAAAAAATATTTTAATGTAAATAAAATAAAATGTATTTTTCTTGGCCTTACCATTTGTTTGTCCTAGTCCCACCTACATTGTACAGTGGCCTCCGACTGAAAAATGTTTGTAATTGTCATTCTACAAATTGCTGCAACAATATACTATGGAATGCAACTAGAAATTTAAAAAATACAATTCTCCTGATTTTAATGTTTCTGAAAGTTTTCTGATCATGCATGCCATCATCTGGAATTGTTGAATATCATGGGAAACACATTTCACATAATTGAAGTATTTCTGTATTCTTTTTCACCATCCACACTTTTTTCTAACTATATGAAAATCATGATGATGTTCAGACAAATCCTGAAACATAATTTAACTGGGAGCATAATGTTTAGTACGCATATTCTATCCAATTCTTCCAATCCTGATAACCTGGAAAATATTTTAACAATATTCTAGTCTAATCTGCCACGTGCTAAGTATTGATGGAAGCACAAACATGCCTACCGTTCCTGTCCTATTGTTTCCTTTCGTTATATCCAATTAATATAGTTATTACATACTCATATGTATGCTTATATATTGTATAATTATTTCATGCTTATGCTTATATATACTGTGTGACAAAATGAATAAATAAATAAATAAATAAATTTGCAAGTAACTTGACTCTTGAATTCCAAATGATACCAGAGGATCATTTACTGAGGATGAAAGATGGGTCAAATATGCAAATTAAAGCAGATGTTTTTTCCTTTTGCGGATGTTTTCATATGTAAATTAGGTTTGTGCAAATGGATCAGCTTTCTAAAAATACGATCCAATTCATATGTACAATGAAATACATGTAAATTATCAGATATATCTGATTGTTAATTTTAGGCACATTTTTAAAGATAATTGCATAGCCTTGCTTTATGCTTTGTCCTCTAATGTTTCTTCTTTCCTTATTTTATTTATTTATTTTGTCACATAGTATATGTAAGCATAAGCATGAAATAACTATACAGTATATAAGCATATATATAAGTATGAGTATGTAATAACTATATTAATTGGATATAATAAAAGGGAACAATAGGACAGGAATGGTAGGCACGTTTGTGCTCTTATGCACGCCCCTTATGTTAAAGTATTTAAGAGAATGACGATTATGCTTTATCAAATGAAATAGACAAGTAATATAAGTTAATGATATAAATCCCAGCCTCATTACTCCTTACTATTACCTGATATTATTTCTATATTTTAGCTGGGGGCTTTTTAGTATGATTTTTTCTTTTTCTTTTTCTTTTGTGCATAAAATCCTAGCTAAGATTCACCTAGCTATTTTGCCCTGCTCCCATTTCAGAGCCAGCAGGGAATCAGCTTTAGCACACAAAATTCTAAAGGCCATTAATGGTGAATTTCCTCAACTAGTTCTGCTACAATAATCTACACGAAAAGCTCCAGTTAATGTGCACAAGGATCTGTATTTTTTCCTTTATTTATTCCTATGAAATAGATAATGATTGAACTTTCAGGGCTTTGTACTCTCTGGGTCAGGGGTCACCAACCTTTCAGATCTCAGGGACCACTAAATTCATAATTTTAAATCCTGCGGACCACTAATATGAATGTTTTAAAAAAATAAATAGTATTTAGTGCAATATAAAAAATGCAAATAATATTTCTGTAGACCACCAAAACTTTCTCACGGACCACCAATTAGTGACCGCTGCTCTAGGTCACTAGCCTCTTTAAAACATTTTTTTTTAAAAAGAATTTGGATGCTGGAATTCTGTTTTCCCCCATGGCCAAAAGGGGATTGAAGAGCAAACCTCCTCCCCCCCCCAAAAAAAAAACAACAACAAAAAAACAGAACAGAACAGAATATGGTTAAATGGAAGAAGGTTCTTCTAGAGGAGAGGTCTCCAACCTTGGCAACTTT
Organism: Ahaetulla prasina; assembly: GCF_028640845.1. Taxonomy (NCBI): domain Eukaryota; kingdom Metazoa; phylum Chordata; class Lepidosauria; order Squamata; family Colubridae; genus Ahaetulla; species Ahaetulla prasina. Next base: position 63,736,085 of record NC_080539.1, read on the forward strand.
ACGACTTGTGGACTTCAGCAAAGCTGGCTGAGGAATTCTGAGAGTTGAAGTCCACAAGTCATAAAGTTGCCAAGTTGGAGACCCCTGTTCTAGAGGAAACTAGCAGACATAATTGCAGCCATGAGTTTGCTAGCACATATCTGCTTAACCTATGTACATCAACATGTGCACATCAGCAGTGGTCCTACACTGCCTTCACACAATATCTGGAGTAAGGACAAAATATGATTTGCAGGGTAGATCATCTAAAACCAAACTGGCTCAGTTGCAGATATACAGTAAGATTTGTGTGGCATGTTCTACAAATGCATAGTGGGCCATCTTTATGCTGAAGCAAGGAGTCTGGATAGATTTGCAGCAACCTCTCATATTTAAGCCATGACCCAACTGAAATCCTTCTTATATAACATTTATATAAAGAGAGTTTAAATGTGTATTTATACATGTTTCAAATTCCAGTTATGAACTGCTTACGAAGAATAAAATATGTCTATTGTAATAATTGTAACTGTAGAGTTTCTTCATTCTTTCATGCTCTATCCTTATTCTCTGAATATTTTTATACTCAAATCTTACACTGTATCATTGATTTAAATGTACACCTACACATTTAAAAGGCCCAACCAAATATGCACACTTGCTCCTAACCAAATGCACCCACACACTTCCCTTCTATCAGCTATAATCTGGTGAAAGTGTTCGGATGAGACAGACATGCTCACAACATGTGTTAAACTCTTAATTTACTCATAGTCTAATTTTCCCATTCTAATCCTCAACTATCACAAATATTACAATCTTTTTAATCAAACTGTAGAAATTAGAGCAATGCTAATTAGCACTATTTACAGAACCACGGCTGTTGTAATCACTGGAATGATTTCTTTGAGATAACCCCTCAATGCAGAAAATTCCACTTGGATAGGCATGTTGATAGGCAGATTGTTTCATAGTTACTTCAGTTTAGCACATGCAAAATGTCCTTTCACAGCTTTGGGCATGCCTGCTCTAAAATTGCTCAATTTTTAAGCAATATTCAGGTCTCAAAATAGTTAAGAGCAACTCAGTAAGTAGAAAGATTTGACAGACCACCCTTTGATCCTTTGGGGCACAATCCTTGGAATTTTGACAGCAACACCGAGGTTGGAGCAAAGACCAGACATTCCCTCATGGGATATTATTAATGTACTCTCACACTGTGACACAATAGGACATCTCAGAAAGACTGATGACTAAGCAGAGAAAGAAGTAATTGAAAAAGTCCTGTGACTCAACTGAAGCCCAAGCTCAGCCTGGTCTTAGGAGTTTTTTGGCAAAACCAAAGGAGAGGAAAAGGCAAGGCTCAACACTAGAATGAGAATGATGTGAGAAGCATCGATAAATGTAAAAAATAAAATAAAATCCTATACTTGCAACTGAACTCCATACAATCTATTTTTAAAATTCCTTTCTCTCTTACAAAAGCAAAAATATGCATTGCTATATAATAAGTCTCTAATTTGATAGAGGAATTGTATGATTGTATGATAAGATTTACAAACATCAGCAACCCATGGTTTATTCACCATCCCAAAACCTAAACCGGAAACTATGCCAAAATGGTTGGATTTGTGTAACATGTAAATCAAACAAATCTCATTTGACTAGTGAATAGAGCTTGTTGGTTCTCACAAAATGAGAGATAGCATATTTTTTTTCTTCCATTCAGTCACATCCAATTCTTGGAAATGGCCTGGACAAGTCTCTGCGGTTTTCTTGGCAAGGTCTCTCAAAAGTGGCTTGCCGTTGCCTCCTTCCTAGGGCTTAGAGAAATGACTGGCCCAAGGTCACCCAGTTGGCTTTGTGCTTAACATGGGACTAGAGCTTATAGTCTCCTAGTTTCTAACCTGATGTCTAACTACTGCACCAAACAACAAAAATCTCACTTTTAACTTGATTCGTGAATATTGCCTTTTGGTTCTCATAAAATGAGAGACAGCATGATGATAGTAAAAGATAAATGTAATTATTCTCCTTAAAGAATTCCCTATTTCCTCAAACTCTTTCTAACTATCATTGCTATTCAGAATAAAAAGCAGCATATCAAATATATAATTATGTTCCAATACTCTTCCTAATCATCTCTTAATATACCAGTCTTATAATGGCTACTCTGTGATTAATCGGTGCTAACTGTATTACTAAATCCACAAGCATTTTTTCCTGTTGGTAAGTGCAATAGTTACAAAAGAATATATTAGTTCATAATTATGAGAAACCTAAAACCATTTTTTCAATTGTGTGTTCTGAGGCATATGGTTTGTTCAACATTATACAACAATTGCAAATCTGAATTCAATAAAAAGAAATAGCATGGAGAAACCATTTACGCTTTTGCTTCTAAAATTAAGCCTATACATAAAAGTTAGCTGATTTGAAGAATGGAAAAACATATATAAATAAACCTGAACTGTGGCAAGAATTGATAGATCCAGAATCCCCAAATACCTGTGTATACCCGTGTATTAGTACTCATTTGTGGACTAGATCTGATTTCCCATCATTATCAGTTAGTGGAATTTTCAGTGCAGTAAAAAAGCATGGAACTTGAATAGGGAAGAACTCGGGAAATTCAGGATTGTTTTCTAGCCTGAGAATTAAAAAAAATTAAGAACCCCAAACAAAGAACACAATGGAGAGCCACTTCCTGATCAAAGGTGGGATTCACTTACCTTCCCTACCATTTCCAAATGGGAGCGTGCGCACACCAGTGGTGAAATTCAGCCGGTTCTATCCAGTTCGGACGAACCAGCAGCGGCAGCTATGGGCAGTTCCGCCCACCCACACGGACGTCATGATGTTGCTTTTTTGTGACGATTTTAAGCTTCTGCACATGCACATTTGCAAACCAGTAGGAAGGTAAGTGAATTTCATCATGTACAGCAGTTACACATTACGTCTGGGTAGGTGGGCGGAGCCTCCCGCAGTTGCTGCTACTGTTTTGCGCGATCTGGAAAGAATCAGCTGAATCCCACCACTGTTCCTGATGCTCCCGAGAAAACGTTATGGCAAAAATCATCAGATTTAAGTTTAATATGCCCAACTACATGGCAGTACCAAGCCACCTTTTATTTAAGTAAGTATCGTTTAAGTGAGGCAATTAATACAATGTCTATGGAGATTTTCAGTCACTCAGGTCACGGTTGTCCCAAAGCTGCTTTTTCAAGAGGTAACTGGACTTTCTGGTTTTTCTTTGAAGACATTTCACTTCTCATCCAAGAAGCTTCTTCAGCTTTGATTGTAGAATGGAAGGATTCATATTCCTTGCAGACAACTGGCCATTTGCAATCTTTTAGAGCAGGTGTCTTCAAACTTGGCTCTTTTAAGACTCTTTTAAGCAAAGCTGGCTGAGGAACTCCGGGAGTTGAAGTCCACAAGTCTTAAAAGAGCCAAGTTTGCAGACCCCTGTTTTAGAGCATTGCTATGACCACTTGGAGGTATATCTGTGTCCTAAAGGTCATCTGAGTAGTGCAAATGGATGTGGAGCCTTCTTGGAACTGCTGTAAGAACTGTGTTGTAGACTGGAGATAGATGATATCATATCCCACCCTCTCTAGTGAGAGGGGATTTTTTAATGTTGATATAGATGGCCTCTTTGACTCCTCTTTCAAACCAGCAGTCCTTTCTGTCCGAAATGTGAACTTTGCTGTCTTCAAAAGAGTGTCTTTTAAATGCAGATGAACTGCTGAATCTTGTCCTTTTGTTCTCCTATGTTGTTCAGCTGAATTACAGTGGTGATGAGTGCACTATTGGAAGATCTGAAAGACCAGGTTAGGTACAAATTGTCATGAAGAAAATCTATCTATGTGGTCTCTAAGACTTGATATCAACTTGATTACACATTATTAACAAAAAATGGGATTGGAATACTACCTCCAATTTCCATTTCTGTTCTTAAAATTCTGAAAAAATAATGGCCCAAAATATTTCAGTGTCAGTGATAGAGTAAGAATGTTGGAGAGTGAGGAGGCAAATTCTGGAATAATAAAGAATTGTAACAAGGCAAAGGGGCGTTGGTTTTACCTGATACGCTCCTTCTTGTTGTGTGGAAAATGATAACAGAGAAGAAATCTCTGTATAGAAGAAATCAAAGGAAGTTACAACTATCTACAGCTTTTTCAGAGTCCATGATATACATTGGTAGCATTATAATTAGATATGGAAAATACTAATCAAGAGCAACAAGGTTAACTAATCAATTTAATCAATTAAAAGTATACACCAAAATAGCTAGATAACCATTATTTGTGAGAAATATTATTCTTTGGTCAACTACTGTGTATGTATTGTTTGAAAGGAGTGAGGGAAGATATAAGTGTTATATTTTTAGAGTATTTGCTGACTGTGCAAAGACTATATCATTTAAGAGCTGTTGGTAGGGATTGGTGGATGAATTGTGCTAAATAGTAAATTTTAGTATTCATTAATACATGTTAAATTTAAACCATCCTGCTGATAATCACAGAGATCAGTACCATGCACATGACCATTTTGTCAACCTTCTAATAAAGTGAGTTGAATATGTCAGAGATCAATTATCAAAGATCAGCTGATGCTGAATTTATTATATATTATATGTCACCGGTTTATTAAATGAAAGCAGAACTGTCAAAAGAAAAAACAGAGCTACTTCATGCTCAACATGTCATATGCCTACACTGACTTTGCATTTTCGAGTCAGAAGATAAAGCCATAAATCAGGGAAGGCTGGGTTGATTAATACCCAATATAATTAAAGGTATGGAAAATAAATCCTTTGTGAAGACTGAAGTGTAACATAAACGACTGCCAAGAGTAGACTGCAGTAATCAGAGCCGAAGAAGCTTCTTGGATGAGAAGCAAAACATCTTCAAAGAAAAACCAGAAAGTCCAGTTGCCTCTTGAAACAGCACCTTTGGGACTCCAGTAATGTGTTTTACACATACTGTAATCTGTTTTATATATACTGTAATCACTGCCTGTTTGTTAAAGGCCTGGAGGGCATGTATGCATATAGAGATTTTTCCATATGATAAGCTTAGTTAGTGATCTTGTCAAGCTGCTCCACCACCACCATCTCTATAACATAGATTATTGCAAACAAAGGAACTGCCATAAAGTTGAGACAATTTCCTGCTACTTGTGATTATGCTATTTATACCGTAACTGTCTTCTACAAAAAGAGGAAGAATTGTTATCATTTTCACCTGAAAAAGGCTCTAAGCTTTTCTCCAAGCAGAAAAAATGCTTAGCTTTTTGAATTTATCCTTGTTATCCAGTTGTTCCATTTGTCAAAATGCAAAACAACTGGTAACCCTATTAAGTCAAAAATATTGAATCATGCCTTGAAGCACATTTTCAATCCAACAGAGCCAAGTGACTGGATTATGCTGACACTGAAATATAGGGAAATATAAGGAAATAACTCCCAGGTTATAAGCGACAGGCATCTATCGCATGCCTCATTTAGAAAGAGGCATGTGATGGTAAGTTTGATGCTTGTTTTATTATTTCCAAAATAATAAATGTACCATTAGGCTATGCCCTATCCTAAATTGCTTTCATCAAACTGTAGTTAAAGCTTTTCATGTCTCACATCACTTTTTCTTTTTAAATGCCTTTTGGTATTCATGAGCTTTTTTGCTAGCTGTGTAGTCTGAAGATTAGCACTTCTGAAAATACCTTTTCTTCTGAGCAATATTCTCCCATGGCCCGTGGATTCTTCATATACAACTTTTATAAGAATATAAACACAGACGGCTTTCCTCTTTTTATTTTGAAATTTCAAAATGTATTTCCCATTCTCGTATCGAAGAATTAGAAGTAAGAATAGCCAGATAGCTGTGCAATAATGGGTCTAGGATTTGTTTGTGACCTGTCCTTCCTGCATTCTTTGTGGATCTGTCATCTGTCAGTCACATGACGAAACTTTGTAAAAGATTGTTTCCACACAGTTATTAGAACACCATTCATTTTGCCACGTTTTCCTTTCTAGACCATGAGCACATATGAAGACAAACTTTATTTTATTCATTTCTACACGTTTTTGTCAGCTGTTTCATCCCAGTAGCCTGAAAAAGCAAAATGTAATAAATACACATCTTGTCTGATGAATTTTTAAATCTATAAAAAAAAATGAAAAACATAATATTAACACTACATTCTAATTACAGAAGGGTATTTCTAAGTTAAATTCTTAATTCTAGTTAAAACTTCTCAGCAATATTTTTGGACAAGTTGTGTGGATTTTTATAATATTTCCTAATAGTGTGCTCTTAGAACCCAATTAAAAAGCTACCCATAAATTCAAATATGAAGATCTTTAATAAAAAGCTGGATTGCACACCAAATACTTTCACTCTCCCTCCCTGTTTCCTGCCCTCCTTATAACTATAACGGATGTTGTTTGCTTATGATGAAGCACTGGCTGACTGTCTGGCATTCCATTTAGCAAACAAGTTGAATAGCACAACTGTTAAATATCTGGAAGAATTAACAGCTACCTTCTGCCTATATATACATTAAGAACTTGGAAATTTCCAGAACTGCAATTCAGTTTCTCCAAAAGCTGCTAAAAATATCCAAATGTGTTACAGCTTTTCCTGAGTTACAGCTTTTTTTATTTAATACTGTGCTATTTGAGTTTAAATGATAACCAAGCATGGTAAAGTTCAAATTAAATTGTAGCTCTAATAGTAGTATCAGTTTTATTTATTATTCATATATAACTAGAAGAGGAATTGAGCTCATTTTCATAGTTACAGCTCATTCTGCCATGGATAAATTCTGGGAAACATACAAGATAACTGTATCTTTGGGGTTGTTCGATTACAAATATATGATCTGAAGTGGCAGAATTTGGTGGCTGCCCAAAGCTAGTTCCAAACTCACAATTCCCTCCTTTTTCTATGAACTCCCATTATATCCTCCAATCCTTAATAACATTTCTCAGAGTATACTTGATGTCTTCTACTTAGATCCTGAATTTCCATATCACACTATATGGTAAATAGATTGTGTTGTCTCTTTTAACTACCCTAGTAATCCCTTTGCCCTAGAATTTCTCTCATCCTTCCCTAATAGTTTATATGCTGACAAATATAACTTAAGTCCAGAAATCTACACTAGGGCAGCAAATGGCACACTATAAACATTTCAACAAAACTTATACTACCATTCCATATGATCATGTAGTCACAAACAATCCTAAAAATACTTTCTATTGGATGCATCAGAATACTAAAACATTATATTAGGGCTGTGTTTTAGTTTAGGGTAAAGTCCCAGGCTGCATAGTCTGGAGCAATTTTCAGCTTATTCTGAGCACAACAAATGTCTCTAGTGGGCTCTGTATCAGATTCAAACATCTCCATGATTCCTAAAATCTTGGTCTTCCATTTTGTAAACATTAGATGTATCAAAAAAAAGTTGTGATTATTATTTTGCAATCCAATTGGGTGATGGGTATCTTAAATTCATTGACTAAGACAGGGGTCCCCAATCCCCGGGCCGTGCAAGTGGTGAGTGCACACATCTGCCGCTTGCACAAATGGAACTTGATGTGCACGTATGTCTACCGCTCACCCAGAACTTTCCACTCTCCCCTCCCACCAGGCTGTCAGTCCGGAAAGGTTGGGAACCACTTTCCTAACTTTGGAGTCATTATTAAGATCCAGCAATCATCAGACTGTAGAGAGAAATTATAATTTCTTTTAATAACAATATAGGCTCACTGTTCCTAAACATTCTTGCCGTCATCCAGAGTCAGTGTATGCAATGGCATTCTGGTGAACTAGATGATAATTTTTTCACCAGTGTTGGCTCTTCTTCAGTTTATTTCTACCAACTTTCAACTTCTCTCCTGTCCTATTACATCTTCCTTCCCAGATACTAGAGGAATCTCTTTAGTCTGAACCTTCCAAACTTCCTCTATTGCTTTGGTAGGCATATTTTGATTCTCCTTTATGTTGCCTTTGTCACACTGCTGTTCTTAACACCTACCAGGCATGCTGATATTCCTGGTCCCTCACTTCTGTTGCTTAATAAAACTCAACAAAACTATTGAAAAACTAAAACATTCAATTAATATAACCTCAGGACAAAAATAAAAAGTAAGGGGTTAAAAAGTGAGTAATCTGAAACCTAATTATTATCCTGACATATAAAATTGTGAGGTGTTTGGCTGAAGAACTGAATTTCCTTTGCCATCCTGGCTCCTCCCCCCCCCCCATTAAATCACAATTCCCAGCACAAATCCATATTGGCTGGGGCTACAATTCAGTGTACTTTTAGAGGGTCAAGTTGTGCACCTATGTTTCAGAAATATTATGCACAGTTGGATACTTTGAAGAAGCTAAAAAGAATGCTGGTTGCATCAAGGCAGTTGAACTTTAGCCACTTTCTCAGCTAAAAATAAAACAAACAAACATATCAAAGAAAAAACATTCCAGAAGGGTCAGAGTTAGGGTTAGGGTCCTCTTACAGATAGTTGGAATCTGGTTCATACTACCAAATTGAGTATTCCTAGACTGAGATGGTTTGAGCTATTTCTAGAGCTCTCAATATAGTCATGATGCCTTATGACTCTATCTGCAGTTTAGTATGTATGTACCCCTACCCATCTTAGACTATTAAAATAAACTCAGGAGTCTAAGCAGCAGAGTGTGAATATATTCAGTCTGTATATATTAGACTATGCAAATGTTTTAAAGAAATGCAAATTGTCAAAATAGCCACATATTTTTAGGCTTATTTGGTTGCTTTCTACACTCAAGCAGTAGCAATGTGAACCCAGAAAAAATATACGACTATTTCAATAATTTGAAGAGAGGTACCTCATATATGTTATACATGCAATACAAAAGATCTCTTTTGAAGCATTGGCATTGCCCTAATATTTACTTATACTGCTCTGCCATGCTACTCCTTCCTGAAACCAATAAATTTATACAGCAATTCATAAAGAAGTGTGTCATCAGGTATTTGAAAAACATGTGTGTATAAATGGTGTCTGGCATCTCGTATGTCTCAATTTATGAATTCTTCTCCAAATTCTCAACTGGATATAGTATACTGGGGGGAAATGTAATATTCATGGGTCCAGCTTCAGAAAATAGGTATTAGGTCAAATATTTAGAGCAAGCTGAAGGTTCTTTATAAAGCCCCTGATAACATCTTTTTCAGATGTTGATGAAAGAATCCATTTTAATTGGTCCAGTGTTTGTGCTTCTATTAGGGGTTTGCTATTAAGTTAATTAAGAGAAACATAAAAAACGATAGTTTACTTTTGTATCTGGACACTTGTCATAGGATCATAACATTACTTCAATCAATTGAATTGAGTTCATGTTGAAAATGACACAAATAGGAACATTAGATTTCTAATTCTTACAGATCTGCAATAGCTAAACTCGTGCATTCAATGTGTAAACGCATGAATCATTAACTCTTTAACTCTGCTATTAACGATATACCAAACATGTAAAACACAACACTGAATACCATGTTATTATCACAAAGTGGATAGTTAAGGCTACTATTTTTATTAGGAACTTTAAGAAACTACTTCACTTAAGTCTTTTAAACTTGCTTTAGAATCATTTCCCACCACGGTTACTATGGCAAATTAAAACTATGTTAATGTGGACTAAATTAAAAGAAGTGTAATACAAAATATTTGTATATACATAATTCTGATGAGCAAACCGCTAGTTCTCCACTGAATAGCATTTTTGTTAATTCCTATTTGTGAAAAAGATAGATGCGGACCTTGATTTCTAATTTCCTCAGCAATTATATGAAAAAAGTAATGCTTCATTTAACATAATAGTTCTTTTGTGGAAGAAACTTTGGAGTCCTTTTCAGTTTAAAAATATATATTAGCATTTACACATTTTTATAGTCCTGCCTAAAATCATGATTACTGTTTCTCTTTGCAGACCAATGCCAAAACAATGATTTCCATGTGAAAATATTAAAGGATTATATTGTTTATATCATTTATCTTTCTTGTTTACTATTCTAATGGTAGCAGGAAGTGGATGGGAAACAGAATCATTACTCAAGCCACTTCTTATATTGTTACCATTAAGCCTGTTAAAATAATTGCTTTCAATATGCACACACTGCTAATTTTTTTCAATTTAATATTTATTTAAAAAAGCACAGAACATCACAGTGTCTTATTGGATTAGGCAACCTGATTCAACTCCAGATGTGGAAGAAATACGTAGCAAGAAATCTTACAGAATAATTTGTTGTGTGACTGAAGTCATTAAGTTGCCATAGACAAAGATAAAAACAAATGTAGTTGATTTGAGCCTGGAAAGAATGTTGCTAAAATTGGAAAAACATTTCCTGTGAGTTGCATAGGGCTATAGTAGCACTGTGCTTTAACATAAGAAAATCAAACTGTGCAAGCATACCAAAACATTGCAGACTTGGCTGTTTAATTTCCAGATTACCGAAGCAAATCTCCCTATTTGGGAATTGCTTTCCAAGCACTATAGATTCAAACACAAGGACAATGTGTTTGGTGGAAACTACTCAACAAACTATCCTACTATAGAAGCAACATCGTAACTATTTACAAAAGTTTAGTGCTTACAAAGCTTCCAATAAGGATAAATTATAGAATGTCCATGTGAAACTTAACTAGTTACCACTATTAGTAATGGTAATTATCTATTAACATATGGAAATGGAACAGCCTGTAAATCATAATAACAGAATCCAATTAATCTGTAACCAACCATGCTTTTATTTTACAATGTGCCTAACCTTTTTCAAGAAATATAATAATGCAATGAAAATAACCTTTTCAATCATTGTTTTCTTTGAAATGGGAGACACAGACTTCAAGAGAAACTAGAAGTATTCTGGTTCCCCCCCCTCCATTACAGTATGGCTAAAGGAGTGGTCTCCAACCTTGGAAACTTTTAAGACTTGTGGACTTCAACTCCCAGAATCCCTCAGCCAGCAAAGCTGGCTGAGGAATTCTGGGAGTTGAAGTCCACAAGTCTTAAAGTTACTAAGGTTGGAGACCCCTGGGCTACAGGACACATCCTCAGCCACTAGAGTGTTTTTTGTTTTTATGAACTGTCACATGGGTTTCACGTGAGCAACATTTAGGTTAAGAGACATATGCTATTTTCAAGATTTACTTGTTGATTGCAACATGGGGAATTTAGGCTGTTTTATCTATAGTTTTGCATGGTAAAATATGAGCAGGGGTAATGATTTGTAAATAACTATAACTGGCTGTAAAATAAACTCATTAAAAGCCTAAAGGCGCATCTGTAGGCTAAAAGGTTTTAAAAGAAGCAAACTATTATTGAAATCAACATATTCTGATGAGAATTTAGCCATTAACATATTTTCAAGATGAAAGTAGACTTCTTCATTCTTTATATAGGTTAAAGTATACCCAAAGTCAAATTGGGTATTTTTCAAATTGTGTTTTATAAATATTAAGATACAACTTTAAAATTTTTTCAAATCCTTATGCAACTGGGTTTAATTATAGCCTCAGTATAAGCTCAGTACAAGAATCACAAAAGTGTGATGCTTTGGAGAGTTGGGTTTTTTTAACAGAGAAAATAGACTTCCTGGATGTGTAGCCATATTGATTGTTTATAGTCCTATAGGCTGCCAGCTCAATATACTTGGAAGGCATCTGACTGGGAAAGGCTGTCGTTTTTAAAAAAAGGACTTACAAGTATTTTTATAGAATTTGCACCATCTTACCAACAAGGGAAAGTCACTCTACACAATCTTCCTTTCAACAGGATTTTAATGAATACTTATATGAAATATGTATTTATCTATACCAAAGATTGGCAGTGAGCTTTCAGTGCTCAAACAAATTTTGAGCAAAGTTTGCTGCACTCCTTACTAGCACTGATGATGTTATCTAGTTTGGGTAATGAAACGTCTGCAAGGAAACAAGCAAGTTCAGAGAGCACTAAGGATCCTTCAAGTCTTTCTATTTGTTTGGTATAAACAAATAAATACCAAAATCTAATGATACAATACGCAAAGTAAATTCTGCAGGTGTGTAAACTAAAGTGACACTTTATATAACATTGCCCTAAGAACAAATATATGTATTATGTCTACAATGATTAAATCATGTATCAACAAAGGCTATAATTTTACGTACTGCTACTACACAATCCTGAGCTTTACATTTTATATCAGAATAAAGCATAGAGCTGTCACCCATTTATATCAAATACAGAACCAAATACATTGTAATAAGTAGTTTTAATGGTATCAATATTAAGAAAGAATGTAGAACTGGCCTTGAGAATGAAGAAGGAATGAGCAAACTCTAAAGGGGAGTGTTTTAGAAGACTACTCAGTCTTGAAAAAGAGGAAAGTATGAGGAAAAGGTTAATAAACTCCATTTTGATTCAGTTTGGCATAAATTTATAATCCAAAAACTTTATGTTTCAAAGATCTGTTATTCTACTTTACGACTAGAAAGGGCATTTCCAGGAAACCCACTGAAGCTGTAGCTTGATCTTGTCTACTTCAAAGGCAATGGTGAAATCCAATTTTTTTTATTACCAGTTCTGTGGGCGTGGCTTGGTGGGCATGGCAGGGGAAGTATACTACAAAATCCCCATTCCCTCCCCACTCCTGGGGGAAGAATATTGCAAAATCTCCATTCCCATCCTACTCTGGGGCCAGCCAGAGGTAGTATTTGCTGGTTCTCCGAACTACTCAAAATTTCCGTTACCAGTTCTCCAAAACCAGTCAGAACCTACTGGATTTCACCCCTGCTCAAAGGGCTATATCAATCTTAAGAGTCTCACTACTTTCTCGAGAGAGAGAGACTGGAACTTGCCTTTTAGACCCAGTATACAGTACCAGATCCTTCAGGTGTCCTACTGTCAGCAGAACATGTTTCTCAGGCATTATTAAAGCAGTAGCAGTAGGTGAATATGCAAGTAACGCATCTACCCAATGCCACAATACTGTTAATACAGCAATACTTACCATTTTTCATAGTTATGACCTTTGCAGCATCCCCATGATCATGTGATCAAAATTCAGATGCTTGGCAGCAGGTTCATATTTATGATGGTTGCAGTATCCCAAGGTCATGTGAATTTTTTTTTTTGAAATATTAACAGAAAAAGATTTTCGCCTTTCTGAAAGACAATACGTAAGGAAGATTTGGAAGAAATGGGTTGATTATATGTTTTATAACCATCATAAAAGACTAGATATTTGGATTTATACTGGATTTTGACGAGGAAGGACTAAAGTTGAACAGATATTGTAATTTCCCTGTATTGAAATTCTATAATCTGTTGTATTGAAATTTAAATAGAATATTCTCGAAAGATTTTATGTAAGAAAGACTTGGGGGGAAAATTATATGGTTATAGAAGTTATAAGGGAGATATTCTCTGAATTGGATTGGATCTTTATGCTTTAGCTGGTTTTAAATATTTTAGGATTAATTTGTTCTACTGATCTATATATTTTATTACTGTTTATTGTTAATTTTTTGAAGGATTTTGGTTATGTAAGGAGGAAGTCAGAGCTATTATACCAACTATTATTGGTATAATAGTTTTGGGAAAAAAAATTTTTTTAGCATATGGTTGTTTTATTTTTAACTATACCTTGTGTTTGTTCCGGGAAGCCAGGGGGGGAGGGGGGAGGGGGTTTGTGAAGGGAGAGGGGTTGGGGGGAAAGGGGGAAAAAAAAATTTTTGTAAAACTTTTTGAATAAAATAAAAAAAAAACTAACAAGGATGTAAAGAAAACAACTGCACTTTTCACAATCTGAACATTGTACTTAAACGTATTTTATTAGATTTTATGTCATAATCCTATTTTTGGTAGGTACAGATTTCCTTCTAACATTCACCTTTGTTAACATTTGTTAGAGGGCAAATTCCATTAAAATTATGTAATGATTTCTGAGAATACTTAATTTCTATATACTGATTACAAAATTCTAAAAGTATATGAAATGAAATGTTGCTTCGGCTGTCTCCTTCTAAATTACTCAAAATAATTGGATATATTCCGTTTCTGAAACATAAACATGAAGTTTGAATGTTACAGAAGGCTAGATTTAGTCATTATGGTGTCTATACTATATACAGGTATTAACATAAATGGAAATGTGACTTCAGTGCTACACAATGTTTAAAGATTACTATTGAGCTCATATTTTAAGTAAACTTAGATTGATTCTAAGTCAAGATGTCAAATAACTGTGAAAACATGGGGAAAATTATAACATGTTCTCTAATGACATAGATATGTTACTTTCTTTAAAAGATTAGTAAGTATTTAAATGGCAACTTGAATTAGCCTATAATTTTAGAATTTATTAATCCAAATTAAAACAAGCGGATTTTTTAAAAAAGAAATATGCCTTATGTGAGTATGTATATTTGTAAATATGTAGAGCCAGTTTGGTACACTGGTTAAGGAATCAGGCTAGAAGCCAGGAGCCTGTGAGTTCTACTCTTGCCTTAGGGCATGAAAGCTGGCTGGGTAACTTTGGACCAGCCCGTCTTTCTTACCCCAACCCATTTCACAGGGTGGTGGTTGTAGTGAAAATGGGAGGAGGTAAGAATATTGTATTTGCTACTTAGTTATAAAAAATAATAAAAGTGGTATGTACAGTATATATGTATTTGTGATTTATGTATGGCAGGAACAACTTGTGATTTCTTCCTGGCTTCTGCATTATTTATGTTATGAGAACCTGGCAGGAAACATGTATAATTCTCTTTGTTCAGCACCATTATTATTTGGAATAGTTACTGAACGAATGGCCGTAACCCAAGGACTATCTGCACCAGGTATTTTAATGGAGGATTTAAATTTAAAAAAATTAAATTAATGAACACTAGCTTTTTTAATTGCTGAACTGTCCCTTTTAAAAAAATGTGCTTAGAAACTCTTATTGGAACTCCTTTTAATAAGTCTTGGGTCAACTCCAGAAAACTAAATTCTTCAATCCAGCCTTGGAACCTATAAAGTAAGTTTCAGGGAAAAACATGACCTGAATTTCAGACTGCTGAAGAACATATAAATGTTATCTAGTTGTAGATCATCTATCTGTTGTTGATTTGCAGTCTCTTCTTCAGAAATAGATTCTGACTCACAGAACCAGAAGTATACTTTTGCCCCAACTGCACTGGAAAAAAGACTGAGGATGCTCTGGTTATTAGGAATAAATTATTTGATGGAGGGAAACACCCACAGCAACCATATTATTAGCCAAGTTTGCATAGATTCTCCAGAAAGTACTTTTGGTTTTGTTCATTGTCACTTCGTATCTTTTTGACTAGTATTCCAGCAAAAATTGTGGTGATACCAAAGATGTATGAATTAAGGATATGACTACATATACACTTTTATATACCAATATTGTCATGTTACTGACTGATAGCCCTAATTATTTGCAACAAATATTAGATACCTAATACACTGCAAGATGGAGTATGGATCTGAAAATTAATGTACCAAGGAACAAGGCAATTGGGTTTGACATGGAATTAATTGAAAATTATACATAAATAGTGAAAACTAAACCAAGTAGAAGAATTTGTATTTTTTTGGTAAAATGCTTACTAATTGTGAGGAAACAGAAAATTTAAGATGTGCAAATACTAATAGATAATGAGTAATAAGTGGTTACTTGTGGCCTGAAGCATGAAGGAAGTTTGAATAAAAGAAGTAAAAGTGGCTAAATATAAGTGCATATTTCTATCTACTACAGGTAGTCCTCAATTTATGACCACAATTCAGCCCAAAATTTATGTTGCTAAGTGAGAAATTGGTTAAGTGGATTTGCCCCATTTTACAACTTTTCTTGCCACATTTGCTAAATGAATCTCTGCAGTTAAATTAATAACATGGTTGTTAAGTGAATCTGTTTTCTCCATTGATTGTGCTTGACAGAAGTTTGCAAAAGGTGATCACATGACCCCGAGATCATAATATGAGTCAGTTGCCAAGTATCCAAATGTAAATCACGTGACCATAGGGATGCCACAACGGTCCTAAGTTTGAAAAATGTTGATGTCACTTTTATTGTGCCATTGTAACTTCAAACAGTCACTAAACAAACTGTTGCAAGTTGAAGACTATGTGTATGTAGAAGTAGAGATTATGTCAGTGAAAACATAAATATCAGTTTAATGTAACAGAAATGGGATACTTAAGAAGTACAAGATCAAGAATTAATGAATATTGAACTAATGTGTAGTGAATACAAAAACGGGATCAGTATGGAAGACATACTTGTAGTTTGGTCATATATAAAGAATGAGTGAGGATCAAATAGCAAATAAAATTTATGCAAGAAATAAAAAGTTTGGGGAATACTGACAAATACTGAGTCCTTCGGGAGATAGGGCGGTATATAAATATGATTAAATAAATAAATAAATAAACAAATCAAACAGTAATGGTTGGCTGGAGCAGATTAAGTTCACAAAAAAACTGAGAAATTTAAAGAACAAAAGTGATTTAGAAAGCAATTCGTGGACATAGTAGATGCAAGGATGTTTTATGTAAACTAGTTTTAGATATGTTTCCTTATCTTATTTTATGACCATAATTTCTTTCGTTTACTACTTCTTACTCCTTTTTTGCACTTTATATAATGTTGCTTACTCTGAAAGTGAACAGCATGCTGTTTATGAATGTACTGAATTTAATTCTAGTTTCTGTTTTTCTTTCACAACAACTAGCACTTGCCAAATAATATGTTTGCTTGTTTTCCCACTCCCAAGTTCCTAAAGAAGAAATAAGAATGGATTTATATAGGAAATTAATTTTTTTTGTTACTGCTATTGTAATCCAGTGCTTTAGAACTCCTCAGGAAAAACAAAACTGAGGGCTATGCTTATTGCCTGAATAAAATATATCATAAACTACAGTAAGAATATTTCAACATTATTTCTCACTCTCTGCCAATCGAAGAAATGAATAAGCTTTTCATTTCAATACCAAACAAATGCAACACTTTTCAATCTTTTGCTTATGTTAACAGTGTTTTTTGCTCAAAGTAGGTAACAATTTTAGAATGCTTTGTCCTGTGCTTTTCCTGGGAAGCAAAAATATAGAAGTGATTGTTCTATTTCAGTACTAAGAAACGTTTTTCAGTAATTGATCTTAGCATATGAGGCAATTAAATAGTAACACATAACCCATTTTTCTACTTCCACCTGGAGCCACCACACTATGCCAGTTGGAGAAACTAAACAAGCGCTGGGTCCAAGAGGACTGAAAGGTGATGGGTCAGTAAAAATTTTCAAAATATTTTTATTACAAACACAGCATTCATGAACTGTTGTGACTATGTAGCAAATAGTTTACCACAAATCCGTCTGCTGTCGTAATATTTTGGAGGTCACTGATACTTTGCTCTAATTAAATTTTTATATTAGGATCCTAATAGCCGTTATTAAGATAGAACTTTTAAATGTTTCAACAGTTCTGTTAAAAGTTAGGGAAATCTTCCTTCATAAAAAGCTATATTGGTTTGATAATTTGGAAATTAAAATTCTAGTACATCTAGAAGTTACCAGCCTGGAGAAGAGAGATTCGCCTTTATGGCCTAACTAACCACAGCAAGCAAAATAGCCTTCTATGTTGAACAGAAGCAGCAGCAACATTTTGGTAGCAACTATGCATAGACTATAACTCTTTCCAGTCAATAATGAGCCCATTTACCATTTTAATATTTCTTAATTCTAAAGCATCCTTTTATGAAAATGTTGTATTTAAAATCAGAAAAAGTACCTTAAAAGTGCTTGGGCTTTTGCTTTTTTTGCCAAAGAGAGAATAGATTATTCTTACAAGAATTGGAAAACTGTGTGGTGAAAAGAAAGAGAGAAGAACTAATTCCTTTTTCTCTCCAAATCCTATTTAAAATAACTTTTACAATCATCAAGTAAATTAGATACAATAATGAACTTTTATCAAGATGCAAAATTAGCAAAATAAGCCATCAATATCATTCATTTTCCCAGTTAGGGCTTTATATAACACAAATGTGTATTCTTATTTAAAGCCTCCATAAGAGGCTTTTTTTCATGTTTTTACAAGAGCATACTCTCAAAAGCACATATGTAATTGAACTGAAAGTTAACATTCTTAACTGTCTCTGGGGAAACCTTGCAAATTCTGAAGCTGTTGTTGAAATTTTGCTATATATGGATCTTCCTTTAAAGACAAACATATTATTTGTAATGCTTTACTCTAAAACAATCATAATGTTTAACCCAAAGCACGTGTTCTATTATAGATACAATTTTTGAAACAGGAATCTATATTTTTTTAAAAAAACATCTGACATGTACCATTATGACAAATATTTCTCGATCCTAATTTCTTGCATGCTTTGTTTGGGGACTTGACTTTACAGTATGAGAAGCTTCCTCTCAAAAATATTTTAGAACAAGCCTGGACCAACATTATAATTATATCTTCAGGGACTAATCATTCCTGTATCCTATAATCATTTTCTGAAATAAAAGATTATAGAATTAAAATAGAATGAAGTATGAAATACATCCATTATGAAAGAAAAATTGTTAAAGTATTATGGATAAAGTTAAACTTGTCATGCAAAAGAAAAAAAGTACAAAATATGCTCACTCACGTTTCTCTCATTATTAGGAAAGCTCTGGTCTCAGAATACATCAATCATGAATTTCCCACCCTCACAAATTAAGAGGAGTAAGAAAAAAAATGGAGTGATTGCAATAGAACTTAAAACTGAGTAAGTTTTAAAAACACGCATTTATGCTCGCAAATTCAAAGCAATGTTTTATTAATTGCTTCAAATCCAAAATGAGAGAAGACACACATCTCACTAAGAGTAAACAACACAGGTGCATATTGTGGATTGTTAGGAGCCAAAACTATCCAGAAAGTTGAAGGTATTTAAATCATATCATGTCTTTTCATCAGAGTTCTATACTTTAGTAACAGTTTTAGTTAAGTGAAATGAAACATGTGATTTGTTAAAAACAAATAAAAGCTGAAAATTTCGGAGTAATGTTACATTCCATGAATTCCATGCTGTGTGGGCTAAGAGCTTAAAGCCAGCCTGCTAGATCGCAACATTCATTCATATTGTTCAGCAATCTAACTTGAAAACTAGCCAGTAAGATATTTCTGCAAGTTCATAGGCAAAACATAAAGATGACAACCATCTAATTATTCCAGACATCCTATATGTATACATTTACTGCTTTTAAACATATGATATTCTGTTCTTGTCTATTATATTAAATAGCTACTGACAGGATTATTTTCCTTGATCACAATCTTCTAAAACTTTTTACATTACCATATCTTGTGATACATAATTCTATAAAATACCTTTGTTAAATGTATTTTTGTCTTTCTGGAGTCGATTATCGACAGCTTCAGTCAATAAACCTTAATTCTCACTGCATAAAATTTACAGAACTTCCAAGAGCATAATGTAGTATGATAGATATGAAAGCTATGATGCACATTGTCTTATTTATTATGATTTTTTAATATTCCTATTCTGTAATACTTGTGAATATTAATCTATTAATGTATTTTTCAGTAAACATTCTGGTTTTTCCATATTTATACATTAGTTGTTATATTGACTTTGTATCATCACTTTTATATCTGTGTTTGCAAACTGATATCTGATATATTTTTATCCATTAGATTTTTTGTGCAAAATCTGTTTTTAATCTGAATTCTTTTTCTTTGAAAAAATAAATTGTGAGTCTATGAGAATGAATTGAAAATGATTCTCTCATAGGTACAGAATCAACATGACATCTAAAGCTGACAGTTTGTCTAACTGAAGTAGGAATATTCAGTGCAAAACAGAATGTGATCTAGGTTCTAGAATAGAGAAAAATAGCATGTGACATACTTCAAAAGAATGACTAAACTTCATTGGCCCAAGGCTATACTAAGTCAAATGATAAAAAGTCTTGCAGTTCCACCCAAAATACATAGCAAAATTATGGTGTTAAAATTAGAACTGATTCCTTTCCAAGTATATGCTGATACCAATTTGGTTATATTAAACTACTGTTTGCTTCATCAAAAAGCTGAATATGTACAGCACACTAAATCTTAAACCAAAGCTGATTCACATAATACATTAAATTAAAACCACAAGCATTATTATTCATTAGTGTGATGTGTGAACCAGACCACTGAGTTACAGGACATTACCCTATTACAGGATATTAGAAAGTAACAGAGAAGCCTTGTTGAAAGTAACTGAAATGCTCTGCAGATACTACTGGCATAGAACATAGTGTTGCTTGGTGTTCTTATCTAGACAAGGACTAAATACATAGTGTATCTATATGGTATTGTACACAATTTAAGCAGAACCTTTTTAAAGATAGTGATTTAGTATACAGTACTGAAACAATAAAATGGAAATTGCTTCAGAGTATCTTTCTTTTTCAGAATAAAAATATATTAATTTTAATCTAAAGCTTTCTAGTTTAAATAGGAACTATGCATTGAAAAACATATTGAAGTAATATTGTGTTGAGACATCAATGCAGAAACTTACCCACAAAAAACATGAGTTACAAGAGACAAGCAGATGTTTCTGAAAGATTTCCTCATCATTTGGTGTTGATTAAGAAAAGGATGATCACCAGAGCCTTCAGTTATGAGTATTTAAATAAGGTGTATCCTATTTCAAGTCATCATTTATTATTATTATTATTTGCATTTATATCCCGCCCTTCTCCGAAGACTCAGGGCGGCTTACACTATGTCAAGCAATATTTATTCTATGTCCTTATTAGGACATTCAGTTGAGTAATAAAAAGACAAATATTTCACTTCTATATTGAATGATGGGAACTATTATTTAAAAGTTTTGGTACATGTGCTGGTTATAGGAGGGAATTACAAAGCAAAGGTTATATTTGGACAATAGTTTTAGAAATGCTAATAGGAAATGCTAAACAAGAAATTTTAAAAAGATTGCTTGGTTAGTTTATATTTATTTATGCATTTATTTTTATTTCATATTTCTAAACTACCCAGATCCCTCAAAGAGAGGCTCCAGGTAATGTGCAATATAATATAACTGATAAATAAAAAAGTATGCAATTAACATTAAAATTAGAAATTGAGTTAGAGTTAAAAATTTAAATGATAAAATAATGAAATATCAAAAGGGAAAGAAAAATCATAAAATGGCTAATTAACATTGGAGTATAACAGGTAGGGAGGCTTTCAGGGTACTAGCCAGCCCCATGGTTGCGTTGTCCTCTATGCCCCCCATGCAAGACCACAGAGCCAAGTTTTGACCCCTTTGCAGAAGGCAAAGAGACTGGAGGCTTTCCTGTCCCATGTAGGGCTCTATAGGTGATGACCAACACCTTGAACTGGACCTGGAAATAAACTAGTATCCAGTGCAATTCGCAGAGCATTATATGTGCACTTCTTTGGGCACCCAGTATGGCTCGTGCTGCTGCTCTCTGTACCAACTGAAACTACCGGATACTTTTCAGGGCTAGCCCCATGTAGAGTGCATTGCAACAGTCCAATTGGGAGATCACCATATTTCTGTATAGATCATGGATGACAAACTCGCCACATCACATTGCTGTCATGTGACATTTTGTGACGTTTTTCCCCTTTGTGGAGCTGCGGTGACACATCTGGCCCGCAGGCTGCCAGTTTGACACCCCTGGTATAGACCATAATGTATAAATTGTTTTCAGGATCTGGATGCATGAAATTATTTCTAGCAGATAATTGATCAGGCAGCTTCTTAATCATGAAAATACTATGAAGTGCTTGCAGATGCATATATTATTATTTTTTTCATACAGAATAGGCAAAGGGGGCAGAACCCAAGCATATGAATACTGAGGTAAAATCAGAACAATTTTCTGTCCCTTTTATATTTTGTGTTTTCATACATTCAGACAGAAGATTGGTTTGCTTGGAAACATTATTTTTCAAGCATTAAAATGTAGCTGCAGAATATAGCTAGTCGGCAAAGATTTGGGGAATGTTTATCAAACTATCATCAAAACTGTGTCTCAAGTATTATGCTTGGCCATATAAAAACACTGGATAGGATTAGTCGAGTGGATTAGACTGCAGGTTCAATTTTCCCATAACTTTAAGCTTGCTACAATCACTGTATAAAAAAGAAATTCTTACACAATTTGTGATATCATAGATTGTCAGGTTGGATTCTAATATAACAAGCCCATTAGAGAGCTTCTTTCTCAGAGCAATCTTGGTAATCTTCCTCTCACCAGATTTCAAATATTATGTTGTGTTATGATTTAACCATGGTTCACAGAATCAGCCACAACTGGAAAATCTTTCAATATATACTGAATATGTAATGAAGCATAAATCATAGTTTATAGCAAACTATAATTGCTAGATTTACAAAGCACTCTAAACTAAAACCAAGGAACCATGTGAATTAGTTATGGCTTAGTTAGAAGTGTGAATCCAGCCATTAACTCTTCTAATAGGCGGGCGCTGCTCTTCCCTAAGAGATAGTGGTATCCAGAGTATGCAATCAAATGTCCCTGTATTTATACTTTAAAATGTCCAATTGTCTAGTATCTGCACTAATCTTCTTAGCTTTCTTCTCTTACCCACAAGATAATGACTACAGATTCTTCCCTCTGAATTTTTTTTAAAAATTCTATTTTGATTTCATTCTATAAAGTTCCAAAAAAGTGGCAAATCTCAAAATGTAGTACATTCTACCACATATTGATAGACTTATTCTAATATCTGACCAGATGAAAAATCAGTATTAGCAAATTTCTCGTATATATTTGGGAAAATCTCACATGCTTTCACAGTATGTTCTTATGCTTGCAACAGGAATTTCCTGAAGCTATGAGGTAACAATATTTTGTTAACATGTTGTCTCAGATATA
The DNA here is from genome assembly GCF_028640845.1 of Ahaetulla prasina. Taxonomy (NCBI): domain Eukaryota; kingdom Metazoa; phylum Chordata; class Lepidosauria; order Squamata; family Colubridae; genus Ahaetulla; species Ahaetulla prasina. The sequence continues at coordinate 63,759,036 of NC_080539.1, forward strand.
TATTATGCAATTTCCCCAAAACACCAAATGTGTACCTTCCCAACAAAAATAAGAAGTCCTATGGCATCTTAAAGGTATAAAATATACCCTCATGCTCTTACTAAAGCATTCTGGATAATTTCACAGTCTAAACTAGGGGATTATATGCCAGCAAAGCAGCTTCTATGTTGACAGTAATGCCTATCTTTGCAGCAGTGGCCTAGTTCACACATATTAAGTCACAAGATCATGTATTTAAGCATGTTATGACAAATGAGGGGCATTGTGATTAAGTATAATGTGTATACCACTTATCCATTAACTGTGAGCACAGAGACATTATTTTTGTTTATTTGTAGTAGAAATTGGAAATATATTAAAGTGAAAATCTGGTGTACTGAGTTATGCTCAAATCAGAAGTCCAGGAAGCTGTTTCAGAAGTTGAATTTTGACAATGTGTATTTTGAAAACCTGTCTATTTTATTTATATACTGTATGCTCCTGGTACAAACCAGAAATCAGGAAGCAGGATGAGGATATTAGGGCATATTTTCTGCACATAAGAATGTTTGATTATGACTAGAAAAACAAGGGAATAAACCAGAGTTAAATGTTAACATTCAGTACTGTAAAATAAATTTTTAAAAACACCAATAGTACAGAAAATCTCAGAACATTATTCTGTAAAGCTTAATAAGGAATTATGGACTGTCTGTTCAAACAAAGTTTGCCTAGAAAGAAGAATATATATAAGGTTTATTATCTTAATGGGTGTGTTAGCTAAATTAGTAAGATTTGCCTATCAACAAACACTAGAAACAAACTACAACATAGCTTTCTCCAATGTGATGAGTTCCAGATGAATCTTTATAATAATGTGTAGCAGGCTCAGATAGCTTTGAAGACTAAGTTTCCCTATGTATATTTTGTACTGTGACACTGAATGTTGGACTGTACATATTTCTTTTTCCCATTCTGCAGAACACTTAATATCCTTAGACTAGAAGTTAGCTAACTATATTGATGTTGCCTTAGACAAATATACACATTTCAGTTAAATTTAACATCATCATCATCATTTCCTCTACTTATTTATATGACTTATATCAGAAGATGTCCAAGTTATATGCTACTTATTGCTGTTCATAAAAAGCCAGAGCTAAAAGAGCTGGAGAATGCCTGGCACTTGTTCTGGCTTTTTATTTCAGAGTTACAGCATGAAATACTCCCAATTAATGACAGCTGATACATTTCTCAATAATGAAATAAAATAGTGTGGCAAATTGGCAACTTTTGAAAAAGTGACAAATACTCATTCTTCCTATTCATTTGGGATAAATGTTAACAGATGAAACTGCTCTAAGCAAGGCCTTAAAATTCAAATTACTAATACAATATGATTATCTGTCTTCATTTTTTATTCAACCCATGTGGTATTTGATTATGAAAAGCTGACCCTACAGCAATTATAGGCCTACATGACTTTCAAAACCATCACACTTGTTGCCAACAGTATACCACCATCTCATCTGTCTTTTCAGCACTGTAGTAGATCCATACAAAACCACTATTGTATACTGATAATAAGTTTAAATCACCCTTTTTCCCAATATAAATTAGTTCTTCAAATGGAAATCTACATTGCAATCTTAATCTTCAAATAAGCCATCTGACTTATGTACAGATAATGACAATGGAAGTAGGTATCTAATGTCCAAATAGACTTCTGCAGTACATGTGAATTTTTTAAATGATATTTTTGCTTGCATAATGCTACGCTTTGTTAGAGCAGTCAGCATGCATGCTTGTTTAGAATATTTAGGTCAAGAATGTCAATGAATTTTGATTTAAATCAGTAGTTCTTTAACTTTAGTCATTTAAGTAATGATTAGTTAATAATTTTCTTTTACAGATTCTGCAAAGGGCAGGGGATGAGTCTCAATGATCTCTGGAGTGCGTTTGAAGTTTATGATTCTGTTTAGATCTATTACACATCTATTTAGGAATAAATCCCACTGGGTGCAGAATGCTTCTCAGCAGATATACACAGAATTATGCATTAAATTATTAGGCTTAATCAATCACATCTGGTTTTATCACAAAAATTAGATGTAGTCCATTTATGCTCCCCCCAATCTAATTTCATGTTGTAGTTCTTCCCACCAAAAAATTCCATGCCGTTTCTGAATTCCATAACTGATGGAATGGTCCCTTAAAGTTGCCTGGAATTGAGATACAAATTTTATAGCTCAGTTTGCAGACTTAATGTTTTTAGTCTTTTTCATTTTTAACGATGTAAGATCAACAGAACAACTCAAATGCAGAAAATGTTAATATCACAGAAACTGATTTTTAAAAGACCATGCTTAAAAAAAATGTTAAGGGTATTCTATCTCATTAAAGATGGTCAGAGAAATTTTATCACTTTGAGAAGACACCTGGCTCCCCTAATCATCTTAGACATCGCTTACTCAGAACTTACCACTCTGGGTTTATCCAGGGTCTGCAGGAAGGCTGGACTTTGGTCCAAGGATCGCTCAGGATCACTGGAGATATCTTCTTCAGACTCTTCCCAGGATGAGGAAAAGCCAGTGGAAGAAGCTGAGGAAGAAGACAGCTTCCTGATTGGCATGCCTTTTGGGGGAGCTGCTTCTGTTTTTTCCTCTTCCTGAGCATCCAGGTCTGTCACAATAACAGCAGGAATGCTTGCACCTCCACAGCAGCCCCCCCCTTCCACTAGGGACCATCTAGGTTGTGGTAGTGCTGCAGAGATCCCTGAGGAAAGCTGCTGTTCCTGCAGCCCAACAGCATGGGCTTCAGCCATCTCAGATAAAGACTGCTTCTCAGAGAATGTCAAAGTGAACAGGCTGCTGCTACCCTCCTTGCTGTCAGTTCTGGTAAGGCAAGGCGGGTCTCCTGGAGGAAGCAGCTCTCCAAGGGGCTTCTCTATGGCTCCAGAGCCCTGCCCTCCAGAAAAGTCCCTCCTCCAGAGCCCAACTTCTATGAAGCTTTGATTCTCACAGCAACTGCTCACCATGCTTGACTCCTCCAAAAGTTGTCCCTCGCCTTCACCTGGCTGCATCATGCTGCTCATCTCATCAGAGCCCCGAGTTTCCTCACAGATTCTCCTGCTCTCCATCTCTTTGGAGTCTTTTTCTTCCAGAGGCTCACTTCTCACCTCAAAGCCCTGCCTCCCAATAGGCCACAGACCCCTTTCTGCCTGCCTGGACGCCTGTGCCCTGGAAATCCCATTCACCCTCCCCATCTGGTTAGAATTGGGCCCTTTCAACCCTTTATCCATTGAATCTGAACTCCACATCCCAGTTTGGCTCCTGTTCTCCACCTCTTCTGAATCCTGTGCTCCAAAGGTCTCTTTGGCCGATTGCATTGCCTTTGGGCGCTGCTCTCGGAAGAGTCCGTTTTCTTTCTCAGGAGAAGGAGACGCCCCGTCGGATTTTCCCTTGCCTGCCACCTGTAATAGATGGGTGTCCTCGGAACCCTTCTCTGCCTCCTTCTCTAACGCTTTCCCTGTGGTTTCCAGTCGGAACCAGAGTTTATCGAGCTCCTTGATTCCCTCCTCTATCTCTCGTTGCCTCGACGGGGTATCCTCCACACGCTGCAAGGGGCAAGGTCGGCTTGGGGAAGAAGGCGACTTTCTCCTGGGCAGGCGGGGACTCTTTAGGGGGAAATTGGCGCCCCCCGAACTGCTGTGCGCCTGGATGTGTGCCTCGAACAGCCCCACTTTCTCGACCACCTGCACGTTCTGCAACTCCCGTTGGAGGATCCGGGATGTCCTGAAAGATTCTTTCCAGCCGGGCGAAGGAGACCGGCTCTGGGGGCTAGTCCAGATCGGGCTGCTGAGCTCTCGAGGGGACTTGAGAAATGGAGCCTCCTCCTCCGGGGCCCGCGCCGGCTCAACCGGAGGGAAGAGGAATGCAGTGGGAGAGCTGCTGGAACTGCCGCTGCTGCCCAGAGGCAAAGGGCAATAGCTGCTATGCCTCTCGCTTCCCCGGACGACTTCAGGCGGCCCTTGTCTGCGCGTGGCAGGAGGTGTCTTGCTCCTACCTCCTCTGCAGCCCCCGCTCTTCTCCTCTTCCTCGCCGCTCTTCTTCATGATCACTAGGCTGTTGAGCGCATAGCAGAACACGGCCATAGTAATGGGTCCGGCCGCCGGGGGACAGGCTCGGCTTCCTCCTCTTCCTCCTCCTTCACCCAGGTCAGTTTCTGCCGAACAGCCCACGTCCTCTTAGGAGGGGGCGGCGGCGGCGGCAGCTGCTGCAGCATTGCCCAGGGAACGGGAGACGCGCAGGGGCGATGAGCGGACCCCGGTCCACAGCTCCATAAACACGCAAACTGGATGGGAAGACAAGAGAAGCGACAGTGAGCGCGCGAAAACGGAGAAAGCTCAAACCGGCCCTGCCAATTGGCTACGAGGGACAGAGTTCGGCCAATGGCGGCAAAGCTCTCGCTCGGGAGCCCGGCTGCGAGAAAGACGTGAGTTTAGCCGCAAAAGTTCAGCAGAGTCCAGCTCCGCCTCTTTTAAAAGTTCATTACGTTGATCAAAGGAATAGCATATTAACCTGAATCTTTACATAATCCAGATTCTAACTTCAGTGCCAAGGTTCAGTCCCAGAACGCGCGGGAGATAATAGAGAAGGATCCTTTATGTGTAGTACAGCAAGGATGGAAATCTTATGATCCCCGAATTGCTCCGAGCTAACAGATCCCGCTTGATCACAGGCTAAAAAATGACAGTACAGTTTCTCGTCATTTTAACGTTGACAAACACGTCACGTGTTGTACACGTTACCCCACCCGCTTTGGTGAAATATTCTAAACTTACCCAAAGTGCTAAATGCAACCCTTGGCCACAAAATGAGAATCTTATCTACTTTGAAGTAAGCTGTTTTACATCCATATAACTGTAAATAAGCTTGTTACATTTTCTACAGTTAAAGGAATGAGAGGAGAAAGAAAAGAGAAAACAGAGAATGAACAGGCCTGTGAAGGCTATGGCAAAATAAATTAGAAGCCAAGGCTTAACATCTATTTTCCAGTAGAATAAATAAGCAAATAACACAATCGATAGGTGAATTAGAATGCCTCTGAACGTGTGCTATAATATATATATTATATATATAGCACACGTTCAGAGGCATTCTAATTCTATATATATAAATCTCTCAGCAATCACAATCAATATTAAGGGCAAATATACGTGTCCCAGGGTAATGATGCGAGACTGAATTTGGGTCAGTCAACCAGAGGTTTGCTCTTCCAAGCTTTTGGACTCAATGTGGAGCCCATCTTCAGGGAATTTCTCTTTACTGGAATGTGGGCTTTGGGACTGTTCTGTGAGTCATTATTTATGTGGTGCTTTCCTATTGACTGATTGGTATGTTGATGGCTGGTGATTGGCTGTTGTTTTTTTGTGCTGCCAGTCCCTTGGCTCCTATAATTCCCTGAAGATGGGCTCCAGCATAAATCCCAAAGTTTGCAAGGGTAAATCTCTGGTCCTGGTGACTGGCCAAAATTCAATCTCACAATCAATATTCCCTATGATGAAAAAAAAGCTTAATGGCAAGAAGACTGGTCTTCTTGGTCACCTTAAATTGGTCTTAAATTCAGATTTGTTTCGTAAAAGGATAAAAGTACGGCTAAAGCTACAAGTTCTGCTTCTCAGGCAAAGCCCCAAGAAGACACTGAGATGGTCAAAAGTCTGAGTTCGTATATTATCATAAATTAGTAGCTAGTGTTGTCAATCACCCACATTCTGGCCATGGATCAGAAAGAAAACAACAGATAGGAAGAAACTAGCCAAGTATCAGAAGATGTTCCATGAAAATAAAGGAGCAAGTGGACTAAATGTGGGCTTTCTCCTGGGAGGGAGGAGTCATGGGACTTAGGAAAACCAACACTACACAGATTTTTTTCTTTTTAATACAAAAATAACTATGGAAAGGAGTGGTGGAAGGCCTTAAATACTGGTTTGGGAAGTTGTGAGAAGTAATCGTGGAAGTCTCATCATTATATGCTCTAGAAATTGCATTTGAGGAAACTAAAAATAAAATAATATAATTAAAGCAATAGTATTCATAAATATTTGAAACATAAAGTCAGAAGCCACCACAAGACTAAAGGAAGCAGAGCTGTAGCTTTTCCTCTGTATACATTTTTTCTGTGGTGGAACAGTATTGTGCAGCAACACTTTGCTCTTTTACTTTATTTCTTATTACAACACTTTAAACTGTACCTGTGCTCGTTTTTACTCATTATCCAGTATTGCATAATGGGAAGATACAAAATGTGTAGCCTTCTTGCTATTATTGTACCATCTCCCATCATTCCTGGTAGCCATATTGATGGAGAGTGATGGAAATTGGAATCAGCTTGAAAGTCACAAGACATTACTGTCTTGTTGGGTAATTAATTTTTGAAATGTTCAGTAAATTGTCTCTTTACTGAAGTTGTTGGGATTATACAGGTAATCCTTGATTTACTATCAAAGTTATAATAGACCTAAAAGAATACTTCTGACCTGGCACAGTTGAGCTCTATCCAGAGTCAAGTGATTGTATTTTGGACATCCAGCAACAGGCCTGCATTTAGGGCCATCTGAAGTGTACTGCAGTCACATTATCACAAGTTATGACTTTTTGCCTGAAATAGGTGTTTACTTTCGGTTTCCAGCAAAAAACATCCATCGTAGACAAAGGATTTCTTAATGACTGCAGTTTTTGCTTAACAACTACAGAATTTGTGTTAAGTTCACTTAATGACTACTGCAAAAAAGATTGTAAAATCAGGCATGGTCACATGATGACCTGTGTAATGACTGGCATGATTTACAACAGTAATTCCATGCTCAATTATTTGCAAGTCAAAAATTATGACTGTATTCTGTATTAGAGTTAATTCTATTGAACTGAATGGGATTTATTTCTAAAATCTGAAAAAGCACAATATATAATTATTTCCTGCTGTAAGAAAGTTTTAATTTTATTAGTATTACATATTTAAGCACATATTTATATATGTGCTATGCTATTTATGTATTGAATTAGTGTAGACATATTTATAACCGCATAATATGCATCTGTGTGGTACTGCTTCTCCAAATGAAACCACACCTCTTATTTTTGTATCAGTTATATGCTAAGAATTTTGATTAACCCAACAAGACAGTAATACCCTTCATGCTGTGGCAAATGTAATTGTTTATCTGTCATTCTGTGTGCTAGTCTTTGGAATGTATCCATCTATCTGTGTACAGGAATAAAGTGTAGATTTTTTACTTGCTATTAGGTTTGCCTAATTATTTACTCTGTTTTGAATATTTAAGTTTCTATGCTGTTGAAACTGAAGTAGAATTATATAATGTGCACACCAAAATTGCTGGCAAGAATAAACCATAATGAATTTTGAATACAGGATTAGCTCAATATGTACATAGTCCATAGTCAGAGTCACCTGGTCAAACAACTAGCCAATAGAGGAGGCAATGTGAGTTTTGTAATGGACAAATGAGACAATAAGCATATGCAGGTATAATATGTAATGTACTGTTGGTCTATGCACTTTTTCTATGATGCTTATTCTATACTACAGCAACATTCATTTTATAATCAAAATTGTGTGAAAATATATATATATATATATATATATATATATATATATATATATATATGTAGGACTTTGGTTATTCGGGTTTTCTCCCGTGTAAAATTGGAAGTGTCTTGGCGACGTTTCGACGAAGAATAACCAAAGTCCTACATACAAACACCCGCGAAAACCTCAGAAAACATATATATATATATATATATATATATATATATATATATATAAAAATAAATATAATATATATATATATATTATTCGGGTTTTCTCCCGCATAAAATTGGAAGTGTCTTGGCAATGTTTGACGAAGAATAACCAAAGTCCTACATACAAACACCCGAAAACCTCAGAAAATATATATATATATATATATATATATATATATATATATATATATATATATATATATATATGTAAAATTGGAAGTGTCTTGGCAATGTTTGACGAGTCTCATTCGTCATCTTCAGGCTTCAGCTTCGTGCTTCTAGGAGCAATGTGTGATCGCAGCTGTTCACACATTGCTCCCAGAAGCACAAAGCTGAAGCCTGAAGATGACGAATGAGACTTCGTCGAAACGTTGCCAAGACACTTCCAATTTTACACGGGAGAAAACCCAAATAACCAAAGACCTACATACAAATACCCACGAAAATCTCAGAAAACAAATATATATATATATTTGTAAGTCTTGGCGTATTCGGGTCTTTTCCCGTGTAAGGTTGAGAGTACACGGGAAAAGACCCAAATACGCCAAGACCTACATACCTATACCTGTGAAAACGTATGAAAACATATAAACACACACACACACACACACACACACCATACACACATATACATATACACAGTGGTGAAATCCAATTTTTTTTACTACTGGTTCTATGGGCGTGGCTTGGTGTGCACGGCAGGGGAAGGATCCTGCAAAATCTCCATTCCCACCCTACTCCAGGGGAAAGATACTGCGAAATCTCTATTCCCTCCCCACTCCTGGGGGAAGGATATTCCAAAATCTCCATTCCCACCCAACTCTGGGGCCAGCCAGAGGTGGCAGTTGCTGGTTCTCCGAACTGCTCAAAATTTCCGCTACCAATTCTCCAGAACCTGTCAGAACCTGCTGGATTTCACCCCTACATATACATATACATAACAACATAATGTGTAATATATACTATTGTTATTACTTTACAATCTTCTAATCCACACTGGATTTTTCAACTAAGAGCCTGGAAGAACTTGAAAGGGGACTCCCAAAGGTACTTTTTCAAGATAGGACTGGAGTTTCTTTGAATCTGTTTCACTTCTCACCCAAGAAGCTTCTTCAGCTCTGACTGGATGGTGGGGAATGGAAGGATTTATATTCCTTGCAGACAGCTGGTCATTTGCCTTCTGTCCAGCTGTCTGCAAGGAATATAAATCCTTCCATTCCCCAACATCCAGTCGGAGCTGAAGAAGCTTCTTGGGTGAGAAGTGAAATGTCTTTAAAGAAAACCAAGAAGTTCAGTCGCTTCTCCAAAAAGCACCTTTGGGATAACCATGACTTGGATGACTGAGAATCTCCATAGACATTTGGAAGGACATTTGATAAATACATGGGTCTGAACACATTTTTATCAGAAACATGAAAAATCATGTTCGCTACCCTTGATGATCAAGGTAGATATGAAAATGTGTACTTTTTAAGTTTTTGTTTGTTTTTCAGTCTTAATAGCTGATATGCTGGCTACAGTGGAAGATGATTCTAAATAAGGTAAACATGCTAGAACAATATTTAACATTTCCCCTTTGTATTGGTTTTTTTCAATTCCCAATCAGTATCTGGATGGTATTCCATTTAAATAAGAAAGACAAACAAGTTTAATAGCCTCTCATCCTGCCTTATGGTTCTGATTGAAATTGCCTTGCCCCATTTATTTATTTGTTTGTTTGTTTAATTTATATGCTTCCTGTCTCCCTATCCTGAGTGACTCTAGGCAGCAACTTACAACAACTTCATTGCTATAATTAACAACTCTTGAAGATCAAAATAATTGGACTCCAGAATTTTCTTGAATTTGGTTTCTTATCAGTAAATATAGGCCGCAATAAATTTGATATCATTCTTTCCTGGATTTTTTCCACCCATCTTAAATAATAATATATTATATCATTTATTATCAAACACATAAGATTTTTTAAAATGCTGAGATCATACTAAATCTTAGAAACATACATATTACAGAATCTTAGATTCTTTCTAATGAGGTAAACACTAGCATTGCTAGTGTTACTCTTAATATTTCTAAGACTAGGTGTGACTTGTTCAGGTCTTTTATATAGTATGCTAACTGGGAATGAACTAAAAGTAGCCCCTTTCTTTAGCTACTTTAATTCCACAATTTGCTTTTCTTTTATCCTACTGAGTTGCTGTTCTTTGAACCAAGATTGTGCTTGTCCGTAACTTATTTCAGTGAGTTTCTATGATATTGCTTCTTGGAATATCAATAATGATATGCCTCCAGGCAAGGTTTTACAATTGTATAGCAAGCATAGTTATATTTATAGTTTCATGCACATTTCGTCAACTTTTCTCTGATCCATTTTTTAAAAGTTTTCTTGAATTTCTGAAAAGGGTTCATTATCTTGGGAGTCTTTATTCATCTTTGCCATGTCTATGCACATAATAGTGCACAAAGTAATTTATTTGTGGATTGAGTAAATAGGAAGTGCTGCCCTGCTCAGTAGGGCAGTGACTTATCTACTGGAAGAAGTAGCAGTCATGTTCAACTCTTGCATACTGGGCCAATTCTGGACCTCTGTCCCCGAATGATTCTTAAAATTACACTTAAGTTTGTCAAAATGGTGTGTTCGGGAAGGCAGTGGTGTGAGTTAAATATTTGCTGGAGGCTGCTATGTGTGTTTGTGTGGAAGCTGAACCCTGTGATGCGTGTCTTGCCCTCATATTCTATGGAGGAAACAAATGATGGCAATCTCTATGGAGACCCGAAGATCAGGGCTCTTTTCGCTGTTCTCTGCAAGAAGAGTCGATTTGGCTGAAATGCTTCTCTTTCTACGGAAGACAGCTGAATACATTTTGCTTCCAGTATAGTTTCGGTATGAGATATATATATATATATTGTGTGTGTGTGTATGTATTCTAAACTCTGGCACCAGTGGAACTTATCTGAAAAAGGCAGTGTGTCAGAGGCGCCCCCGCCAAACGAAGCGGTTTACGATAGCCCTCAATAACGAAAGCTGGCTGCCCATTTGAGTTTGACACTTTTCAGAAGTAGGAGCGGTTTGAAGCTCGTTTTTCGCTACTTATCCATGCCCGTAAAAACCTGATTTCTCGCCCGCTACCGATTCAAGCCTTATATCGGGTCTTTTTCTCCGACCCCGGTCTCCAGAAAAAGCGACCGCTTTGAAGCAAGAGTTGGAGCTCAGGAAAGAAAGAGAAATACGCCAGGATATGGAAGGATGCGCGGAGAAATGAGCAAAGATTAAGCGAGTGAAATCGGAGAGGTTGCTCATACCTGTCCGGGAGAGATTGGTGCACCGTGACTATCCAATTGCTTCGGAAAAAGCTCTAGCCATGAAGACGCGCAGACTTGAAAATTGCTCTAGAAATAATTCCTTCCTCCTGGTCAAGATGTTTAGACGTCTCTCTTGTCCCCGCCTGCGGCGCGTAACTGAAAAAAGCGAGCAAATTCTATTGTCGGCTGGATCTTTAACTATTATTCCGGCTATTATTTTTCAACTGTTCAGCCGCCGCGATCGTTACTCGCCTTTTCCAACATCACTCTTGCCATTGGCTGTTTCTTCAGTGTTTGTTGAATGTGCGGGAGCGAGAGTAGGGAGGGGAGGGGGTCGGAAAGCAGGAAGGAAGTTGTGAGCCTGTCTGGGGTTGAACTCAGCGGAACAAGTTTCTTTTCTTTCTTTTTTCTTTTTTTCCTATTGCTTGGCAGGACTGATGGAGGGAAACATAAAAAAAAAAGTTTCCATTGTTAACGAGCTCAGAACAAAATCTGCTCCACCCTTTGTGGGTTAAAGATACATCGTCCATTTTTTTTTCCACTCCTTGTTCCTCCTTACTATGTATAACTTGCTTCAGCTATTTAAAACCTTTTAAATGCTCCAGCTTTTTCAGGAACAAGATGAGATGCTGGGGTTACTGCTCTGCAGACCGAATCTCCCTTCCAAAGGCCTTCTGAGAGCAAGTGAAAAACTGTGACCCATGTGAGATCATGGATATTTTTCAGGTATAGTGACTATATATCTGTAAATCTGTTAAGGGACTAAGGTTTCCCTTTAGTTATATCTTAATTTTTCAGACTAATTTTAATTATTATGAGAGGTGTATAGTCATAGTGTTGCACCCTTAAAAGGGAAAGTGGCCCTTTAAGAATATGTCAGCTCTCTTTAAACCAGTCAAATACCTGGGGGCTAAAGGAGATTCCAAATATGTTTTATCACAGTACTGAATGAAACTAAACACTGGGGAGGCCAGTTACCTTCCTTAACCCAACCTAATTCACTGGGTTCTCATTCTGAGGTAAAACAGGAGAATGAAGTGTTATGTATCCCACCATGAGGTCCTACACAAAAGGCAAGGTGTAAATCTAATAAATAAATAAATGAATAAATAAATAAATATGTTTCCAGTATTCCCCTGTTCGGTCTGCAACTGGAACTCTACAATTACCTCAACAAAAGGAACTTTTCACAGTTGAATTATTATTAATTTAAAAACAGGAAATTAAACACATAGATCTTAAAATCTTATCTGTATGGGTCTCTTCAAGTCAAACTAGTGTGACATATACTTTTGTTTAGGGAATCTAAGTAATGGGAGTTTGCCCCACAATATGTATTTCTGGTTCTTCTGTTAGAAACAATTTCAAAGAAAATTCCTATTTCAAAGAAAGAATAGAGATATTAGAAACCCCTTTGCTTAGAAAAAACTTCCATTTGACCTGGAATGATCTCCATATGGCATTTAATTTTTATGGATCTCCCAAAAATGTATAAATCAAATCAGAAAATGTTGTTGAAATCGAATACACACATGTGCAACGTGGCATACATTAACCTAAAATAATCCCAAACAAATCACAAAAAAAGTCTCCATTAAAAAGAAATAGATGCCCTATATCTCCAAGTTACTACATAAAATGTGGTCATGTTTATCTATCTCTCAAGATCTGAACTGGTAAATAAAAAATTGGTCTATGACACATTATAGTAACATGAGGGGGAACTTTAAAACCGGAGCAATGAGAAATTGCTATATATCTTTAAGAATTCTTAGGTGGATAATTGTTACAGATTCAGACTCCTATAACCACAAGGGCAAAGTCCCTTACATTTAATACCCTTATGGGGAAGGCACTGTATTTTGCAATGAAGCCTAATCTGTAATGAGCAACTGTTATCTCAAAAGAGATAATCCATTGATTTTAGATAAAAAATTTTTTTTAAAAACAAAGGTTCAAATAGTGAATTCAACTGGTGATTTACTTGCATTTATTTTCAGCAAAATTGTGTCAATTTAAGGCAGAAATTATTAATATATGTGCTCCCACTCCTACTCATCTATTCTTATATGTATTTACTTGTTTGGCTTGTGGGTTTACAACATAATTTGGATTAAAATATACAAATATATAACACTCAGAAACTAAAACCAATACCATGCAATATAAAGCAACAGTAAATTCTGGGAATCAGCAATATCAAAAATAATGTTAAAAGTAATTATACATCCAGAAGGACAATGTGTCAGTTATAACTTGAAACTGCTGGGATAAAACTGCTGCAGTTCAATAACACTTAGAGGACTGCAGGTTCTCCATCCCTTCAAATAACCTGTAATGTTTTCTCTATCAAGATGCTACAAGCTACACTTCTTTGATATACACATACTTACATATACTGTATGTGTACACACACACACACTTCACTTCACTTTAATGTATTGATTGGGGGAGGAATTCTATTATACCTAAATTGTTGGTTAAATCAGAATGTGTCAGCCATAATACCATTATGCCTCATTTCACATCATCTGCATAATGACAAATACAATTGGAATTATTTTCATTATATTTGAAATTCATTGATTCAAAGTGTGTGTGTATATATATGTGTGTGTATATGTATGTATATACGTATGTGCATGTATGTGTGTATGTGTATATGTATATGTGTGTATGTGTATGTGTGTGTATGTATGTATGTATGTATGTATGTATGTGTATGATGTTATTTTAGCCACACCAGACACTAGTTTTTGAACATTTCTTATTAAATAAATTCATGATTGAAACTTTGTCGCTTTTCAAAGTGCAATTAGATGATTGATCATCTGGAACTCAGAAATTTGTCTCCATTATAACTAGTTTGGCATAGGGTTATGCATTAGAGAAATGAATTGTAACCGGCTAAATTTATGCCATAAAGTCTATCCTGAATGTCATGTGATTTACTGTTGTTTTTTTACATGTTTTGTCTTTGGAGTAGGATCTGCAATGACTAGCAAGTCGCTCTTTGCAAGATCAGAACCACATTAAGCACAGTTAAGGTGTTTTTCTTGAAACATTGCCTTTCTGTTGAAACTGTCTTAGGCCCACATTTCCAGTGCAGTTTACATTAGCTGATAAGATCCAGGAAAACAGTTTGCATCAAAAAAGGCAATGCCAAAAACAATCAGACCTGACATTTCAAAAACATCCAAATGAAAGAGCCTGGGGAATATGCATACTGAGCAATATCTGTCTGTCATAAATCAACATCCTCCTGCTTGCTCTTGGACTGCAATCTGTTATGTGCAGTCTCTTCTGAATAACCATATGGGTATTGCCAATCTACTTTTTAGAGGCTGTTCAGCTCTATTGCTTCAAAAATAATAAAAGTGAAAAGCAACACATTAGTTTTAGAGGCTCTGTGTATGCAGCTGTAAGTAGAACTGAACAAAGCGGGGTGGGGGGGAAGGATTGAAGATAATATCACTTATTAATCAAATTTATATGGTCAACCATCTTCTCCCAAAGGGGTCTCTGGGCAGCACATAACAATAAATAAAAAGCCAATAAAAAGAAATTAAAATCTTCGTATAAGAATAAGCACACAGAACAAAGCAGTGGAGAAATTGAGGTGAAGTCATTATCCACTTATATAGAAAGGACTGTCGTTTTGTAGTTAGAATAGAATCCAACTTTAGTCACAATCATGAAGGTCACATATTATCATTTCTTCTCTCAGGTTTGCGGAGAGATTTTTTTTCTCTCAGCAAACCTACCTCATGAAGTTTTGATGAGAATAACAAATCGAACAGAGGAACCCGTAATCTCTTTAAAGGAAGGATATGCTAAAAATATAAGAATAAAATATTTACTTAACAGTTATCCTGTCTCTATTTCCATTTTGGGTTCTGTGTGCATGCACGCATGCCCTTTGATGTAAAGGGTCCTTCATACAACAGACCCTTCATCATTAGAATTACCAGATCTGGACTGCAAAACTCCTAATGAACCCTTTTATTTATTTATTTATTTATTTAATCACATTTTTATACCGCCCTATCTCCCGGGGGACTCAGGGCGGTTTACAGCCTAATAAAAACATACATATAAATACAAAATAAAACACCAATTAAAAAACTTATTAAATAAGGCCGAATATTAAAAAATTGCGATAAAAATAATAAAACCCCGTTAAAACCAAATTTAAAATTTAAAATTCTAGTCCAGTCCTGCGCAAATAAATAGATGTGTCTTAAGCTCGCGGCGAAAGGTTCGAAGGTCAGGAAGTTGGCGAAGTCCTGGGGGAAGTTCGTTCCAGAGGGTGGGAGCCCCCACAGAAAAGGCCCTTCCCCTGGGTGTCGCCAGTCGGCACTGCCTGGCTGACGGCACCCTGAGGAGTCCCTCCCTGTGAGAGCGCACGGGTCGGTGGGAGGCAATCGGTGGCAGCAGACGGTCCCGTAGGTAACCCGGCCCTATGCCATGGAGCGCTTTGAAGATAGTTACCAAAACCTTGAAGCGCACCCGAAAGGCCACAGGTAGCCAGTACAGCTGACTGTACCGGGGTGCCAGCATCCACAGCCACTCTGTCTTGGAGGGATTGAGCTTGAGCCTGTTTCTCCCCATCCAGACCCGTACGGCCTCCAGACACCGGGACAGCACTTCGATAGCTTTGTTGGGGTGGCCCGGTGTGGAAAAGTACAGCTGAGTATCATCAGCGTACAGTTGGTACCTCACACCGAAACCACTGATGATCTTACCCAGCGGCTTCATATAGATGTTGAACAGGAGGGGCGAGAGAATCGACCCCTGCGGTACCCCACAAGTGAGGCGCCTCGGGGTCAACCTCTGCCCTCCCGTCAACACCGACTGCGACCGATCAGAGAGATAGGAGGAGAACCACCGATAAATGGTGCCTCCCACTCCCACTCCCTCCAACCGGTGCAGCAAGATACCATGGTCGATGGTATCAAAAGCCGCTGAGAGGTCTAATAGGACCAAGGCAGAGGAATAACCCCTATCCCTGGCCCTCCAGAGATCATCAACCAACGCGACCAAAGCCGTCTCAGTGCTGTATCTGGGCCGAAAGCTGGACTGGAATGGGTCTAGATAGACAGTTTCATCTAGGTACCGGGGTAATTGACATGCCACCACACTCTCTACAACCTTCGCCACAAAGCGAAGGTTGGAGACCGGACGATAATTACCTAATACAGCTGGGTCCAGGGAAGGCTTCTTGAGGAGAGGTCTCACCACCGCCTCTTTCAAAGCGGCCGGAAAGATCCCCTCCAACAAAGAAGCATTCGTAATCCCCTGGAGCCAGCCTCGTGTCACCTCCTGCGTGGCCAGTACCAACCAGGAGGGGCACGGGTCCAGTAAACATGTGGTGGCATTCAACCTCCCCAGTAACCTGTCCATGTCCTCGGGAGCCACAGGGTCGAACTCATCCCAAACGGTCTCAACAAGACAGCTCTCCGACATCTCACCTGGATCCACCCAATTTTGATCCAAACCATCCCGAAGCTGAACGATTTTATCGTATAGATAACCACTAAACTCCTCGGCATGTCCCTGTAACGGGTCATCCCGCTCCCCCTGTTGAAGGAGAGAGCAAGTCACCCGAAACAGGGCGGCTGGGTGGTTATCTGCCAACGCAATGAGGGCGGAGACGTAACAACGTCTTGCTTCCCTCAATGCCACTAGGTAGGTCCTATTATATGACCTAACTAGTGTCCGATCAGCCTCCGAACGACTGGATCTCCAAGAACTCTCTAGGCGTCTTCTCCGGCGTTTCATCTCCCTCAGCTCCTCAGAGAACCAAGGAGCTGGTTGAGACCTACGCCGGGTCAGAAGCCGCAAAGGCACGACACGGTCTAAAGCCCCAGTCGCGGCCAGTTCCCAAGCCGCGACTAGTTCCTCAGCCGTGCCATGAGCCAGACCCTCAGGAAACGGCCCAAGCTCCGTCCGGAACCTCTCCGGGTCCATCAGGCACCTGGGACAGAACCAACGTATTGGTTCCATCTCCCTGCGGTGTTGAGTGGCAGTCAGAAAGTCCAGGCGAAGGAGGGAGTGATCTGACCATGACAAAGGTTCAGTGACTAAATCCCTCAAGTCCAGATCCTTCAACCACTGACCAGAGATAAAAATCAGGTCCAGCGTGCCTCCCCCAATGTGAGTAGGGCCATCAACTACTTGAGTCAGGTCCAAGGCCATCATGGAAGCCATGAACTCCCGAGCTGCTGTCGATGACATGCCGGTCGATGGCAAGTTAAAGTCCCCCATGACCATAAGTCTGGGGGTCTCAACTGCCACTCCAGCAAACACCTCCAGGAGCTCGGGCAGGGCTGCTGTCACGCAGCAAGGAACTCTTAATGGCAGAACAAAAATAAAGAAATAAAGTAAGTTAGTCCTTGAATTACAACCGGTCGCTTAGCAACAGGTCGACATTACACAGACCCACCTGCCCCAAAAATACTTAAGATCCAATTCTGAAGTTCTGATGGCTGCCTCCCCCCCCAGTCACATGACTGCATGTCAGGCACTAAGTGACCAGCTCACATTTACAGCTGCAGTTACATGACCATGAAGCATTTACTTCTGGTTTTCGGCAGAAAAAAAACACTTTATAGCAAACGATGGATTTGTTTTATGGCTGCAACATTTGCTTTACAACTGATGCAAAAAACCCTCATAAAATTGGGCCGATCATATGGGTGATCTACTCTACAACTACTATGATTTATGACATAATGGGCAGGTTCCATTATCACTGAAAGTTGAGGACGACTTGTACTATATTTAGTTCACGCCACATAGTGGCTGTTTGGAGTTTTGCAGCCATAATCTGAAAGCACACTGCATAATTAGCAGGCAACAGATTATACTGGAAACATAAAAACAGGAAATACGAGACGTGCTCAGTCTCTGCTTATTTGTAATTTACAAGAGATCCTCAGTACAAGCCTTATATCCAGGGAATTTTCTTGTCTATATCTGTGATTGAGCATTCTGTGAAAGAGCTATTTAGATGTATAGATGTTCTGTTTTCAACCATGCATTCTTTATTTAGATGATTGAATCTTAATATGACATTTTTAAACTTGGTATTTGTGTGTGACAACACGTCTAATCTTTATTATCCTAACATATAGTGGATTTCACAGTTGAAGGATGAATATTTTGGTATAAATGAAATATTATAGGAAAAGAAATTACAGCAGCCGTTTTTTTCTCCTGCTGTAATTTGCTGCTCCTCCTGTAGCTGGTTGGAAACAAAACAAAGAGTAAGCAGATAGTCTTGGAGAGTAAGAGTTTCCCATCACTTTTCAGTATTTTAGTTGTTATCTGCTCTGGATTGTAGAGGCAAAGCAATTATTTTATAAAATAACTAATTTTCAGAAGCATTTTTAAAAGCCAATATTGCATTTTAGGCATTACCCGAACATGCACATATCTTAGTGTAACTTGGCCATCCTAATGCATGTTCACTTGATGTAAGTCTATTGAAAAGGACTTGCAGTTTGGAAATGTCTGAATACTAATACTAATCTAATCAGAATGAAGCTGGAAGGGACCTTGGAGGTCTTCTAGTCCAACCCCCAGCTCAAGCACAAGACCCTATACATTTCAGGCACATGGCTGCCCAATCTCTTCTTAAAAACCTCCAGTAAAGAAGCTCCCACAACTTCTGAAGGCAAGCCGTTCCACTGGTTAATTGTTCTCACTGTTAGGAAGTTTTTCCTTAGCTCCAGGTTGCTTCTTTCCTTCATTAGTTACCACCCAATGTTTCTTGTCTTGCGTTCTGGTGCTTTGGAAAATAAAGTGACCCCCTTTTCTTTGTGGCAGCCCCTCAAATACTGGAATACTGCTATCATGTCATCCCTAGTCCTTCTTTTCATAATAAACATCTTTTTTTCCTTCTTTTCATAATAAACATAATTCCTCTTTTCACAATAAACATCATAATACACACTACGATGTTTTGCCAGGATCTTAGTTTAAATAATAGCATGCTTTAATGTACTATGTTGATATTAATTCTGAAACTTATGTATGTATGTATGCATGCATGCATGTATATGTCAGGTTAAAACCTGCTGTACATTTTTTATTTTTTATTTATAACATTTAGAATCTTTTCCTTCAATTAGCCAAAATAAAACATTACATCCAGTTTACCATAAGTAAATTAAAATAAATATATCAAGTTCATCACTATTACCATGTAAGACACATTGAACTTTCATCTTTAGAATTGCTATGCCACTGATGCTAATTGCTGGGTGAAGCAAGAGGGAACTGATTGTTCCTGTCCTGCTTGTGAGTTTCCCATAGACATCTGGTTATCCATTTTTGGAAACAGGATGCTGGAATTGAAAATTACATCAGAGTAATGCAAGTGGATTTTTCGTCCTGCAACAGGACTTCCCTTATTCTATCTTTCTCTGTACTTCCTGTATCTCAATCTCTAATCTCTAAGAAGATTTGGGGAGAGCAAGGGAAAAATGTGGGGGGCGTGGGCGTTGCTGGCTGATCTGCTCTGTGATTGAACAAATCTGCTCTTGCAATCAGAGGAAAAGATGGCAGCTGTTTAGATTCACAATTAAGACAGGCTGAGGAAGTTTCCTTTGTTAACTTAGCACACTTTTTTCTTAAGATTGTGTTTGGACAGATAATTATTACAGTATAAAAAAGGGAGAGGGGAAGTCTACAATATGTCCCAAAAAATCATTTTCTCTCTCATATATATATATATATATATATATATATATATATATATATATATATATATATATAATATATATATATATATATATAATGTATATATATATATTCGTAGGTTTTCACAGGTATATGTATGCAGGTTTTGGTATGTTTGGGTCTTTTCCCGTGTAAATACTTCCAATCTTACACGGGAAAAGACCTGAACATACCAAAACCTTCATATATATATATATGTGTGTGTGTGTGTGTGTGTGCGTGTGTGTGTGTATGTATGTATATGTATATATGTATATATATATATATTTGTTTGTGTGTATATATATATATATGTATATGTATGTGTGTGTGTGTATGTATATGTATATATATGTACATGTGTGTGTGTGTGTGTGTGTGTGTGTGTGTGTGTGTGTGAACTGATACACATATACTGATTACTGAAATAATCCACAGCATATTTTATGGATGACATGAGCTGGAAGTTACAGGAAACTGTATGAAAGTTTCCATTGTCTGCAGCTTATTTTGTAGAAAAATAGTAAGGTATTGTGCAGAGGTGGGCTTCAGCAGGTTCTGACTGGTTCTGGAGAACTAGTAGTGGAAATTTTGAGTAGTTCGGAGAACCGGTAGTAAAAATTCTGAGTGCCCCCCCCACCATTTATTCTCTGCCTCCCAATTTCCAGCTGGTTGGGGGAAAATGGGATTTTTGCAGTAACCTTCCCCTGGAGTGGGGTGTGAATGGAGATTTTACAATATCCTTTCCCTGCCATGCCCATCAAGCCAGCCTAGCAAGCCATGCCACACCCACCAAGCCACATTCACAGGACCGGTAGTAAAAAAATTTGAAACTCACCACTGGTATTGTGGGCTTGTGAGGAGAAGGAATCACTCTGTAACATAATGGGATGGCAGAAACTTCATATACCCAAGATTTTAAGCTGCATTGTGTATTATATATAAATGAATATAATTTGCCATATGTGGTGATGACTTCGCGATACAATAAGTTTTTAATTTTATCAATGGGAAAGATCACTCTGAAATCATATGGCAAATATTAATAAGTTTATACATACGTTAATTGCTAATTTTGTAAAGCTAAAAACATAAAACTATGAAATACACTAATTATACACTAATTGGTAGTGACAATTTATCATTCTTTTCATAAACAAAGTCTACCTCATAAGTTTAAAACAATAGTTATGAGAATCTCTCAAAAAGGGTGATATTTGGAAAGTTATTTTATTCTTTTCTATTATTTCTTATTCTATTAATTTCAGGCACCAACTGACTCCAAAGCAAGTCTGGGTAGCTTACAATATAATAAACCACACTAACAAAATACGAAACAAAATCTGTCGCTCTATACAAAAACATAGACAAAACAGCATCTAGCAAGAGGCTCCAGCCATCTTAATCCAAGGTCTTCAAAGTTAACCACCTATCTGAAGCATTTTGAAATGCCAACGCAGTACAGCCATAAGGATTTCAAGAGAGATCTCATTCCAGAGAGCAAGCACCATGGTAGAGAAAGCATGTTTCCTGAGGTGGTACTGTTTAATTGAAGGAATCCTGAGTGTATTAACTCTACCAGCATATACTGATCAGGCAGAAACCATGGGAGAAAGATGGTCTCTCAAATCATTTGGCCTTATGCTGTGTAAGGCTTTATAGGTCATAATCAGCATCTTGAATTCCATCTAGAAGCATAGATGAGGTCAAGGAAAACAGCATTCTCTGCTGTTGCCCCTGCCCTATGGAACATCTTGTTCCCAGAGATGAGGTTTGCACCCACTCTTTCGGTCCTTACAGAAGAATGTGAAGAACTGGCTTTGCCAACTGGCATAGGGCTTGAAGAGTGGCACATAGTGGTGGGTTGGCTGGTGATTTGAGGGTAGCCCTTCTGCCCTTTTAACTTGTCTTTTAACTTTGTCCCTATTTTATTCTTTAAACTGTTTCTAATGCTATGCCTTTTATATGGTTTTACTGTTTGTATCTCTAAACTGCCCAGAGTCACTTGGCTAGTAAGATGTTAGTGTCTATTTGATTAATAAAATAAACAAAACAAATAAAAATAAATACTGGCAACCAGTGAAGCCTTCACAGTAAGGCCATACCAAGTTATGCTCATCACTGATGGTGCTATTGATTCTGGACAAGTTATTGCTGGTTTTCATGAGTAGCTCCATTGCACATTGCTGTAATCAAGCTGTGAGGTCACTAAGACATTTGTGCCTGTCCAAAGGGCCTACCAATCCATGATGTGTTTGACTGGCACACCAGATGGAGGTGGGTGAAGATCTTGTCCATAGCTGCCACCTGGTCTTTGAGAGATTTGAGCTCAAGACACTCTGAGATTATTTTAAGTTAATTATCTCTCATAAATATTGGAGAAAGATGATCAAAAGCACATTCTCCATTATCCCTATCTAATGTATTTAATTGTTCCATCTTTGCATTGTAAATCATCTAGAGACAAGTGATGACAGCACAAAAATGTAAGAGTAATCATTGGTCACAGTAGATAACAGCATCTCACTGGTCTGGTTGATTTTTGAAAAAAAGGCTAAATAGGAGATCAGTAGAAAACTGCAGGGCTGCAGTTTAGACTGGAAGGCTGTTTGAAGGACTGCCTCTTCCCTATTACATCCACCTGAATGGAAAGGCAGAGCATGTTATGGCTCCCATTGATTAGGGCTGTACATCCAATGGGACCATGAAAAAGGGCCTTCTCAGTAATGGCTCCTTCCCTATAGAAATCATTTCCTCCCCCTGCTATTCTTCGGAAAGACACTAAAAACATGGTTTTGTCAGCAGGCCTAGGGATCATGAATGGAGATGGAGCCAATCAAGTGGCTGATTTAATTGTGATATTGTTGCCATGGAGGGGTGGAGATGCTTTTTAAAAATGGGGTTTTATTACATGGTGGATTTTTTAACTGTTGTAAGCTGCCCCACGTTACCTTTATGTAAATTGGATGGCTATATGCTTTTGTTTAATAAACAAACAAACAAATAAACAAACAAACAAACAATAAGCTAACTTATTAAACAAACATCCCAGAAGATGGCAACAAAAGATGAGTTTTGTACTGTATTGCGGCGAGGAAAATTATGTGACAGTGCCCCTATGGTTACCAGGAGTCAACTATGACTCAAAAGAAACTTTAACTTGATAGGAACAATAATGCAAGAATAATCTGTTCATGCCAGAGGAAGGAAAGGAAGAAAATATCACTTTAGCTAGTCAAGAATGTGAATTAGGATAAGAACACAGCATAATAAAAACTGTATAGTCTACTCAACTGTATGCTAAGGAGCAAATTTTTCATCTATCATTTCTGATCTTGATATGCCTGACAGCAATCCCAATATACATAAGCCTACAAGCTAAAGAGAAAAATAGAATTCGAAGAGAAGGTCATCTTCGAAATATATTGTGAAAAGCTACACATTTTGTCTACTTCAAAATATATCAGCTAGAAAAACATTCATGGAAACTGACTACTCGTATTCATTTGCTGCAGCTACTTTTCCCATTTTTTAAAAAAATCGTTAATTTCCAAACTAGAAACCCCAATTTTTAGATAGTGCAATAAGCAGCAAGCGGGTAGTGTGTGTATGTGACATGATGTTTAATTTTAATCCTGTTAGGTTAGAACAAAGTTTCTCAACCTTGGCAACTTTAAGCTGTTTGGACTTCTACTCCCAGAATTCCTCAGCCAGCCATAGAAACATTGGGTTAGACTGAGGAAAGGTTCCAAGAAGGAATCATCACCTGGAGAACCATGATACAATATTCTTCTTCAGAACTTTCTGAACCAGTAGATTTTATCATATTCCTTGGCAACCCTACAATGCATTCCCCACATGAGATGGCAGCTGCAGAATCAACAATGGCCCTGTAGAGAATTCTGACTGCATGTACACAATAAACCAAGCCACTTTGTGGCTATGTCTAGATAATCTTTAGGTAATAGTTTCTGGATCACATCATGGACCAAATTGTTTTTAGGGAACCTTCCCCTATTGGAAAGAATGCTTTGTCATAGGTTACTCGCAAAACATTGTTTCTGATTGTCCTTCAGACAGAAACATTCCAACTTGTAAGAGATGATTCTTATACTAACAATGAGACTTGGAACCATTATGTAAGCAAAACATAAGGTCAAACTGCCTTGCCAGCTTGAAAAGATTGATGTTGTCTCAACTGAAACCAAAAGCTGAGGTGGAAGAATTCCAAGGTTAGTGGCTTTTAATCGCTTATAAGTAAGTTCAATTTCTAAATGCAAAATGACTTGCCAAATATTTGAAATAGCGCTTCAGCATTTTCTCTAATACTTCTTAATCTGAGTCCAAAAGAATTGTTTCTTGTTCTTTTCCAGTCATGTTTCTAGGCAAATCTTATAATCAGGAGCCACTGTGAGTGAGTTGAATGGCCATATAAAATTTCTTAAAATAAATAAATAAGTAGACAATTGAAGCAGCCATAAAAATTAGACTTTCAGTGACACAGTTGCAACTGTTCTTTATTTTTTTCACTCAAGCTGAAAAAAATCCTATCCACAAATAATGTTTGCTGGCTCTTGCAAAATAGTTACTGGCCAAAAATGGCAGTTTACCAACATGTTATGGAACTCATTGGTTTGCCCATGGTTAGTTTCAGACTAGACTGTTCTCGTAAAATGAACATACTTTAAAGGAGCCATGGTTAACAGGACTTCCAGGGCTAGGTTTCTGTGTGATGCTGTAAAAGAAGCTGGGTGCATTATAGTCAGCATCTTTTTCTTGTAAACTAAGTGAAGCTAAAATATTTTATAAACTGAGCTGCTCTTTGCTGGTGTGGATGCTTTGTTTGTCAGAGACCTTTTGACTACTATACCTAATCATTGTTACGCTTGTACAATTGGTGTATATGGAAAATTTTCTAGGACAACTAATTTGTTTGAAGTGGTGTAGAGCTTCCTGCCTCAGCAGGGGGTTGGACTAGAAGACCTTCAAGGTCCCTTCCAACTCTGTTATTCTATTTTTATTTCTAATGCTAGGATTTATGCTTTTGAAACTAGCCACAGCTACACTGAATATTTGGAGTCCAACAAATGCACCATACAAGCTAATATACTGGTAGTTTGTCATGGCTTTCATTTCTTTCAGAATCTAACAAAGGATTCTGATAAAAGTAAGTTTCAGCTATTTTTTCACAGAAGGATGATCAGTATTTAAGGCTTTCATGGCCAGATGACACTATCTTCCACCATCTCTGATGTCTAAACACCGTGATAAATATTCTGATTACAGTACTTAATTCCTTAAATCTGCATCATCATCGTCTTCCTCTTGTCCTACATGGCTACTTAATTGTCCCAGCCCTTCTAGGATTAAGCACAACAAAGCAGCTCGTACCTCCAGTTAACATTAATCAGAATTTAAAACCATAATTATTTGTAGGTTTCACATTTCAGGTAGTGCTAACTTGAAATGATGTATGGCATTTGCAGATTACTCTTAACCGCAAAAGAACTGCCTACTGTAGCTAAAGAGGATGCTAAGTAATGAGGCAGCATCTATACTTAAGTTAGCCATTTGGAATGGGTTCACATGTCGTGTCAGCATGTCTGATGACTTCCATTCCTCTGACAGAGTAGAGTTGTGAGCTCTTCAACCCATTATTTTGTCCAGAAAAAATGCTCACAGTGTTGCAGGGCTCAAATGGTTTTAGTATTTCATTGTGTTACTACCTGCAAGAAATATCTGAAACTTGCACCATTCAACAGCTCCCCTCCTCTCAGTAAATATAAAAACTAATAATCTACAGCAAGGGTCAAGGTAGTAGGGTGTACATTACTTCAGTTAAAAAAGAAAAAGAAGATTTGAGCGTCCCAGAGAATTTAACATCTGCTTGCGATTCTTTTAAAGGAGCTGCATCTTTTTCTGAGATAGCACAGCTGTCCATTAGCCACACGATCTCATGACAAGACATGCTAAACGCGTACTGTGTTTACACTCATAAAATGAAAGCTATTTTCAGAAAATATCTGCAAAATAATTTTATTTTGCAAGCAATTTTTTTCTCTATCGCTCTTCTGCCCCCAGGATGGTCTACTGTCTCAGCTTGAGTTTGGTGGGTTTTTCTTTCCTTTTTTGGGGCTCCTTCCAAAAACTGCTGGACTGTAGGTACTGTCAGCCTGATGAGGGAGGTAGTCCAGACAAGAAACTCATCCCAAAGTATTAGTTCTAACTTTATTGTAAGATTACATTAACAAAACCTTGAAAGTCTGAACGTACATCTTTCCCCCTCCAACTTTATAGTCCTAAAAATTAGAAAGGGTTCCTACTAAATTTGTCATATACACATTCCTTCTGCAGATTCCACTGTTGCTTATCTGACTGTGCCCAGTCTGCAGCTCTTCCTTCTGTCTCCCAAAGTCATTCCCATAAATCATAGGTAAATCTATGCAAATCTATGCAGGTACATCTGTGCAAGATTTTTTAAAGAGACATGGAGTTTTTTTTGGTATGGCACTAAGTATGCCAATCGCTACTGGTACTATTATGGCCAGTTTATGCCATAATCTTTCAATTTCAGTTTCCAGATCTTGATACTTTGTGATCATCTCCAATTCTTTGTCATCTATTCTATTATTCATGTAGTATTGCGACATGAATTATCCACACTTTCTTCTTTTCAACTACAGTTATATCACTCTCTTCAGATATCCCAAAGTATTTTAAGCTGCTCATTCATCTCCTTTTTCAACTCTAAATGCTCACCAATTTTTCATTACTGGTACACAATCATTTTTACAGACGTTCCAGTAAATCATTTTGGTGACTGTGTTATGTCCTTTTCTAATAATCAATTTGTACAATCTTTTTGTACAAGGTGAGTATATGATCTGTTTCTTCTGCTTCTTTCCACAATCTGCACTTTGAATCATTTGATGATTTTTCAGTTCTGACCTTGATTGCATTTGTTCTAACAGCCTGTTCTTGTGCAACTAAAATCAAGCTTTAAGTTTCTTTTTTTAAACGTTCCAGCTACAAGCTATTGCGAATTTTTATGTTTATCCACTTTCCTCAGTCTTTTGTAGAAATTGACCATGCAATGCCTTTCCTCTTCAGGATTCTATTTGTGTTATTACATTATTCTGATATTCAGTTTTTGTTTCCTGTACTTTTAGTATCTTCCAGTTTTTAACCTGCATCAATGCTTATTCTTGGCTATCTTTTATATAATCAGCCAACACATGCTTTTCTTCTTTGATAATTTGTTTGACTTGCCTCCATTTCTGCAAGGCAAGTTTAATCTATCAATAACATTATATTGTTATATAATGGATGT
The DNA here is from genome assembly GCF_028640845.1 of Ahaetulla prasina. Lineage (NCBI taxonomy): Eukaryota > Metazoa > Chordata > Lepidosauria > Squamata > Colubridae > Ahaetulla > Ahaetulla prasina. Next base: position 63,786,195 of record NC_080539.1, read on the forward strand.
AATGCATAGGATGTAATGCATAGTGAATAGACATCAGTTTTCTTGTTTTTTGACCAAAATTGTCCAGTTCAGTTTGTGTCCAGTTAATAATTTCAGCAGTGCATCATATCACAAGTATGGCACACATATATTTCTCACATCTGATATAATTTTAAGGTTTTAAAAGAGGATTGCCTTTTAACAGATTTTGACCATCAGGATTTACATTAAATGAAAATTTTCTTCCTGCTGCTTTGAGCTGGGATATAGAAATACCCCATAAATAACATTAGTTATTTATATAATTGATACATATAACATCCTTGACAATGTTGGACAAGGTTTGAAGAACTGTTTGCTTTTTAATGAGTCAGTCCCATGTGTATTTCTTTGTGCTTCCCAATAAAAACACTAAGAGTTACTTCTGGAAAACATGCGTACAACTGATTGACTGAAGCCTAAAATGGGGCCCCACTGTTCACTGGAGTTGTCAGTTCCTGGGAGACTTAATGGAATGTAATAAGTGTTGCTTTATTTATTGATTTTACTTACTTGGAAAACCAATCAGAACAACTTTTGTCTCAAAAGGATATCTTGCCATCAGATTTTTTGGTTTTTTGGGTTTTTTTTGGCAGATCTACAAGCTTTGGCAATAGAGTTACATTGGCCAGGCTGGCTAGGAGTCCTAAGAGCTGTGAGCCTAACACATCTGGATATCTCCAGAATGAGGGAGGCTGTTTTAACCAATGTCTGTAGAACACAAGCAGAAAAGTTCTGCTCAGACAACAGCAGGGAGAATGTTGAAGACAGATTAGGGATTTGACTTTTTGGAAATTTTATTTGGAGAAAAATGTACAAGACCAGCCAATTGCATGACATTTTCTTCTTTTCATTTCAAATATAATCCTCCCACATCTACAAGATCCAAAGTTAGGATGAGCTTGCTAATCAAAAGTGGAGGAAATTATGACAGAAAATTAAGCACCAGCAGTGCAATGTGGTCCTGGAAAGACCTCTGAGGAACATTATGTACCCTTCTCTTTCCAAACCTTTAATGGGAAAAAATGTCATAAAGGTGCCATCTTTAGAAATGTCATGGGATGCACTGAATGTTCTGAATGGTTATTGTTAAAAGAAAAAAAAAGCTTAAAAATGAAATATTCTATATAACTGGAATGCTGGCTTGGAAAAAAAATAGTTTTCCCCCCAGTCCATCCTCTTTCTCCCTTGTATTTTATAAATCTAAGCTATACATCTAAGAACAAAATGCAATTGCAATTTGTCCACTAAATGCAAAAACAGTAATTGCAGACATTAAATAGCTGACTCAGGCTAAATTTAATGCACTCCTAGTATAAGCACAGAAATTTCACAGGACTTTTTAAGTTTGTATCGGTACAGATGAGACCCTCCTAAACCTGCTGCTCTCCAGATGGATCCAAGTGATAAATTTTCACAATTACCAGCTAGAAAGCATGTTAAGTTTCATAGTGTTCAAAAGGGTGTCAAAAGACTGCTGGTTCTTTGCTTTGTTTTTTCTTCAGAATTTTATCAGAGAATCAAATCAATTTGAATCGAATCAAAAAGAATAGAATAGAATAGAATAGAATAGAATAGAATAGAATAGAATAGAATAGAATAGTTCTTTATTGACCAAGTGTGACCTTCTTGGAAAATCTGGCAAGTTTTGGTTTGAACTATTACACTTTTTATGGGGCTATCTTTGAAGACCACTCAGAAGCTGCAGTTCACAGAATGCAACAGCCCACTTACTGATGGGAGAAGCTACCAATGCTACAAACTCCAGAATTGCTAGTCACCAATAGTCATCTAAGTACAATTCCAAGTGCTGGTTATAATTAATTGAGCATTTATGACTTGGCATCTAGATATCTACAACCCTGCCTATTTCAGGAGAACCATCCCGGCCAATGAATTCAGCCCTCAAATGAGATAAGAGAAGAGAGGGGGAAAGTTTTTTTATTTTTATTTATTTATTTTTTTTAATTTACATTTATATCCCGCCCTTCTCCGAAGACTCAGGGCGGCTTATAGTGTATAAAGTAAAGTAAATAATTTTTTATGCCTCTTTTATGCTTTTTGTGTGGAACATCTTGATGCCTCCCTTGCTGTCAATTTAGGACAACAGTGTTCCTTTGGAGGGCATTTGAGGTGTAAATTATGCTGTCTTGTCAGGGTTGCTGAGATAGGGTTTTTTTGGGTGTATGTGTTAATATTTGTTTTTACAGAATCTACATGTTGTAATCTCTGTGAGTCTGTATTCTGCAATAATCCGTTTTCACTGCTAGCAGCTTGGTTACCCTGTTTTCCCGAAAATAAGACCCTGTCTTATATTTTTTTAACCCCAAAATAAACACCTGACCTTATTTTCAGGGAGGTTTTATTATTTTGGGATGTGTGGAGCAAGATGGGGCTCCTCTTGCCATCTTACCTGATTTCCAGCTCTGTCTCCCTAACCCTAACCAAATGGCGGGGACAGGCTGCGCATGCATTTAAATATTTTTGGGGAGGGCTTATTCTTGGGGAGGGCTTATTCTTGGGGGAGGGCTTATTTTAGTGCATGTGCTCAAAAGCCCAACTGGGCTTATTATCAGGAGATGTCTTATTTTCAGGGAAACTTTTACTACCAGTTGTAACTAACAAGTCATCTTCAAGGGCAGTGTGCCTAGACTCCATTGCAATACTGGCTGGACAGCTAACAAATCACTTAATCACTATTTAATCACAATAAGAAAGGAAGCAATAAAACATACCACTCCTGGGACACTAACACAACCCTTAATTAAAACAGGCTCGAATAGCATCCTAGCTCAACCCTGGTATTTTAAAAACATTAAGTAATGCAAAGCATTAATAAACTTCTAATCACTTACTAAAGAAAGCCAAACTTAAGAACATTCTGTTCCATTCTCTTTCTTACCATTGCTGTTCTTATTCTGACTTTTTCAAAGTGACACAACTTTATCATTAAAGGGAGAAAGAAAGAGATGAAATAGTCTGTTACATTTAAAGAACGTTTAATTTTTTCCAGGGAAAGAGAGAGAGAGAGATGCTTCCATTAGTTAATTCAAAACGGATGGTTGCTTAGTCCCGAATGCAGTTGCTTTGGTTACCATTTTGCTGGGCATAACAACAGTTATTCAGCCAGCAAGGAACACCCCACTCTACCCCACCCACTCATCCATTGCTTGCCTAATATCCTAAGAAGGAAGCAAAGGCAGATGCCTGCCTCCTGTTCAGACAGACTGTAACTGCACAGGTTGCTCTCCCTTTGGGAACCAACTTGTTCTGCCAACAATGTGTAATGCCTTGTCCTATCTATAAATGGTATGAACTTTGGCGGTTCTGGCCATTTAATTCATTCTGGTAATTCCTGCAGAATTACCCAAAGGGCTTATGCTGGTGAGGTTTCTTTGTTTTCAGTCTTTCTATATTTCTGAGGGATAAGCAACTTTTCTTACAGTAGTTCCACAACTACTGGTCCTGGGTTCTCAGCCAACAGTCCTCTTATAGTTCAGGACTGTCATCAGATGTCCAGGAACTTCGACATCTAGCACAGTTTTTATTGGCCTAAGTGGCAACGGATGGGATATGGGGTTCTGTACTTATGTCTCACCGTATTGTTTAAGGCAGAGATATTCTTCATCTGGCTTCTCTGATGAAATGTGTCCAGTTCACCACATATCTTATTAGATAGGCAAATTTCCATATTCATGCAATGATTAGTATATATTGAGGTCTTTACATCACTCTTCCTTAACTTGGTGTTCTCTAGTGGTATTGTATTTGAATTTCTAACATCCCTAGCCAGCACCAGATTAGAGAAGACTGGTATTACCAGCTTAAGATGATGCACATTGAAGATCAATATATCTGGATAGAAAATGGTTGTTTGCCAGAATGATGACATTAAACAACTACCTAGAACCGGCTTATTGCCTTTATTCTGAGATTCTGAACAACCTTTTCTGAGAAATACAATTCAAAAACAGTTAATCACTGATCAATGCTGTGAACACTTCTCCCTGATGCTTGCTTCTTTTTAGTTTCAGTGGTCAAAAAGTCAGAATGAGGATTTACATACGTACTATACTAGCAAATAGATGGCCCTAATTCAAATTAGTTTCCGTTGGTTAGACGTGTTTGTTTTGTTTTTAACTTTCCATCTGAAGTTGTGTGCCCTTACATAGTGAATGCTTGTCCTTGTAAAAAAGACAACGTAAATGTGATGTTATTGTAATTGCTCGTCGAAGCTCAAATGCCAAGTCTTGGGACCTCTGCCCTTATTGCACATTGCCCAGGGAAATCTTAGCAGCACAATGGCCATGGCTGGCAGTAATCCCTGTATCAGAAAATAGATTTCTCATACACTGAATGGGAAGATTCATTATTCAACCCACTCCAGACAACAGGGGGCATTTCATTCAAGAAGAGAAAGCAGACCCAGAAAGTATAGAATTTTCTTTAGCCTCCATCTCCACTTTCATATGCAAAAAAATGCCAATTTTCACTTGTTTTTTATATCTTACTACAAGTACTATCACTTAGGTTACAATGGCTGTGCTAAGTCATAATATAGTTTATATGATTTGTGACACAGCATGTTCTATGTTCCCTGCCAGTTGTTCAATCTACTCATGGTTAAGTCAGCCATAATTTACTATAATTTGCAAACTAATCTGATTCAATAAATTCAGGTCCCCAGGTTTCATCTGCCCCAGGGGTGAAATCTAAAAATTTTCCTTACTGGTTCTGTGGGCGTGGCTTAATTGGTGGGTGTGGCTTGGTGGTCAGGTGATTGGGTGGGCGTGGCCAATAACAAATAATAAAAATAATAAACAAAGTACACACAACAATAAGAGGTACTAAAAAACAACTTTCACACACAACACAATACAACTGACTCACACATAATGTAAAAGCAGCTGTACTTCACCCAAAATGGCCCCTGCAACAAGCAGGAACCTCACAGAGCCACAAAAAGCTCATAAACCAACTTTTAACTTTTTATTTATTTATTTATTTATTTATTTATTTATTTATTTATTTATTTATTTACTATTTTATTTATATTTTTAAATAAAAGCAGCTAAATTTAAAACTTCCTTAATTTTAAATTGCTGTCTAAAAAAAACCTCCTTAAAAAACCCCAATTAACTATTTTTTAAAGCTCCCCACCACAGTTACTTACCCAATTGGAGGCAGGCAGATTGAGTTGCTCACTGATGAGATGGATTGCAGGCAAGCAGATTCAGTTGCTAGCTGATGCAATTGATTGCAGCAGCCAAAGCAAGGCTTAGCAAGCCCGAAAGAAGCAGCAATTAGGCAAGTGGGGACCGGGCGATTGCGTGGGCATAGGCAGGGCTGTTGTAAGAAGTTGTAAAAAAATGATCTTAAAAGCCTGTGATGATCAGGCAACTCAACTGGAATCGCCAGAGGAAAAAAAGCTTTTAAAAGACTCCTCTGATGATCCCAGCTGAAGTTGCCTGATCGCCAGAACCTCTTAAAAGGATTTTTTTAACAACCTCTTCGGCCGAAGAGCTTGTAGAAAACATGCTTTTTAAAGGTTCTGGCAATCAGGCAACTCAGCTGGGATTGCCAGAGGAGCCTTTTAAAAGCTTTTTTTTTTACAACCTCTTTGGCCGAAGAGGTTGTTTAAAAAAAGCTTTTAAAGGGTTCTGATGATCCCAGCGGAGCCATTCGATCATCAAAGGCTTTTTTTACTTTTAAAAGCATTTTTCAGCTGAAGAAAAAATGCTTTTAAAAGTAAAACAAAAACAAAAAACCTCTGATGATCGCGCGGCTCAGCTGGGACAGGGGGCGGGGCCAGGGATTTTTGCTACCAGTTTGCCAAACCACCCGCCACCATTGCTACCGGATTGGGCGATCCGGTCCAAACCAGGAGCATTTCACCCCTGATCTGCCCTATTTGAAATGGTAGAACTAAAGTGAAATAAAATAATGCTGCATTTGTTAATCAAAACAGACATATAAAACATTAAATTAAGTAAATCTTTTCCCCCCCAAGCTAAACTAGAACAGGGTCTAACTCTAGTATCAACATCTACTGCTAGAGGTGGATTCTTCAGCTTCCATAAACTTTCCAGGATTTTAGATGACGGGAACTGAACATTAGATTCTTTATTTTATTTTATTTTTTTATTATTTTTATTTTTTTTATTTTATTAAATTTTTATACCGCCCTTCTCCCGAAGGACTCAGGGCGGTGTACAGCCAGAATAAAATACAGAATATATACAATTAAAAGAATTTAAAATAAAACTATTACTAAACGGCTGATAATTAAAAAAGATTTAAAAATTTAAAATATTAATAAAACCCCAATTTAAAATCAACTATTTATGCCAGTCCTGCTTGAATGAATAAATATGTTTTTAGCTCACAACGAAAGGTCCGAAGATCAGGCACTTGACGTAAGCCAGGGGGGAGTTCGTTCCAGAGCGTTTATTTTATGGTTTCTATGACAAAGTACCTAATAAAGTTGTTAATGGATACTAAAGTTGAAAAAAAAACTCTTTATGATTATGATTTAATTATGTAGATGCTAAGTATCTATTAATTAGTATCTCTCTTGCCTATTCTTATTTTATTTGTTTTGTTGAGTTTAGATTCCCAATGACTCTGGAGAGCTTACAACTTGAAATAAAAGAATAATATATGAACATTTTTATATTTGGGTAGGAAAAATTAAAGGTTTAGAGTAGACTGGAAAGATATAAATGCAGAAAGGATCTAAATAGCTTAGTAGATCACAAGCTGAACATGAGCAAACAGTGTGATACATTTATATCACATGGTATACTGATTCAAAAGAAGTACACTGCCAAAATCAAGATAGGTCAACATGCCTCTCTGTTCTGCCTCAGCTAGTAAATTATTTCAAGATATTTGAAGGGTGGCTTTATCCATACCTTTCCCAGAGTGACTCCAGTTACAATGCTCCTTTTATGGACAATGGTCCTGTTATGTGGGATGACGTTTGCAACAACTGTTTCTAGGAAGTTGTTGGTGTGTTAGTATTAGTGAAATACATTCCTTGCTTATGAGGGCCCATGCTCAAGTCCAGCCTCAAAGGCAGTTACCATCTCCCTGACATTGGGCTGAGCCTCATTGGTATATGTTAGTAGAGACAACTCTTGGGATGGTTGAGAAAGAATTAGCATAAGTAAGAGGCTGTGACTCTTGCTTGTGTTGTGACCCAGGCCCAAGTAGGTAGTAGGAAACTCAGTCAGTGTAAAAACAAACAGACTTTATTCAAACAAATTCCTCCCAACACAATTCCTCAGTCCTATCACCAACTGTGGTCCAATTAGGCAAAGTGCCAAAAGCCTTTCTTGGCAAAAGTTCAGAAGACACCAATATGAAATAAATGCAACATGACGAAGCTATCAACGTCATTTTCCGCCAAAGAGCCCAAATACCATTGCTGGTCTTTTAAGCCTTATGGGAGGGGCCAATCATCTCTTGGCCTACTCCCAAGTCATCCTCTTTGTTTGAGCTGCTCTTGCCTTCTGGCAGCTCTTCTCATGTGTGCATTAGGAACAGGCTCCTCCTGTTCCTCTGCCTCACTAATGTCAGTCTCTGGAGGCTCTGGAGTCTGCACCTCACTCCCCGATGGCCCTGGCCCCACCTCAGCTTCTGATGCAGAGCCCTCATCCGGGCCTTCCCCAGCCTCCAGGACTGGCCCACACTTTTCCTCAGCTTCATCGCTGTCCAAGTCCGTTGCCAGCTCTGCAGGCTGCTGGCAGACCACAACAGCTTGGATATTTTCCGTGCTATGGCTCTAGGAGTAGACGCTTTGTATACTCGCTATTGGTGTATGGTAGAGCCTCTAGAAAGCTATGTATCCTGGAGCTAAATTTGTACTTCAGAAAGATGTTAGCCAGCTGATTAAAGTGGGACATAGTGAGCCCATCTGGGAACCATTCTTCGTCATGGCTTTACCTTGCCCGTCTAAGGGTGAGAGGTATGGTTGAACCCCTTGTTCTTCAAGTTGTTATTTATGGATTTCTGATGATTGTGCTAAGAAATTTGAGGTTAGAGGTTCATTACAACTCTTCCACGTTTTCCCATATTTCTTGTCTCATGGGTAAGGGAGTCCTACAATCAGGATATCCCATGAGAAAAATGGGTATCCCAATCCTGAGGATAAGAAACTGGATTGGGGATCCTCTATATTTATGTTGTCTTCTCTAGCCCAGACTGGGGGATGTGGGACACTGATAATAGGGTGAAAGAGTTCTGTGGGATCAGGAACGCTCCTGGTACTGAGACTAGTTACTCAGGACTCTTCTCTAGGTGACTTCCTTCTGCTAGCTGAGACTGGATGGTAAGGATAGCTGACTGCTTACTTCCTGTCTTGTGGGAACCTGTGGGAGATTTGGTTGGATAACATGGGATGGAGCGATTTAACCCAATGCATCATTTTATGATTTATATTGATATATTGATCATCAATTGTGTTGTAAATGTTGTACCTTGATGAACGTATCTTTTCTTTTATGTACACTGAGAGCATATGCACCAAGACAAATTCCTTGTGTGTCCAATCACAGTTGGCCAATAAAAAATTCTATTCTATTCTATTCTATTTTATTTTGAGTGATAAGCTAATTCTTGGGAATTTGCTCTCCAGGTCAATGAAACCCTTCTGCATGGTTTGTGAATCCCCTTCTCTAACTGAGCAAGTCATGGGAACAGGACCACTGAATACACTGAGGGAAATGCCGTATCAGCAAACTTGCTGTCTGCCCAGCCTCGTCTTTTAAATCTGTCCTTCAAACAAAAGGAAACACTTTGCGTGCTTATTAAATTCAAAGCAGAATGACAATAAAATAACTTTTGAACTATGTTCTACTTGTGAACAGGGTAATGTAAGTTCAACATTTTAGAACAGTTGAGAAATGTGATGTAATATTGACACAATATCCAATTTGAGGTACTTGGAGTTGGATGCCTGCTTCATTGTAGGTCTGGAATAGATCCTTGTGGAGGAGTCTTGCCCGGTCATTTGGAAATAGTTTGAACTTTTTGGACCTGAGGAAGTGAACACATTTCTTGAGACTGTGAGCTCAGCCACCTGAGATCTATGTTTTTCCTGGCTTGTTAAAGTAGCCCAGGGGGTGTTGTTTTCCCAAATAGCATACAAATTTAATAAAGTATTTCAAATAATGAATTCTATGCATCAGTGACACTATATTTTTAACAAATTAGCATGTCCAACACATATCCAACATTCCACAAACGAACCAGCAATGACTATGATGATTTAACTCATATAGATTTCACAGAAGACAACGTTGGTAAAGCTCTTCACAACTTAAAACCATCGCTTTCTATTGGACCTGATGGTCTATGTGCATATTTCTTAAAAAAAACTTTCCATTAATATAGCTGAACCCCTAAGTATTATCTTTGATAAAGCTTTCACTACCAGTTCTCTTCCCAAACTTTGGTCACTAGCCACAGTCATCCCCATCTTCAAAAAAGGAGACCCCAGCTTAGTCGAAAACTACAGACCGATCTCCCTTTGCTGCGTCACCTGCAAAGTCATGGAATCTATCATCAATCAATCCATTACCTCACACTTAGAAACTAACAACCTACTCTCCAACAAACAATTTGGTTTCAGGAAAAAGTTATCATGTAACTTACAACTTCTCCACTGCAAAAACATATGGACTTCAAATCTAGATCAAGGCAAATCAATAGATGCAATCTACATAGACTTCTGCAAAGCTTTTGACTCAGTAGTACACGATAAACTTCTCCTTAAACTAACATCCTATGGCATCTCAGGACCCCTCCACAAATGGATATCTGCTTTTCTGTCTAACAGACAACAAGTGGTCAAAATTGGCAATGCTTTATCAAATCCTGTTCCTGTCAAGAGTGGCGTTCCTCAAGGCAGCGCCCTTGGACCAACACTCTTTATTCTATACATTAATGATCTTTGTGACCATATCTCAAGTAATTGTGTTCTCTTTGCTGACGATGTCAAACTATTTAACACCACAGACAACACTTCTATCATTCAAAACGACCTTGATCATCTATCCGCTTGGTCTAAAAATTGGCAGCTCCAAATTTCAACCAGCAAATGCTCAGTCTTACATATAGGAAAAAAGAACTCTAAAACTAAGTACATACTAGATGGACATTACCTTACAGACGACCCCCATCCCGTTAAAGACCTTGGAGTTTTCATGTCAAATGATCTAAGTGCCAAAGCCCACTGCAACTACATAGCAAAAAAAGCTCTAAGAGTTGTAAACCTAATTTTGCGTAGCTTCTTTTCCAAAAACACCACACTACTAACCAGAGCATATAAAACATTTGCTAGACCAATTCTAGAATACAGCTCACCTGTTTGGAACCCTCACCACATCTCTGACATCAATACAATTGAGCGTGTCCAGAAATATTTTACAAGAAGAGTTCTCCATTCCTCTGAAAACAACAAAATACCTTATCCCACCAGACTTGAAATCCTAGGCTTAGAAAACTTGGAACTCCGTCGCCTTCGACAAGACCTAAGTTTAACTCACAGAATCATCTATTGTAATGTCCTTCCTGTCAAAGACTACTTCAGCTTTAATTGCAATAATACAAGGGCAACCAATAGATTTAAACTTAATGTAAACCGCTTTAATCTAGATTGCAGAAAATATGACTTCTGCAACAGAATCATCAGTGCTTGGAATACTTTACCTGACTCTGTGGTCTCTTCCCATAATCCTAATAGCTTTAACCAAAAACTTTCTACTATTGACCTCACCCCATTCCTAAGAGGACCATAAGGGGCGTGCATAAGCGCACAAACGTGCCTACCGTTCCTGTCCTATTGTTTTTCTTTTCTTCTTCCTATATATGTTTATATGTGTATATACTACATAATCTTTTTGTATGATGTTGTGACAAATAAATAAATAAAAATAAATAAATGTGAATCTGCTTTCTATTTGTGTAGTACCTCAAGGATCCAAAGAATTGCATTCAGTTATTTGTGTAAGCAGGCAAAAGAATGTACTTAAAGCAGTGGTGAAATCCAATTTTTTTACTACCAGTTCTGTGGGCGTGGCTTGGTGGGTGTGGCAGGGAAAGGATACTGCAAAATCTCCATTCCTACCTCACTTCAGGGAAGGATACTGCAAAATCCCCATTCCCTCCCCATTCCTGGGGGAAGGATATTGCAAAATCTCCATTCCCACCCCACTCCAAGGGAAGGATATTGCAAAATCTCCATTCCCACCCCACTCTGGGACCATCCAGAGGTGGTATTTACTGGTTCTCCGAACTATTTCACCCCTGACTTAAAGTAACACATATAGTTTGGATTACAATTTCCATCGTTCCTTAACATGATTGCTAGGATGGATGAAATTCAAATCCAAAGCAAGTTACAGAAAACACAGTGTGACCTAGCTTTAGGAGGACCTTTTCAAAGGAGCAAAGTCCCAAAGAAGAGACCTTATCCTAAATTCTAAATGAGAATTTAGAGGCAAGCATTCCCTCCCACGCCAACCCCGCAAGCTGGCAATTTGTTTGCTTGTCTCTAAGGCCATCATATGGCAGGCAAACCAATTTCCACACTGCAGAAGTCTTTCTTAATAAATTAATATAAAAGATTTCTGATAATTTCCAAACTCACTGATTTTTTCAGGAAATGGTCTTTATCATAAAACAGTTCACTTGCAAAGGATTACAGGGAGCTGTGTTTGTCCATCAGGGGTGGGGGAGAAGAAACAACCAAATTCTTCAGCTATGTTCAAATCCAATTTCTGTACCACCAACTCCCCATAAATCGATCTGAACAGAAGTGTAGTATCAGCAGGAAGCATCAAGAAAGCAAATCCACATCCATAAAGAGAGAACACCATGTTTTAAATAATTTGTCAAATACAAGGTCTGTTGGAATACTCTGATGCCATTAGTAACAAGTCTCCTGTTAAGATGAAAACATGTCAGTTTCCAAACAATTTCTGAATAATTCAGGCAGGCAATAATATTCTATTTTTAAACAGCACAACTAAAGGACAATTATACAGAAGACTTTCACCCCCTAGTGTTATATTCTTAGGATTGCCATTTATGGGGGCAGAAAAAAAACAAACCAAACCACTTAGCTACAGATCTAATATTTTAAGCTGGAATTACAGTTTACAACCAGATGTTTGACGTGCTGGTGAGAAAATTCTTAAAATTGGAACCCCAAAATATCAGAGCAACAGGCTAAGAAAGGTTGGCACAGGTATTTCTTTGCTGTTTGAATATATCTAAAATCTCAATCTTTTTCTGGGGAAAGTAGATTCAAATACAATTCAAATCTTATTACATAATCTTTTTTTTGCATATTTTTTATTTTTATTTCTCATAAACATATTTAAGTGTACAGTCTCTTATCTATCATTAATCATTGATCATTCATCTTATCCTTTAACTTCATTTTTATTTGTTCGGGGTTGCTTTTTTTACCATTTCCTCTTCTTTGTTTTTCCACAACCTTTCCTATTCTTCTTCCCTCCTCTTCGTTCCTCTGTCCCTTTCTACTTTCTTCCTTCCTCCTCTCCTCCCCTACTTCCCCTCCCCCGCTCTTCTTCCTCCCTTTCTAACCCTCTCTCCTGCGCTTCTTTCCCCTCCCTTTTCTTCCTCTTCTATCCCTCTCTCTCCTTTCCTCTCTTCTCCCCTCCTTTTCTCTCTCCTTTCCCACTACTTTGTTGTATACATTTTCAATTTAATCTAGAATGGTGTTCGAGCAGCCCCGATTTTCTATTTACATATGTCCTTATTTCTAATTTTTTTTGTTTAATAATTACATCTGTTTTATCATTCATGTACATTTTTATAGTAACACTTTTTCTCTTCCCTCCCTTCCCCCTTTTCCATTTACCTAGGTGTCATCTGAGTTTCTATTCTTTTTATTATCTTTTCTCTTATTTGTCTTTTACATATCCACTTTCTCTCTCTATCTTTATTTATATTTCTTTTCTAACCAATCATAAAAACTTCCTGATGTTTTGAAATACATCAATTCCTCGTTATCTTTTATTCTCAATGTTAATCTATTCATTTCTGCACATTCTAGAATTTTCTTCATTATCTCTTCTTCCAACGCGATTTTGTCTGCTTTCCAGTGTTTTGCAAATACTATTCTAGCCGCTGTTATTATGTGAATTATCAAATAAATTTATCTTCTTTATTTTTCTCCGGTAGTATTCCCAATAAGAATATCTCTGGTCTTAGCTCTATTCGTTGCTGTAGCATTTCCTCTAACCATATCTGTATTTTAACTCAATAGTTCTTTGTTTCTTTACATATCTACCACATATTATTACCATAATCTTATTGCTACAATATTCCTATTTCTCTCTCTCTCTCTCTCTCTCTCTCACACACACACACACACGAATAATTATTCTGTTTTAAAATTATTTTATTGAAGTTTTTAATAAACCTAGTAAAAGCTAATACAAACTAAATAGAACAGAAAAAGTAAAAGGAATAGAAAAAGAAAGGGGCAACAAAGAAAATAATAAATAAGCAGCATTACATGGAACATAAGCTAATATAATGTTTTGCGTTTCTTAAAATTACATATAAAACAACTCTTTCCTTAAGTTTTATAGAACATATAATAAAACATTAGTTTGATCTATATGCACATCAAAAATCATCTTTTCAGTCCTGGTTAAGCAAAAAATCCATTAGGAGTTACCAGATATATCAAACAAATAATTTATCCCTGATCAAATAGTCCAACCTTATATTTCTTCTTTGTATGCTTCTCTGTCTTAACCTTTACATTATTGTAATAGCATCACAGGATTTGATCTTTCATCAATTTTTGGCATTCAAGAGTGGTCTTCAAAGTTTTCGCTAGTGTACTTTGTAAATCCCATAAAGAGACATTGGCCAGAATTACTTGTCACAGCTGTTCCATGTCCAACTTTTCTTGTATGTCTTTTGTATTCTCATTTTGGCAATCTCAATTATGTTATCTTCTATTCCTGCCCATGCCCGGCTTAGCGAAGGGGAAAAAGTCCCAATACATCATGTGACCACAACGTGATAATGTGAATTTAACCCTCCTATTCTATGCCTTCAAACTATAATGTCTGTCAGGAAAAAGTTTTTCTCATCAATCTTGAAAATATTTATCCATTGAAATCTGTATTCTTTTCGAGATATTAGTTTATATCTCGGAAATATTAATATCACAGTAGTTATAAAAAAGAAACTTCTTTAGGGTGGGCAAAAATCATAACTGGCTTAGCCATTTTTACTTTTTTCTGTCTGGTTCTTTAGTTCCCCTCCAGTGTCCATTTGCAACTTCCATCATGCCTCGGTTCCTCATATGAGTTTAGTTTAGAAATGAGAGGGGGAGAAAGAGAGAGAGAGAAATGAGAGAGAAGGAGAAAAAGAGAGAGAAATGAAAAAATGATAAGAGGGAGAGAATGAGAGAGAGGAAAAAGAGAGAAATGAGAGAGAGAGAAGTGGGAGAGGGAAATGAGAGAAACAAATGAGAGAGAGAGAAGTGGGAAAGGGAAATGAGAGAGAGCTGGAGGGAGAGAATGAGAGAGGGAAACAAATGAGAGAGAGAAGGGGAAGAGAAAGAAAAGAAAGAAAAAGAAAAAGAGAGGAAGAGGAAAAAGAGAAAAACAGAAATGGGAGGGTAGGAGAGAGAGAGAGAGAAAGAGAGAGAGAGAGACCCATTTCCCCCAGAAGACACCGGGAGCCACAAAACATGGGTAGGAGTAGCTGGGGTGTGTGTCATGTGACTGGGAGTGATGTTGAGTTGGCTACACCCACCCAGAGTTTGTGGCTTCCTGTGTTTTCTTTTCTGTGGGGAACTGGTCCAAATGGCTCTTTGAATATTTAGATTGTCCCTGTACTAGATATACCGTCCACTTTGGAGTGTGAGTTGACAAGCTTTTCCCTTTGGCTGTTCAAGTCTCATGGATGTGCATCACAATTGGACCACTGTTCCTATTCTGTCTAGGTAAACAATTACAAATAAAAAATAACGAAGTAATGAGAAGTGAAAATGGCTTTCTTGGAAATAAAATTCAAGAATTATTAAAACCAAACAAGCTCATCCTTGCCATATGTTTTTAAATTTGATAATTATTTCCAAAGAAAATAAGCTTTCTAAAGCTGCAGGGTTCTGTCTTGCACCAAGCAGACAGTTGGATTAGATGACTTCTGAACTTCTTCCAACTCAAATGATTCACATGACATTATGTGTGTTTGTTCCTGCTCAAACTCAATGCAAATAAAATAACCGTATTCATGGGGAGAATGAAGACACACCATTCATTTAGCAATCATAGGTGGTCATGACACTTCAAAATTTGAGAAGCCCTGGCTTAGGATACTGCACCATATCCAGGAACTGTCAAATTTGAGTCCATTCTCAGCCTTTAAGCTAGCCACTATCTTAACCTAATCCATCCTTCTTCACAAAGAGGAAGGAGTACAATGCACACTACCATCAGCTCTCTGAGGCCAGTCAGGCCATAAATGTAGCAAATGTATGAAAGAGTTATTGTATATACTAGGATTGTGCAGCCCTTCAGATTAAAAGGCAACAGGGCCGCGGTGTGGCTCAGGCTGTAAGAAGCCTGTTATTAAACACAGCTGCCTGCAATTACTGCAGGTTCTAGTCCCACCAGGCCCAAGGTTGACTCAGCCTTCCATCCTTTATAAGGTAGGTAAAATGAGGACTCAGATTGTTGGGGGGGGGCAATAAGTTGACTTTGTATATAAATATACAAATAGAATGAGACTATTGCCTTACACAATGTAAGCCGCCCTGAGTCTTCGGAGAAGGGCAGGATATAAATGTAAAAAAAAACAAAAAACAGGCACGTCTGCAACTCTTTAAGGCTTTGAATTTTCCTAGCTTGTACAGCTATTACTCCGATGGTATAGAACATTTTTCCCCAACCATTAATCAGAAAGGTTTTCTTTTTATTAAAAAGCTATAATAGATTACCACTTTTAAATGTGTCACTTCATATAGAAAATATTATCTACTATAACAGAAAAGCTAGCAGATAAGGAAGTAATATGCCAACTTCTTTTGCTAGAAATATTATAGAGAAATGTGCATTCCATTCATTCAGGCCAATAATCTACATTTTCCCTGAACTCAGAACTGCTTCAACGAAGAGTTTGACATCCAACAGCTTAATGAAATGTAACATACTAGTGTATTATTCTGTGTTCCCGTGTGCCAGGTATAATCTCTTCCAAATACTTCATTGCAAGTTTCTTTTATTCTTTTTCCCAAAAATTGCTCTGTGTTCCACGGCCAATGAATACGCTTTGTTCTTAGTGTGATGAGACTTTGGGGGATAGGAATAGTATATATTTTAAGTTCCTTTCAAAAAGCACTATAATAAACCAATCATACTTAATATAAACCACCAATACAAGCATTCATATCAAATAACATTGAAATATAGCACACAGCACAATCAAATCATCAGCTAATTAAACACAAGGAAAAATTACTGAGAATAAATTTGTTTTTAGACCTGTATAAAAGCCTATAGAAAGCTTGCTGACATCACTAAGAATGATTTTAATGAGTAGGCAGATTAATATAATCATAGACCAAGGTTTTGATATCAACCTTAGTTAAGTTGCAAACCAATAACTATGTTTTGCTTAGCCACAATTTCTTGAACAATTCTCAGTTCAATTCACAATCTTAAATAATAGAGTAAGTCATAAATCATGGTTTACAGATCATAGTAACTAATACTGCAGACTAAGCTAAAACCAAATGATTTTTTTTTAGCTTGGTCCAATCTGTGATGCCCATCTAAACTATATAGCAGAACATTACAGAATGTGATGAAGTTCAGAAGCAAGCCACTTAGAATCTGAATAGCTATTTATTTTCCACTTTTAGTACTTTTATAAATAACTCAAGGTGGTGAACATACCTAATACGCCTTCCTTGTCCTATTTTTCCCACAATAATAAACTTGTGAAGCAGGTTGAGCTGACAGAGAGTAACTGGCCCAAAGTCACCCATCTGGCTTTCATGCCAAAGGAGGATTAGAACGGAGTTTCCTGGTTTCTAGTCTGGCTTTCTAATAAAAAGAGGAAGGCATATAAACAGAAACTACAGGTATTCCTCAACTTGTGATCATAATTGAGCTCAGATTGTGCTAAGCAAAACAGTTGTTGAGTTTTGCCCATTTTATGACCTTCCTTCAGTAGTGGGTTTCAAATCCCAGTGCTACCGGTTTGTTATCGGAAGCACGCGGGTGTGCTAGCTCGCTTTACAAGCATGCAGTGCTTCTGCACCTGCGCAGAGTGTTTTTGATTACATCTGGGCAGGTGGGCGGAACCTCCCACCGCCTCCACTACCAATTCTCCCAAACCAGGGCAAATCAGAAGCAACCCACCACTGCCTTTCTCGCCCTAGTTGTTAAGTGAATCACTGCAGTTGTTAAATTAGTAATATGGCTGTTAAGAGAATCTGGCTTCCCCATTGACTTTGTCAGAAAGTTGCAAAAGGTGATCACATGATCCCAGGACACTGCAACTATCGTAAATACATGCCAGTTGCCAAATGTCCAAATTTTGATTGTGTAACCTTGGGAATGCTGCAATGCTTGTAAGTATGAAAAACAGTCATAAGTAACCTTTTTAGTGCAATTGTAACTTCATATGGTCACTAAATGAATGGTTGTAAATCAAGGATTACCTGTATATATGCATAGAAGCTATGCATATTTTAAAAAAGTAAACATATACTGTGTTTTTCCAAAAATAAGACCCTATCTTATATTTTTTTGAACTCTGAAATAAGCGCTTTGCCTTGTTGCCATGCGCTCAAAAGCCCGATTGGGCTTATTATCAGGGGTTGTCTTATTTTGTGGGAAACAGGGTAGCAAAGGCAAAATACACTCCTGTACTTGCCACTAGCTCCTTATTCCTTCCTTAACATTCTTTGCTCTGCAAATGAAGATCTTAAGTCAAATATTCTGGATTCACTTCAACAGTCTATTCTCCCAAGATACTCAGCAATACAAATCAGAATCACTAGAAACAACAATTAAGTTTCCTCTAGGGTCAGATGTTTAACATGTGATAGCAAATAGCATGCAAAGCTTGTAAACATTTAAATAGCTCTTAGAGATAGAAAGAGCTCTAAGCAGCCATACTGTTTTTTTCTGGGGGGAAAAAACACAAAAATTACACAGCTAAAATCATTACATTTTGGGGCAAATAATGCACTGAAATTAAAAATCCGTTTATCAGTTAAAAACTTTTGCTGTAACTGAGTAGATTTAGTGTGAAAAAGGGTAGGGATAAACGTTTGCTAACTTTCTTCAACAACCTGTCATTATTTTCAGGGTTTATGATTTGGCTAAAACATAATAAATAATATTGATATATGTTACCTGGAATCACAATCACACCAAGCTGGATAACTGTAACTTTTTTGGTCTTGGTCTCTTAATAAAGAAAAAAATAAAATAACATCACAAGAAATACTGATAATTTCCTTCCCTTTCCTTCAGTATTCAGCTCAGCCATACAATATTACATATAATAGTTACTAGATATTTGTACACCACATTAGTCATATTTATAGGTACCCTAGTGTCAGATATAAGGAGTTTTTCTAAACAAATGATAGAATAGAATAGAATAGAATAGATATAAGGAGTTTCTCTAAACAAATGATTGAGATAGACAGACAAAATCTCAAAATTACACACATAATAAGCTACTGTTTAAGAAGAGCAAGGAGAGCATCGCAATTCTTCCAGTTTTTTAAGTACTGCAGCAAAAACGAAAAAAGGATTCTCCTCCATCGATATAGCAAAGCCGTCAAGCTACTAATCCTGCCGGCTTGATTTAACCCGGTCTTCCCTTTTGCTTCTGCTTGACAGCGCTCATTCTCCATTGGCAAATCGCTTCTTCGGCCGTTCTTCTTTATTGGGCGAGGAATTGCTTAAAGGAGGCGTTTCCGTGAGTGACAGCCGGCTGGAGCAATAATACGCTGCGCTCATCCAAAACTCACCCTTCTGAAATAGGTCGTGCTGCAACTAATGAAGGGCGTCAAGTTGTCGCGGTTTCCGTAGGGAGGAGTTGGTAAACAAGGAGCCCCGATAATCAGGGCTTTGCCACCCCGCGGGATCCCTCCCGGGCAGCGAGCAGCGTTCAAGCACGCAGGTGAGAGTGGCTCAGGAGCGGCTGTGGGCGCGCTCTCCGTTAAAAAACAAGCAGCCCGGCCTCTTTCGTTAGGTATCTACTTCCTGGGCCGGCTTCTGGGAGACCTTAGCTTGGGACATTTTGCATTTCGGCATCTCGCCTGAACCGGTGCAAAGTTGCCGCCTCTCGGGCGCATGCGGTACAATCTCGGTAGGAAAGGATCTTCATTCGGGAAGATAGAGGGGAGCTTTCGGTGTGGAAAATGGCTTTTCCTGCGAGCATCCTTAATGGGGGCCTTCCTTAGGAAGTAGGTAGGATTAAGGCTGCAAGCCCTCGGAAGTGACAGTAGTTGAAGTCTCGGACTGGAAGCAGTTCATCACTGTTATGAAGAAGAAACTTCATAACAGAACAATTAACCGGCTTGCCTTCAGAAGTTGTGGGTGCGTCACCACTGGAGGTTTTTTAAGAAAAGACTGGACAGCCACTTGTCTGAAATGGTATAGGGTCTCCTGCTTGAACAAGGGGTTGGACTAGAAGACCTCTCAAAGTCCCGTCCAGCTCTATTCTGAATGGAATTGAATGGACTGCTTTCAAAGTAAATATGGGGGGAATATGCAGTCAGATTCCCTCTTCTGTTCAGAGTGATGCCCGCAGCCATTCTGCTGCCTTAAAACCTCTTTCTCTTCCTCCGCCTCCAGTGAATAACTGCCCAATTAGCAGTTTTAATGTTAAAAGGTCAATTAGAACTTCTTCCCGTTTGTTTCCATTGTTGTATGGCTGAAGAAAGAGAAAAGTGGACAGGGAAAATACCTAGATGTGGTTTGGGGGAGGGGGGAAATGGTGGGTTTTTATTCTGGAAAATGAAAGTGGGGAAAAAAAAACCCAGCTTAATTGCTGTCCTGTCATTGTCCTGCAGAATTTTCAGCTATGTTTTCTATACATGCTTTCCCAGGATAGATTATTTATTTATTTTGTTTTGTTTTGTTTGTTTGTTTGTTTTATCCAGTACATATTAGAATAGAATAGAATAGAATTTTATTGGCCAAGTGTGATTGGACACACAAGGAATTTGTCTTGGTGCATATGCTCTCAGTGTACATAAAAGAAAAGATACGTTCATCAAGGTACAACATTTACAACACAATTGATGATCAATATATCAATATAAATCATAAGGATTGCCAGCAACAAGTTATAGTCATACAGTCATAAGTGGAAAGAGATTGGTGATGGGAACTATGAAACGATTAATAGTAGTGCAGATTCAGTAAATAGTCTGACAGTGTTGAGGGAATTATTTGTTTAGCAGAGTGATGGCCTTCGGGAAAAAACTGTTCTTGTGTCTAGTTGTTCTGGTGTGCAGTGCTCTATAGCGTCGTTTTGAGGGTAGGAGTTGAAACAGTTTATGTCCAGGATGCGAGGGATCTGCAAATATTTTCACGGCCCTCTTCTTGATTCGTGCAGTATACAGGTCCTCAATGGAAGGCAAGTTGGTAGCAATTATTTTTTCTATTATTTTATTTGCAAGTTGGTAGCAATTATTTTTTCTATACATCTATCTTTGTATTAGATAATATATATAAGTATAACCATGAATTGAATACATAAAATGAAAATAAATGAATTAAGACAAGGACGGTAGGCACACTGGTGCTCTTATGCATGTCCCTTACAGATTATAGAACATTCTGTTACACATACAATATATGTTCACATGTTCCTTCCCAGAGGTGCCATCCCTGTAAAGAATTTGTATTATGTGTAACAATTATCAAATGCAATTAGTTTTGAAACTAGTTTGGTTAGAGAATAAAGGTTCTGAGGCATATCATTTGGTATTCCTTGTAATTATGTGATTGGTGACTGAGGAATTCTGGGAGCTGAAGTTCATATATCTTAAAATTGCCAAGTTTGAAAAAACATTGCTATTGCTGGTATAGGCAGGTCTCCTCTCTTCCAGGGCCATTCTGATTTGGGTAGTACGAGTGTCTGGTCCTTCAAACCTCTACCCCTTGACCCAGTAGATCCCTTAGCTGATCCCAAACTTACAGAACTGACTTTGAAAAAGGAATTACACCAACAAACAATGACAAGCCATGGAAATCAGGACGACTGTGACACTATGGAATCGTTCCCATGTGGTTGGTCACCTGAGTTATTGTAAAACATAAGTGCAGTTTTCTTTCAGGAGAGTACTAAACCCATGTTTAAAGCAGCCTGATAATAGGCTCCAGGGTGTTCACACCATGTAGTCTCAACCCCCTGCCTAATCAAATGTAACAGTTTATAGGTCCAAAAGAGGAAGCCTTGGCAGAGGGAAATGCAATTCTTTTTTTTTTTTCATAAAAAAGTTTTATTTTTACAATCATATCAAACAGCTCTCCAATGTACAGTTATATACAATTAGTCGGGCTTGCCCGGTCACCACCCTACTTTTTAACACTCTTCCCTCTTCTACCTTCTTCTACTTTCCAGACCTTCCTCTCCTTCTCTTATCTACATCCTCTCCTCCCTCCACCCTACACCTTCCTTCTCCCTCTTCTACCCCTCTTCCTTCCTCTTCTCCTCTTTCCTACCTCCTACTCTCTCCTCTTTTCTCCCTCCCCATCGTTCTAAAATGGTAACTGGGCAGACCCGACCCTACATTAATTATATTTATACATCTTCAATAATCCTTGTACATTAACCATCACTCCATTCTTTACCCTCAACCCCCCAACTTCCATCCCCCTTACCCCCAACCCCCACCCCGACTTCCCAGAACAAAGTGCAGGGTATCAAAACTAATAGTCATAATCCAAAATAATTCCTAAATTATAATCTCTAGTCACCCCACACATAATCACACTCTCAATTCCCCTCTCCTTCGAAAATATATCTAATACAAAATATTTCCTAAATTTACTCATATGCTATTGGATATTTTTTTATCTGATACTTATTTTGAATATAATCAATCCACATTTTCCATTCTAAAATATATTTTTCTTGTGTATAGTCTTTCAAGTAAGCAGAAATTTTTGCCATTTCTGCCAGATTTGATACTTTGAGTGTCCATTCTTCAATTGTAGGTAATTCTTCTTTCTTCCAATATTGAGCAATCAAAAGTCTCACGGCTGTTATTAAGTTCAAAATCAATTTAGTCTCTATAGCTGTACAATCCATAATTATTCCTAGTAAAAAGAACTGTGGAGTAAACTTAATCTTCTTTTTCAAAATATTCTGCATGATCCACCATACTTTAATCCAAAATGCTTTAACTTTTTTACAAGTCCACCATATATGGTAATAAGTGGCATCTTCACAATCGCATCTCCAACATTTAGCCTGTACATTAGGATACATACATGACAACTTATTGGGGTCTAAATGCCATCTATAAAACATCTTATAAAATTTTTCTCTCATATTTTGCGCTTGTGTAAATTTAACATTCCTCACCCAAATTCTTTCCCAAGTTTCCAACATTATTGGTTGCTGAAAATTTTGTGCCCACTTAATCATACAATCCTTAACCAATTCAGTCTCTGAGTCTATTTCTACTAATACATTATACAACCTCTTAATATGCTGTTGGCCTTGATCTCTCATTTGTTTTAACAAATTATCCTCAGTTTGCTTAACACCTATTTTTTGATCTAATTTCCATCTAGCTTGTAATGAAATACTTTCCTTCTCTTCTGTGGTGAATTCAAACCATTAACATTCCAAGATAATAGTTTAATTGCCATTATCGGCCAAAGGAAACTTTTGGAACACCAGCCGCAGATCACATTTTGCTTTAGGCCTTGCTCCTCCCACTGTTTCCGTTGTAGTAATTGCCAGTTGTTGTTGTGCCTTCATCTCTTGTTCCTTGCGTTTAGCAGCAGCTCTTGTCAGCCTTTGTTCCTTTGAATCTGAACCCGTCGTAGGTATTTCCAACACTTGTAATAAATCTTCTTCCATCACAATCTGTTCTTGTACCTGCTTCACTTCTTTTTCCTTCACTTCAGCCTCCCTTCTTCTAGCTTCCAATGGGGGAAGACTTCCAACTTTTAATGCCTCAACATAAAATTCTCTTGCTTTTCCAACTGTATTGAGACTATGTACTTTCCCTGCATAATATACTATTATACCAGTTGGAATATCCCATCTATATTCAATCTGACGTTTTTTAAGTTCATTCACCAGGAAGGCAAATTCCTTCCTAGCCCTTAACATTTTTGGTGGAATTTCCTTTAATATTAAAATATCTTGACCAACAACCTGTATCTTCTCCCCCTTATATGAGGCTTGCAGAATCTGATTTCTCACTGTTCTATTTGTAAAGTAAATAACAACATCCCTTGGCAACTTTTTTTGCCGTGCTATCCAAGAGTTCACACGATATATTTTATCAATTTGATAAGCCACATCTACTGGACGGACTGCTAATATCTCAGCAAATGCTTCAGAAAAAAAATTCCCTTAAATTCTCCTCTTTATTTTCTTTCAAGCCACGGATTCTTAAAGCAAATTCCATATTTCTATATTGTATCAAAACTATTTCATCATCTGTTTTTTCCATTTTACTTTGAAATTCATCCATTTTATTTTTTAATTTTGAGTTAAATTGCTTGATTTCTTTAACTTTCTCTTCTAATAAAATCACATTTGTTGCCAAACGTTGTACTGCAATTACAAATCCCTCTTTAACTTCTTTATTTCCCACTTGAATTTCTAATATCTGCTCTTTCATTTCAGACATCTCATCAGTTATTACTTTAAATTTTTCTTGTATAAAGTCCTTCAAATTCTCTTGTAACGCCTCTAAATTCAATGTTCTAGTCTCTGCTGTATGAGCTGGAGAGGCACCAGCTGATGAGATTCCAGAACCCTTTGTTATAGTAGACTTTAATTGTTTGGCTGCCATCTTCTATAAAATTATTTATTTATTTATTTATTTCCAACTTAATATTCACTTTAAATCTTCTTAACCTCTGAAAAACACAGTCTTTTAAAGCAATATTTAAAAATCTCCCCTAAATTCTATCAGCAGGCAGCAAGGAGTTAAAGTAGCAAATAACATGCAAGGAAATGCAATTCTTTACGCACCGCATAAACAATAAAGATTGAAGTAACCCATCTCTTTTGTATTTTGCCTACTCCTCCAGCGTGGGAATCAATTGTCTGGACCGTCTCAAAACTT
This sequence comes from Ahaetulla prasina, assembly GCF_028640845.1. Taxonomy (NCBI): domain Eukaryota; kingdom Metazoa; phylum Chordata; class Lepidosauria; order Squamata; family Colubridae; genus Ahaetulla; species Ahaetulla prasina. Next base: position 63,810,562 of record NC_080539.1, read on the forward strand.
TAAGGAAGTTTTGAAGATGCCTAAACAGGTCCATTCATGATTACGGAGAATGACTGGTAGATATTTTCCTGCCAGTTGGTGACATTTATTGAGGGGAGAGGAAAGCAAAATCAGGAGATCCACCATTTCCTTAATATGCCCTGCACACAATAAATAAGGGCATCATCATTAGGTGGGACACTTCCTTTAGCAGGATACAGATTGACAGTGGAAACAGCAGGTTTTATGCTGGTATGGTTTTCTAATGGCAGAAGAGTTGGTGAAAGATTGTTTAACAGAATTATGGGAAGGAGCCTTTTCAGGCTACAGGCCAGCGTAATATTGTTCCTCAACCTTTGGTGATTAGTGGCAACATTTGGAATTTTGGCACATATTTTGGATATACCGTGTTTCTCCAAAAAGAAGGTTGGGTCTTATTTTCTTTTGACCCTGAAAAAGCCGCTAGGCCTTCTTTTTGGAGGTTTCTAATTATTGACTCACCTTGTGGCGGTGGCACCGACAGTCCCGCCCAGCAGGAGCCCGCTGCTGGCCCACTTCTTCAACCGCTTGCTGCCACTCGCACGCATCGCCCCAGCCTCTGTTTCACCTTTAGATGCCTGCCGGAAGGCTTCTGCAGCTGATTACAGAGTTCCAGATCGATCTGGAGCTCTGTTATCAGCTGCAGATGCCTTCCAGCAGGCATCTGGAGGCAAAACGGAGGCCAGGGTGATGTGTGCGAGTAGCAGCAAGCAGCTGCAGAAGAAGGCGAGGCAGGTGTCAGGGTGTGTGAGGCCTGGTAAATAGGGCAGCTGTACCCCCCCATCTGCACTCTAGCTTTTTTTTTACCTGTGTGCCTCACCCTACCCCCTGCACCCCGGGGTGGGTGGGGTCTTAATTAGGGCTAATTTTATGGGTGGGGCTTAATTTGATCGCATGCACTCAAAAATGTGATAGGGCTTCTTTTCAAAGTGGGTCATCTTTTTGGAGAAACACGGTAATAACAAAAGGCTACTGGAATTAGCCTGAATTCACAAAATGTCTGCCATATATGAAATAAGCTAACAAATACCAATTAGAATGTTATCTGCTACCTTCTCTACCTACTTTTCTGAAGGATGTTTCTTACAGTTATGCTATTTCTGAATTGGTGGGTAAATTTTCAAACAGCTCCTCATTTTTTTATTTTTTTTTATTCAAAAAGTTTTACAAACATTTTTTCCCACTTTCCCCCCCTCCTCTCCCCTCCCTTCACAACCCCCCTCCCCCCCCCCGACTTCCCGGAACGGGCACAAGGTATAGTTAAAAATAAAACAAACATATGCTAAAAAATTTTCATCCCAACTTAATTATACCCCTACAATCATCAATTCCTAACTTCCCCCAAAAACAATCAAGAATAATACATCATAATCATTCAAAAACAGTCTGATAACTCTTAGTCTGATATCTACGTTGAATATAGTCAATCCATTTTTTCCATTCCTTTAAGTATCTTTCTTGCGTATTGTCTTTCAAAAAGGTATCTTCGCCATCTCAGCCAAATTGGCAACCTTCAATATCCATTCTTCTAGCTCCTCATTTTAACTAGATTCATTTCTTGGAAAAGTACAAAATTAAGCGGGACAAGGAATCTGGCAGGCACATTGACTGCAAGCCACACAGGTACTCTAATTGTATGCATTAAATGTGGCGTAAGCTTTGTTGAAAGTAATAATATTTACTTTCAAATACTCATCTTTGGGTGTTGATATTAGGCTTTATCTTTCCACTTAAAATAAACATGAATTAAATATAAGATTTGCAGTCTTAACATTTTAGTTTGGGTTTGTTTTTTTTATTTTTAAGTTTTCTTTCAAGCTTGACATTGTTCTTGGCTCAGAAAAGGCCCCCTGTATATTGGAATTTAAAGTCAATGGAAAATACCTCTACAGAGAAAGGATGTGGTTTATCTTTGCAAGCAGAGAAGTTCTATTGTGTTTTTAAATAGATACACTAGATGTGCTCAGGTCTGCTTACTTTAAATGCTTTTTAAAAAATTTCATGTAATATTTTATTCTTATCAGACCAGTATATTTTCAGTAGTAATTTGGCTTCTGGCAATACCCACTAATCCTTTTTTTCTAACTGATTTAAACCAAGGATGAATATAACTTGGACTTTACTGTTGTGTTACTTCTATTAGAATTTCAACGGTTGCTAACCAGAACCAGGTGAAAAAGCAAGAATGTTGGTGGAACTAGGTATCTGCTGTGTCTTATGAACAATTCTTCAATTAAAACCTGGAGCTAGGCTATATTTTCTTTTTTCCCCAATAAAAAAAGTATTATTTTCTATTTTTATTCTTTTTTTAAATGTATATCTTCCAGGCAATATCGAAATAAAATAATTGTTGGTTGCATATTTAGCCAGATATTTAGCCTGGATTTTGCATTTTTATCCACATATTGAATTCTTCCCGAAAACCTGGGATAAGCAGATGTTGTTTGGTGGTGTTCAAATTGTAGAATCATATGGCTGGAAGGGACCTTGGAGGTCGTCTAGTCCAGTTTCTTGCTCAAGGCAGAAGTCCTCATACCAGTTTGGATAAATGATTGTACAAACTTTTCTTGAAACTTCCAGCAATAGAATACCCATAACTGGGAAACATGTTGTTCCACTGTGTAATAGTTCTTGCTGTCAGGAAATTCCTCTGTATTTCCAGATTGGATCTCCCACTGACAAGCTTCCACCCTTTGTTTCTTATCCTATCCTCAAATATTATAGACAAGAAGTCAATGCCCTCTTCCCTGCAGCAGCCTTTCAAGTATTAGAGGACTGCTATCATGTCTCATCTACCGTATATACTCGAGTATAAGCCGAGTTTTTCAGCACGTTTTTTGTGCTGAAAAGCGCCCCCTCGGCTTATACTCGAGTCATCTTGATGTGCCGGGAACCCCGCACAGGAGGCGCCAAAGAGGCGGCGAGATCGTCGGCGGGATTTGCCCAAGGCTGAGCAGTTCGCCGCGCGGACCTGAGCCAAGCGGTCGCAGTCCAGCCGAGCGGTGGCGACATGCCGGCGCCGCTCGCTTTCACCGTTCGGCTGGACTGCGACCGGCTTGGCTCGGGTCCGCAGTAACTCCGCCAGGCTGTGCGCGAAGAAACCATTTAAAAGCCCGCCAGGGCTTTCTCTTCTCCTCCGTGCTTCAGAAGTTGGGCTTTTAAATGGTTTCTTGGCGGCACAGCCTGGCGGGGAGTTACTGCGGACCGAGCAAGCGGTCCCAGTCCAGCGAGCGGTGAAAGCGACATGCCAGCGCCGCTCCGCTTTCACCGTTCGGCTGGACTGCGACCGCTTGGCTCGGGTCCGCAGTAACTCCGCCAGGCTGTGCCGCGAAGAAACCATTTAAAAGCCCAACTTCTGAAGCACGGAGGAGAAGAGAAAGCCCTGGCGGGGCTTTTAAATGGTTTCTTCGCGGCACAGCCTGGCGAGTTACTGCGACCCGAGCCAAGCGATCGCAGTCAGCGAGCGGTGGCGGAGTGGCGCCGGCATGTCGCCACCGTTCGGCTGGACTGCGACCGGCTTGGCTCGGGTCCCAGCGGCGGGCGGGGAGCCGACTTTGGCCCTTAGCAAGGAGGAAGGTGGGAGGAAGCGGGCTGCCGGCTGTGGCGCTCCGCTGGAGCCGCCGCCGCCGCCGCCTGGAAGAGGAGGAGGTGACCTTCACGCGGAGAGGGTGGGGATGGGGGTTGAGGCGTGCAAGAGGAGGCGGCGTGGAGGAAGAGGAGGAGGCGACGGCCCCGCCCGGGACAGCGGCTTCTAAGATCAGCCCATGCTCCGAAGAGGAAAGGAGCGAGTGGGTGGGTGGCTGGGGCGAGACCCCACCACAAACACACACACAGCCGGTCGGACGGCGCGGTTCCTTTCTCTCTCTCTCTCGCTCTCGTCAAGGCGCTGGAAGGGGCGGAGGCGCGAAACAGCAGCAGGAGCAGCCGCGCCGCCGCTTCCTCCTCCTCCTCCTCCTTTTGGCGGGCTGCTTCCAAGTCTGGAAATCTGTTTTGGGAAGTGGTGGTGCAGCGGCAGTTCAGCCCTGTCGGCCGGGGAAGGAGGCGGTGGATCGGATTCGCGCCACACGAAGTCGGCTGGAAAGCTTGCTGCTTCTTCTTCTTTTGCTTCTCTCCCCCACCCCTCTTTTCGGCTCTCTTGCAACGTTGCTGCAGCTCCTCGGCTCCTTTTCGGCGCCCCAGAGGCTCGAGCCTCTGCTGCCGATTGAATACTAAAATAAAATAAAAGCGGAGAAGAGCAGGCGCCGCTTTTGGTGTCCGCGTCCTGTCGCCGCCCGGCAGGACGCGTTTAAAAAGGCGGGGAGTTGAAAAGAGGCTGCCTCTTGGGTTACCTCAACATCCATTCCAGAGCCGCTAAAGAGCGGCTGCTTGGCCCGCCCTGGTTGGGGAACGGGCACAAAAAAAGGGTCCCTGGTGACCCAGAATTCATCCTAGCCCCATTGACTGGCCCCTTTGACTCGATAGGATTTAGCTGACGGGATTGTTAAACAGCGCTCGCACCTTTCTTCTGGGGAGAGAAGTCACTCTAATAAATATTGGGAGGTGTTTTCAAGGAAACATAGGGGTCCACCTTCTGCCCACAAGAAATGTAGGGAAATGTTTTTCGTTCAAATAAATATTCATGTTATTTTACTTGGCTCTATCTTTATTTTTTACATTGACCAGTAGCTGCCTCATTTCCCACCCTCGGCTTATACTCGAGTCAATAGTTTTTCCCAGTTTTTTGTGGTAAAATTAGGTGCCTCGGCTTATATTCGGGTCGGCTTATACTCGAGTATATACGGTAAGTCTTCTCTTCATGAAGCTAAACATATCTAATTCCTTCCAGACATCTTATCATCTTTGTTGCTCTTCTCTGTAATCTTTGTAGGACATCAGCATCTATTTTTATATTGTGACCAGAACTGGACATGGTGTTCCAAATATGGCCTCACTGGTCTGGTATAGAGTGGCACTATACTTCTCTTGATCTTGATACTAATCTCTGTTGATGCCCAGGACTGCGTTGTCTACTGATTAATCTTTAAGCAGTGGTCCATCAGGACACCTTGAATGCTCTCATAGGCACTACTGTTGAGCCTATCCTGTATCTGTCTACCTGACTTTTTCTATCTTTCTTTTTTTGCCACTGAACTGCATCTAGTTGGGTAGGGCCCCATGCTTAAGTTTGTCAAGATCTTTCTGACTCTTGAGTCTATCTTCTGAAGTGTTAGCAATTTCCCCTAACTTTGTGTCATCCCTTTATCTAAGTTGTGTATGAAGATGTGGTATTGTCATAGAATGTAAGCTATTCCAAGCAAGTGTTTCTTTTTGCAATTAACTGATAATGATTTTATCAATGTCAGTTTTCAAGTAGTGCTAGTGGCATTTCTTGCAGATATTCCAATGCACCATTATTGCTACATTATCATTCTGTTACTTGTAGGTAGTTTGTGGAATCTTCTTGCAACAGCTAACAAAGTGCTCCACTGTTTCTTCATCTTCTTTTTAGAGTTGGCATTTGCTGTCTCCTGCTGTTTTTTTTTTCAATTCTGGCTATATATGCATTTGTTTTTAAGATTGGTTTTATGTAACCGGAATTAGCCCTCTGTCTCTTTCTTCAATTTTCCTCCTCTTAGTCTTTTTGTTATTTGCTTGGCCTGCTATTTTTTTCTGTACTGGCCATGTAATACTTTGCCTGCAAGGTCTCTTTTCTACTCTTCATTTGGCCTTTCTTGTAGGCCAGTTTGGTCTCTTTCCACTGTCTTTCAGACACTCTTCCAATGCCCTTTCCCCCCAACTGTCTGTGCCCGTACAACTTTTCCAGCTATTTCCCTTGGTAAGTACAGTCTGACAACATTGCTGCGAGGATGAAGGGCATGATTCATTATCATTATTTTCCTGATCTTCCTATCCAGAGCTTTTAGTTCTGCTTGAACCCAGGCCACTATTCCAACTATGTATGTAATGACTGAAATTAGCCAAGTATGAATTGCTTTAAAAGTATTTTCTCCACTGAGTTTGGACTTTAAGATCTTCTACCCTCTCAGATGTATTAACTTCTAACCTTTTTCCTGACTTCTGTCTGCTTGATGTTGTCAGCCTGAAGGATGTCCAGGTATTTGTAGTGATAATCTTTATCCAGACTTTTTTTTTATTATTTTTTTATTATTATTTATTAGATTTCTATACCGCCCTTCTCCCGAAGGACTCAGGGCAGTTTACAGCCAAAAATAAAACAGTAACAATATACAATTAAGAACAAATTAAAAAACTTATTATACAATTGGCCGGAATTATAAAACATTTAAAAACTAAAAAACCCATTAAAATTCATCTAAAATTTAGAAATTTAAAAATTTAACAAAAAACTTAGGCCAGCCCCGCGCAAGTAAATAAATACGTTTTCAACTCGCGGCGAAAGGTCCGAAGATCAGGTATTTGGCGCAAACCAGGGGGAAGTTTGTTCCAGAGGGTAGGAGCCCCCACAGAGAAGGATCTTCCCCTGGGGGCCGCCAGCCGACATTGTTTGGCGGACGGCACCCTGAGAAGTCCCTCTCTGTGTGAGCGTACAGGTCGGTGGGAGGCATGGGGTAACAGTAGGCGGTCCCGTAAGTAAGACTACTGATGTTATTTCCATAGGGCATCTTGATTCCTTCAATATTCACTATTTTTCTCTTGTGTGAGGATGGCATATTTGTCCTGTTCAAACTCCATTGCAATATGTTGGCAATACTTAAGGGACAGTGTAGAGCAGCAAAAACAGATTTTCCCAGTAGTTTTGTATGACTGCATACATGCTAATTTTTTCCTGCTTTGTTCTTCACATTTGAGGTGTTTTTTTTATATTAATAGCAATACCAGTAGCGCTTAGACTTATATATTGCTTAATAGTGCTTTACAGCCCTCTCTAAGGGGTTTACAGAGTCAGTAAATTGTTCCCAACAATCTGGGTCCTCATTTTATCGACCTTGAAAGGATGGAAGGCTGAGTCAGCCTTGAGCTGTTCAGAATCGAATTCCTGGAGTGAGCAGTGAATTAGCCTGCAGTATTACATTTCTAACCACTGCGCCACCATGGCTCAGTTAATATGTTAATATGTATCATTCATGGTGTATAACTTTCACATACAGTAACTCAGAAGGGGAAGAGGAACAGAATGTCTTAAAAGAATGCAATTTTGCATGAACTGTGCATGCAGTATATTGTATTTAGGGGTAACTAGAAAACTCATGAATCATTGGGTCGTTGTTTCAGAGACCCTTCTGTACCTAAATAGAGAAACCAAATGACCATGCAGAAAAGCCGTGGGAGCAGTAATAGCTTCTGATTTCCTTCTGTCTTTCCCATTGATTACCTTTGTGGGAAGCTGGCAGGGAGTATTAGAAATGATGGTCACTGTGGCTAAGTGCAATAGTGCTAAAGTGGCCCTAACTGTGCCAAATTTCAATCCCAAGGGAGGTAAAAGGTCTTGAATTTTGGGTGCATTCTTTAAGTTAACCTATTTGAGGAACGTTGATTCAAAATTTGTTGCCCTACGATGCACCATTTTGCCCAGTTGAAGGTTTCAAACAAGCAGCTGAGTTTTTGAAGTATATTTGAAAAAGAAATACGCTGCATCTTTCACTTTTGTGGGGGAGGCTGTGACTAGATGACTATATGATAAAGATCTGTTATTGGTAACATACGGCTTTTAAACCTGTTTCTCTGTTGGGTAGAATTGGTATGCAACAGTAGCCTTTCCCAACTTGATGCTCTTCAAATATAGCGACAATTAAATAAGTGGCTGGGATTACCCAAAATGTAACTCAAGTCAGCTAGAAGGTATTGGTTTTGAGCGCACTAGAAAAACAGTATTAGCCTTTTAAAAATTAAATTCCAATACATTAAAAAAAAAAACACATGCCATAGCATTAAAAAAATCAACTTTAAATAAAGGTGAAATATTTTTAATAGTTCTGGAATACTGGTTATTTCAGCAAAAAATAATCAGTTTTGGAAGCTACCTTGTTAAAGGGTCTTTAATTTTGTAATTATTCTGGGCAGTTTGTTTTGCTTTTACTCTGCTATATTACTTATTTTTGCAGTGTCTGGAGTGTGATTAAGATTCTCCATGAAGAAGGAAGCATGATCGCCTTCATGAACAATTCCGACAGTGAAGAGGAACCTTGCAATGAAAGGACATCATTGATGTCAGCTGAAAGCCCCCTTCTGCCTTCTTATCATGATGGAGCACAAGAACCTGAAGCTATAGAAACGCTTTCCCACAGGGTAGGAGTCTTTGGAAAAGAATGTGCAGCTCTGCTTAGAATTGGCAGGGATTATAGAAGTCATTTAGTCACTTTAGGACTAGACTGTCTCCAAAAATTGTTGCTCAATAATCTTTAGGATGGAAAGAGTCTAAAATCATTAACACATACCATATGAGATATTAGTATTCATTGTATTTAATGAATGAAAATTAGTTTAATTGTATTTAAATGAAATCACCTTTTGTCTGAGCCCTGAAAAAAGTCCCTAAAGTAGATCACTTCCTGTGCAATGCAGTGCCTATTACAATGTCCTTGACTGATGGCTATTCAACTTCTACTTAAATAGGTCAAGCAAAAGCGAACTCACTATATCCCAAGGCAGCTTTAATGCTGAACCGTACTATCAGGAAACATCTAAATTTAGTTAGAATCAGATTTGTCTTCTGCTTGCGAATAGAAAAGAAATCTGCTCCTTTGTCTGAGTAGCATTCAGTTATAGTATATAATGATGATCCTGTTCTCTGTGTGAGGTCATTTCTGTGAGTCCTTCTTTTGTATCTTTCAAAGGGCTAGACTGGCAGTTTCAGATGTTCAAGTACATTAGGGTAGTTTTCCCATTGTTCCCCCAATCACAGATATATTGGACTATGTACTAATCAAGTAGGACTGTTAATCATCCTGGCTGGGGGTATGGAGTTGACATCCAAAGGATTGGACTGGCTGTGTTAAAGTATTTGAGCCTGAGCCACCTTCTCACACCAGGACTTCACATTAATTTTTAAAGTCAGCTAGTGGCTGATAAATCATGGCAAGATTGCATAAGTGAAGATATGGTCTCACTGAAGAAGTATATCTGTGTGCCATCGCTTGTGTTCTCTCTTTTTTCTTTCATTTAATTGTGTCTGATTTTTTTGAGACTGCCTGGACTTTTCTTGCAAATTTTCCTTCAATTTTCTTCTCAAGGTTTTTCAGATGTGATTTGCCATTGTCTACTTCCTTGGCTGACAGAAAGTGGCTGGCCCAAGGCCACCAAGCTGGCTTTGTGCCTAAGGCAGGACTAAAACTTATGGTTAAGATACCATGAGTTCTAGTCCTGCCTTAGATTAATTGGCTATAGACTCTAGAGTCTATATAGTAACTATATCTATATAGATTTTTTTTTGAAAAAGGTTTTTTTATTTTTTTTATACAAAAAAATATAATATGTGTATGTATATATAATACAATTTATGTAGGTCTTTGGTTATTCGGGTTTTCTCCCGCGTAAAATTGGAAGTGTCTTGGCGACGTTTCGACGAACTCTCATTCGTCATCTTCAGGCTTCAGCTTCGTGCTTCTGGGAGCAATGTGTGATTGCAGCTGTTTCTTCCTTTTTAACTGCTAGTGGGGGTTTGAACTGATTGGGTGGGAGCTTGGCTGTGCTCTGATTGGATGGGGGTTTTTTTGTGCTCTGATTGGCTGGGGTGTGTCCTGTTTGGGTGGGGGCTTGGTTGTGCTCAGATTAGTCTGAGTTGCAGGGGGATTTGAGCTGGTGAGCTGCACTGCTGCTGTTTGGCTTCGTCGAAACGTCGCCAAGACACTTCCAATTTTACGCGGGAGAAAACCCGAATAACCAAAGACCTACATACAAACACCCGCGAAAACCTCAGAAAACAAATACAATTTATACACATACAAATCTTTTGAACAAGGTATCAGTCAGGTACGCATAATTAACCACTTTTCAAAATTCACCCCCTCATTGTATTGTTTATCCAATATTTTTCCCTTCTCCTCTTACAATTTTATTATTTGCTCATTTCTATCAAAAGATCTGTTCCACCTCTTTATCCTGAATGGTATTAATCAAATCTAGTTCCCACATTTTTGCCCCTTTCTTGCCCCTCCCTTCTTCATTAAACAAAATACAGCCATACTTATCCCTAATGTTATCAAAGATAGACCAGTAACAAAAAAAGGTACAAACAAGGTAATCTCTAAAAAATTCTCTCCTACATTAAATCTCACCTTAATTTCAAAAAGGTTTCCCATTACTTATTATTTCATAATCCCATTCCAAATAAGAAAAAAATTAAAATAATAAACAAGATAAAAAGAACAAAATGAAAAGGAGCAAACATATCCTATTTCTCACATAATTCCATAGTTATATTCAAATATTCTATTGGAAGTTTTATCTCAAATTATTTCAATTTCACTACATATGCTTAAAAACTGCACATTTTCTTAACTTATTAGATTCCTTGTTACCCCATTCCTCCTCTTCTCAACATTTTTATAATCCTCTAATCTTTAACATAAATTTTAGATTTACATTATTATATCATGCTTTTTATATTCTTCTCTATCATTGCTGCATTTCTTTAATATTCCAGTTCTGTAATCATTTCTTATATTTCTTGCTTATTGTATGCTTCTTATGGTCCATTGTTTTCTATTTTATTCTTTGATGCTATGAATCTTAAAGGTCAGCCATCTGGTTCCTCCTTTGAAATTGTCTGAAATCACAAAGACATTTCTCTCCTATATTTCTTCCTCTGCCTTTAGGTGTCAGTCTTTAGTGTTGTTTTCTATTTTATTCTTTGATGTTATGAGTCTTAAAGGTCATCCACCTAGTTGCTGAAATCCTCCTTTGAAATTGTCCTGAAATCTCAAAGACATTTCCCTCCTGTATTTCTTCTTCTGCCTTTAGGTGTCAGTCTTTAGTCTATAGTTACAATTCACAATTAACAAAGTATCCATTTTCAAGCCGCACCTTTTTTCTCTTTATTTCAATTTGTTGCCTCTTTTCAGTCCTGTTTAAATAGTTTCATTATAATCCTTTAAATCCAAATTTATAAAGAATAGAGGAACTGGGAGATGCTCAATTAAAATTCATTTTTAAAATCTTAATTAATTCCTTTCTTTTTTCTTCTTGCTTATAATCTTTAAATAATCAATAAAAACCTCCAAAATTCTCCAAAGTCAATTTTAATTAAAAGTCATATTTTCTTCTTGTTTTCTCTATTCAATTAGGACTCTAGACTTAGGTTCCAACTTTTGTCAGGTTTTAGGTATCATTAATTATTTCCTTCTGTTTTCATTTCCTGTTTAAATTAGCTGCTGTTTCTTAATTTTTCTTTAAATGCTTGTTGGCAAAATTGTTCCTAGTGCCTCTTCGTGAGCTGGTATTAACTCACCCGGCTTCAATATCTTGTTCAATATTTATGCTTTATCCTCCTGACCATTCTTGTGGCTGACCCGACTTCAGGCAGCTGGTGATGGCTGCGGTCCTCCTCACTGGGTCAAGGCAAAAAAGCCGCAGCTACAGGGAATTTGCAACTTCCCTGTCCGCTCCAGTGGCTCCCTCATTCTTCGCTGCCCCTGCAGGGCAGCTATGGACCAGACCAGACCCCCATATTGAGGAGATTTTCGGCACTCACCCCGGAGCTCTCGGGGTTCGTGTCTGTTCTGTCGCGACGCTGGCCACGCCTCCCTATATCTATATAGATTCTATATAACTACTATATGACCTGGGTGACTTAGTCTCTTGTTTTTACAATTCATGACAGAAATTGGCAGATTTTAGCAGTTAGTAAGGACAATCATGTAATTGTGAGGAGTTATATTGTATTTTCAGAATTTGATCATGGGGATAAAGGATGGGGAAAGAAGCAGGGGTGGGTTGCTGGGTGTTTGAAGGGGTTTGGGAGAACCTTTAGCTAAGATTCTGTGCAGTTCGGAGAATCCCCAAATCCCACTCCTGGCTGGCTCCGCCCACCCTGCCCCTCCCAGGAGTCCCCACGCGGCCTGATTTGGATGCAGGTAAGTGCAGGGTGTGCATGGAGGCTCAGGGAGGGCGAAAACAGGCCTACTGGAAGTTCGGGAAGACTAGTTTCCAGCCTCCAGAGGGCCTCCGGAGCCTGGGGAAGCTGTTTTCGCTCTTCCGGAGGCTCAAAGAAAGCCTCTGGAGCCTGGGGAGGGCAAAAACACCCCACCCACCCCCCGCCACCATGGTGCAGGAGGCCAACTAGGCCATCCCCACCATGGCCATGTCCGCCCAGCAACCGGGCAGGGAACCCTTTGCTAAAATTTTTGAAGCCCATCCCTGGAAAGAAGGTAGTATTGAACTGGATTATTTTGTGCATCCTTCTGTCATGTCAGTTGAGGCATTATGGTTGCTGGGCATGTTCCTTAACCTCTGAAAACAGCAACTTTCTGAATAATTTTCTTTTATTCCTCAGTTTCCTACAATATTTTTGTCTTCTTGGTTTCTAGATGTCTAAAATGACCCTATTGGCAAGAGGTTTTGAAGGCATTAAGAAGTCCAGAAAGAACTCTGTTGGGAAAGTAGATCTGCACAATGGTTGCTAACTCTTTCTGTTTATTGTTATTGCAGAATAGACGTAATGGCAGCACTAGCAGCTCTAATAAAGCGGAGGGACATGGGCCTGATCCAGAAAGAGCAGCAAAAGGACATATTGTGCTGGAAAATGAGGAAGAGGAGTTGACCTTAAAATATGGAGCAAAGCATGTGATCATGCTGTTTGTGCCTGTAACACTGTGCATGGTTGTAGTTGTTGCAACCATTAAGTCAGTCCGTTTCTACACTGAGAAGAATGGGCAACTGTAAGTGATTCCCCACAGACTCTAAAACAATGAATGCATTGTCCCAAAAATGTTTTTTCAAGAGGCAACTGGATTTTTTTTGTTTTTCTTTGAAGACATTTCACTTCTCATCCAAGAAGCTTCTTCAGCTCTGAGGAAGCAGAAGCTTCTTGGATGAGAAGCGAAACATCTTCAAAGAAAAACAAAGTCCAGTTGCCTCTTGAAAAAGCACTTTTGAGATAACTATGACCTGGGTGACTGAGAATCTCCATAGACAATGAATGCATTATTTACATTAAGATTATTTTCTATTTAGCTTCTTCCAGGGGTATTTGGATTGCAAACTCCCATAATTCCTAAGCAGAAGTAGTAAATTTGTGCTAAAGCATGGAGATATCCAGGAGTCAAGTTTTAAAAGGCTCTTAAATTTTTTAAATGTATGCTGTGTTGTAAGTCCACATGAAATCAGATATATATAAATACAAACACTATTGGATTTCACATGTTGAAAATCCCTGAACTTCAATGATATTTCCATAATCTGTGCATAACAAGTTGCTTAATTTTTTTCCAACCTGGAATCATTCAGATGTTTTGGTGTTCAAATCCCTTTGGCCATCCTGGATAAAAATTAATGAGTGGAAATCCAGCATACCTTGATTGGGGGAGGGTATTGTAGCTAAAGATATGGTAAATTCAAAAGCTACCGTATTTTTTGGAGTATAAGATGCTCTGGACTATAAGACGCATCTACCTTTTTTGGTGAGGAAAACAAGAAAAAGAAATCTGCCTCTGCCTCTGCTTCCCAGCAATTTTACCTCTTTGCAGCAAACAGCAAACAGCCTGCTTTACTTTCATTTTCGTTTACAGCACGAAACTGCAAGAAAAAAAAACCTACTCCCAGCAATTACCTCCTTGCAGCAAGCAGCAGAAGCCCCTGCAAAACAGCTGAGAGTCTGGAGGCCGATCCAATCAACTTGTGCTAATGGCTGTGCTGAAGCTGAAAGGAGCTGTTTCTTGCTGCTTGCTGCAAGGAGGTAAACTGCTGGGAGGCAGAGGCCAAAGGGTGGGGGCCAGTGGGTGGGCAGGACTACATTCGGTGTATAAGATGCACCTAAATTTTCACCCCCTTTTAGGGGGGAAAAAGGTACGTCTTAAACGCCGAAAAATACTGTACCGTGCCTGATTTATAAATGTCTTGTTTCTGTTGCCTCTGTTTGAGCTAAAGATTGGCATTTTGTAATACATATATTTTGGAGGGATTGGGTTTTGTCTTGGTAGTCAGTGAGCTTCTTCTATTAAGATATTTTGCCTTTTCTTTCAGGATTTATACCCCCTTCAGTGAAGATACCCCCTATGTGGGCCAGCGTCTACTGAGCTCTGTGTTGAATACCCTCATCATGATCAGTGTTATTCTAGTGATGACCATCTTTTTGGTTTTCCTGTACAAATATCGTTGCTATAAGGCAAGGCTTTGAATATGTTAGTCAAGGGTCTCAAATTATAAAAGCTTTTTAATTAATTCTGCCAGATACTTTCACTCCATGGCGATCAGCATTCTTTAGGCATAATCCTCAGTGATTCTTATGGTATACATTTGCAACGTCGTTTTAGGCAATTTGTCTGCATTTTTGCACGGATTGGAAACATTTAGAAGTGTTATCGTCATACCTTTTAAAAAATGTTGATTGCAGAAAAGTAATATTTTAAAGAATTTTGCAGGATTTAGAAGAACCTCAGTGTTATTTTTCAATATTTTAAATTGTTCAAACTGTTGGTAAAGAAGTAAGATCTTTCTATAGAGTTATCTTGACACCTTAAAGGTGTTCCTTTCCCCTATATGTTCTGTATCAGGGTGACAAACTGGATTTCTTCAAGGGCCGGATCAGCATTGTAGTTCTCTGCAGGCCGGGGGGAGTGGGGGAGGGAGACGGGACAGATGCCTCCTGCAGCACCCTGCCAGCCAAAGTGAGGCATGGGGGAATGCACACGGCCCCCCATATACCGTTTTCCTGCAGCACCCTGCCGGCCAAAATGGCGCGTGGAGGGGGGCTGGGCAAAGCGTTCCCATGCCCCGTTTTGGCTGCCAGAGGCACCGCGGGCCAGTCCTTTGCCATTTGCAGGCCGGCCCTGTGGGCCAGATTTAATGACCCCATGGGTTGGATCCACCCCACGAACCTTGAGTTTGACACCCCTGAAAACTTTAAAGATCAGTGGCAAAATAAATGAAGGCAAAATCAAGCTTTTTACTCTTGTGAGAGTTACACAGAAATTACATAGTCCCTAGGAAGTAATTTTTCCCTGAAAAACTCTTGGCATTTTACAGTGAAAACTTTTTTTTTCTAATTTCCTATGAATTTTTTGACTTTCATTTAGAGTTAGAGGCCTTCTTAACTCTTCTTTTCTTCCTAAGGAAGCCCTCCCCTCTCTTTCCAGGTGTGCTAGCATGTGCTGGGAAGGCTCTCTTACCTAGGAAGTGAATTGAAGAGAGACCTATAAGCAAAACCAGGTCAATGTAGACATCTTTGGAATGTGCAAGAAAGACACCTAAATAGCATATTGTTATCTTTTGCAGTTCATTCACGGGTGGCTGATTCTCTCATCGCTGATGCTTTTGTTTCTCTTCACTTACATCTACCTTGGGTAAGTGAGAACTGTGAATCCTAAATCACTTAGTATTCCTTTAAACAAGGATAGATGCAGGTTAGTATAGATCCTAATGAGGGATTGCTAAATTATTTGCAAGGGTTTTTCTTTCAGATTTTTGAAGAGTAACAATGAAAACATATATGATCAGCAAAAAAGATGAAATAACATGACACTAAAAGAGAATAACATGAGCAGGGAAGAGGAAAAAAGCAAGTTCATTAAAGATGAATGTTCATTCTTAAATAATGAGCGTCTTTATATGGTTAAAAAGGGGAATAGTCTGTTGGAGCTTTGCTTTCATTTTCATATTTCTTATAGTCTGATAAAGCGGTCACTGCTTAGTAACTATGCCAGGTCATTAAATAGTATTTGTATAATTGTGTGAAGCCTAGGTTGACTGTGTTAGCAAAATTTCAGATAGCATTTGAAATATATTTATGATAGATAAGACTAGATGGCTCTTGCTTCTATTTGTTAGCTTTTAAAATTAGGTTGAGTTACTTATTGGGGCATGTATAATATCCCCTTCCTAATCTAGTTGATACATATGTATTTTGTATTCTGAATTAAAATATCAGCTTTCCCACCCACTTCCAAGGGATCTGTAGTGGGGACAACGGATTATTGGTTATGTAGTTGTAGAACATCTCTAATGTAGTTGTAGTCTTCTCTTTGACATCACATAATAACTGGGACAAAATTATGCTGATCCCAAAGAGCTATGATTAGATTAGTATCTGCTTGGCTAGATGGACACATACTGTAATGTGACATGGGATCAGGTATTTTGATCCTATTTTGATCCCATGAGCCTTGGAAGCTCAGTTATACAGCACATGATTTTGGTCATACATCTGCAACTTCCCTGTTCTTCTTCTCTCTCATATAGTGCAGGATCACCTTGTGCTGTTAGTTCACAGTTACCACATCATGGCAGTGAATTACTTTTTTGGTGTTTTGTTTTGTTTTTGTCTGACAGCGAAGTACTTAAGACCTACAACGTGGCTATGGATTACCCTACCCTGTTCTTTGTCATCTGGAATTTTGGAGCAGTTGGGATGATTTGCATCCACTGGAAGGGGCCTTTGAAACTTCAGCAAGCCTATCTCATTATGATCAGTGCCTTGATGGCTTTAGTTTTCATTAAGTACTTGCCAGAGTGGTCAGCTTGGGTCATCCTAGGAGGCATCTCTGTTTATGGTATGTCTACAACAGAAGGATTTGTAAGGTGATCCTCCTCTGCAGACTGAGTGTGCCTTT
Source organism: Ahaetulla prasina (assembly GCF_028640845.1). Taxonomy (NCBI): domain Eukaryota; kingdom Metazoa; phylum Chordata; class Lepidosauria; order Squamata; family Colubridae; genus Ahaetulla; species Ahaetulla prasina. The sequence goes on from NC_080539.1 coordinate 63,827,304, forward strand.
GGTGAGGAGACTAAATCAAGTTAATGCCGCATCCTACAAATCATAAATAATGATAAATATTAAATCTTTGCATTTCACTTCAGAGAGATTATTTCAGCTTTGAAACCAGTATTCAGAAAGTTGCATTCAAATATTGCAATAAACCTTGATTTATTATGGTCTTCTCCAGGCTGGGTTTGTGTATTATTCTAATCTGATTACAAGCTCCACTCTTAATAGCCACTAATGCTTTCCAAACCTGATAAGCCATAGTTTGTCAAAAATGGGAGTAGAAATATTCTACCTTTCTGTGGAGTCCTGTGTAGAGAGAAGGAGAGCAAACTGTGGTAATTGATTATAATAATTATTCATTGGAATGTGGCTCCCAATTGGCTGCATTGAAACAACAAAGAGCAAAGAGTTAAAGGGATTTTTTTTAAAAATCCAATTGTTCTAAAATACATGTTAAGAGACTGGCCAATTTTAAGTACTATAGATCAGTGATGGCTAACCTTTTTGCCATCGCGTGCCAAAAGCGGGGAGTGTGTGTGGGGGGTGCACGGATGCCCACACCCATAATTCAATGCCCCCCTGTACCTAGCCCCCCACGCGTGCGCGCATGACCCCCCTCTGCCCCTTTTTGGTCCTAGCAGACCTACTTGAAGCCACCAGAGGGTGAAAACAGCCTCCCCACACCCCTCGGAGACCAGAAACGGCCTGTTTCCTGACTTCCAGTAGGCCCCTTTTTTACCCTCCCCAGGTTCCAGAAGCTTTCCTGGAGGCTGGGGAGGGTGAAAATGGCTTCCCCCACCCCTGAAGGCCCTCCGGAGGCCAGAAACGTCCCGTTTCCTGACTTCCAGTGGGCCCGGTAGGACCTTTTTTCACCCTCTCCAGGTTCCAGAAGCTTTCCTGGAGGCTGGGGAAGGTGAAAACAGCCTTTCCCGCCCTCTGGAGGCTGGAAATGGCCTCCCAGAGCTTCCGTGCGAGCCCTGTACTTACCTGGCATCCAAAACGGGCTGCCTGGAGACTCCTGGGAGGGGAGGTGTGGACGGGGCCAGCCAAAAATCAGCTGGTCGATGCGTGCATGCGCGCTGGAGCTGAGCTAGCCATAAGTACGTTTTGACAGACACATGAAAGAACTCCCTGCGATGTATCAGCAGGAAAATTAGATGTTCAGAAAGCTATTTGGGATTAAATTGACATTTTTTTCTGTCCACAGACTTGATAGCAGTTTTATGTCCAAAGGGACCTCTCCGAATGTTGGTGGAAACAGCACAAGAGAGAAATGAGCCAATATTTCCTGCACTTATTTATTCCTGTGAGTAAAATACAGGCTTCTTTTGTGTGACTGGCCTTTATAGAATTACCCCTGTTGTAGCAACTAGTGGTGCCTTGTTAATTGAAAATATTATCTCAGAATGAAAATGAAGGAAAATTGAAATTCTCTCTTGATTCTCTCCTGTACAGAGATATTGTATATTCCAAGATTGTGGAAATAGATATAAAATTAAACTTCCTGATTATCTCAGCATTTTTTAAGAAGACAGTTTCTGGCCTACAAAGTTAGGTGTTGCAAGTATGAGCCTGATGCCCAGGTTCCAGATTTGTTTTGATAAGTTACAAATTTTCTCTAGTAAGTTTTTAAATTTAAGAAGGAAACAGGAATCACTATTTTGGCTCGGGCTCCTACTACCACTAGAAATGGCAGTGGTATATTGAATTATAGATATACTGTTACTCCCTGCTGAAAATAAACTTGTAATAAGCCCTGTTAATTGCAGCTCCTTTTAGTTTTCCTAGTCTCCTAAATTGCCTACTATAGTGAAGCTGCTAAGGCCAGTGGGAAGAAATTGTGTGGATAAAACCTAATTTATATTTAAAAAAGACAAAGACAAATTCAGCATGACTAGGACAGCCATTCTTTCATTTTGATATTACTGTACCCCAAGGCCACTGGGAATCAGATTAATTGGATATCTGGAGTCATATCTGATTTGGCTGTCCAAAAGGGAGTAACCTGATTTTGCCTCCTGGGTCTGAAAAGGTTTTTTCAGGATTTTTTAAGTCCAGAATATTTGTTTGTGTGAATTTCTGTACTTCTCCCATCTTTGTGTTCCTTGCTTTTGCCTATAAAACAAGTTATTAAATAATTTAAATGAAAATAACATAGACCTTATCTGTAAGTTAATAGTACTGTTAAGCATCTGTGGAGATTCCCAATCATCCAGTTCATGGTTGTCCTAAATATGCTTTTTTTCAAAAGACAACTGGACTTTTCTTGTTTTTTTTTTCTTTGAAAATGTTTCTTCTCATCAAGAAGTTTCTTTAGTTCTGAAGAAGTGAACTGAAACTGAAGAAGCTTCTAGGATGAGAAGCTAAACATTTCAAATTTAAAAAAAAACACCAAGAAAATTGAAAAAAAATATTTTTGGGAATACTGTTAAGCCTTCTTCTGTTTAAAAAAAGGCATTTTAAAAAAGATGCACAAATATAGCTGTCTTCTGCAGACTTACAACACAATACTTTCCAAGTATATAGCAGGAAATAATTTATGTTTTTATTATATATGAAATTTTTCCAACTCAACAATAATTTTGTCATTAGTCATTCACCAAGCATTTTTGAATAAATTTGTTGATTTGTATATTCCAATTCTTAAAGAAAGTGTGCATTTAGCAAACTGAATTAAAACTGAGTGAAAATAAAAACCCTTTGTCTGTCTAGTCCTGTGTTGTCTTCATGGACCGTCAACTATCTATGAGCTTCAGCTGTATTTCATCCTGTGGTTTTCCTTTGTTAGTTGTGTTTTGTAATTTGTGAAATCATACAGCAACAAAAGAAGAATAAATAAAAGAAATAAAAATGCCAGTAATGCAGGATTGATGAATTTTTCGATGATCATCCAATATACCTAGAAAAAACAAAGAAGCTATATGTGTATACTGACTGAAGTCGTTTGTGTTTAGAGAAATGTCATAACTCACTGATGGATCGAACAAATAGTTTTTTGTGTAAAAAAAATAAAGATTTCCCTGTCCAGTTGTATGTGACTCTATGGGGTAGCACTCATCTCTGTTTCCTATCCAAGGGAACTAGCGTTAGCTGAAGACTTTTTCATGGTCATGTGGGCAGCATGGCTATATGCCGAGGCACATGGAAGGCTGTGTACTGATAGGCAAATGCAAGTATTTGTAGCATTGACACATTTTCTTAATATATGACAATTGAGAAATGTAGGGTGGGCTTTTGATTATACTGTACTTTGTACAATCCATCAGTCTTGTTTCATAAATTATATATTGTTTGCTCTTTCTTTCAGCTGCTATGATGTGGACAATAGGAATGGCAAAGCCAGATAATGCACAAAGAAGGTCTTCTCAGGAGATACGGGATCCAGGTAATTGATACACTTGGTACAACAAGGGTCATTCTTTTGTTATTAAATAGAATTTAAATTGGAATCTGCAATGCATTATATTCACTGGATTTCTTGCTTATTGCAAGCTAATTATAAAGGAAAGTTTCCATGAGATTTGTGTGGGAACAGCATTAGAAATCTCTGCATTGAAAGAGTGAATTGAATTACTGACTGAACAATGGTTGACCATTTATGAACAGAAAAAGATTTTTTAAAATTTGAGAATAGGTTGGTTGTGAGATTCAGATCCAGCATGACCAGTCATATGAATTTATGAACCTTGTAAACTGGGGTCTCAAACCTTGGCAACTTTAAGCCTTGGCGGACTTCAACTCCCAGAATCCCCCAGCCAGTAAAGCTGGCTAGGGAATTCTGGGAGTTGAAGTCCACCAAGGCTTAAAATTGCCAAGGTTGGAGACCCCTGTTGTAAACAACATTAGGAAAACTATAAATTCTACATCCTAGCTCAGTGACAACAGAGAACAAATCAGTCATCTTCTCCATGACAACTGGGTTAAATCAGCATTATTGCACAGTCTTGTTACAACAGAGGGAACTTTTATTCTAACAGGTTTTTTTTCTTAAATTTTACTGTAATACATTGATTTTTCTTCTTTGGGCTTGTCTTTCTCTCATCGTTATGCCTCAAATTGGCTAAAGCAGAGATACATGACAATTCTTCATATGCTGAGCCCGAAGTTCCAGAAATGAGAAACTCAACTATTGATCAAACTGGCCAACAACTTGGTCAAATTGCCCGCAACTTTGAGGAAAGCCAGGAGGAGGAAGAAAGTAAGCTGTTGTCATTTAAGCAAATTAAAAATTCACTATTATTAATCATTAAAAGAAGTATTACAATGATTTGTACAGCTAAGAGTCATTTTGCTGTTGGATACCGTAGTTTTTTTCTTCAGTTGAGCCTTTAAAAGATGATTTTGGAGAAAGAGCAAGGATTTTGAACATGAAAGAGTATTTCCATTCTTGTTTCCTTTACGACATATACCATCTGTGAAAAATTCTAGGGAGGTCCTGGATTACAGGAAATCTGTTTTGAGATTGATTCTGTGTATTCATTCATTTATTTTGGCCCTGAATTTACTTTGTGGCTGTAGTTACAAAATGCAGGAACATTGGGTGCTTCCTTACATTAAGGTAGAAATCAAATGTTGGCCATGCTTTGGTGGTCTTAAGTGAGGGCCACAAAGAAATGCTTTCTGCATGTAGGAAATAACTAAAATATTACTTTGTAACATGGGGTATGTAGTATTTTTGGGACGAGGACTAATTTAAATCTGCTAGTGAGTACATTTGGCCACAACAGTGAGTAACAAAACTCCCATTTTTGAGGAGGCAAGGAAGTATTTTAGGCACCTTGTACCAATCCAGAGAGAGCCTTAAAACCAAAACAGATAGATGCAAATGTATTTATTTAATTTATTTAAATGATTTATAGAGCCACTCATCTCATAGCAATGACTCTGGATAATATGCAAACATTAAAATAGCGTAAGGCACTATTTTAACAACATAACTGTATAAACTCATGAAGTCCTGGTTACTTAATTCCCAAATAAAATCACATCACCAATAGATATTGCCTACCAAGGGAATAAATATTTGAAAACCAGGGTTGAACTGGAGTCCATTTGGGATTCTTTGAGCTTGGTTATTTTCTTGCAGAGGTTGTTATTTTCTTGCAGATGTTTCATTGTCCAACTAGATAACACCATCAGTGCTACAAGGGTTTGCTCTATGTTACAAGTGGCTTGCCCTGTCAGTGTTGGTGGGAGGGTTCTTGGTGATTCCTTGATTAGTTTACTGTGTGATTGTTTGTCTGAATGGTTCCTTGATTAGGGAATTGTTTACTACTTGATAGTCAGTCTAGTATTAATCTTGGTGTTAGGCTTTGCTTATCTGGCTGTTGATTGCTGACAAGGAGGTTTTTGACCCTTTTTGTTTCCTTTTTAGCTTTTTGATTGTCTCTTTTGAATGCAGATGTTGTTTGTGCTTGTTGATGGCTGATTTGTCTGAGTTCCAGACTTCCAGACTAGAAAGAAAATGGCATTATTTGATGGCGAGAACACAGAGCATGCCCTTTCTGCTAGAGTTGATGGGTGGGACAGGTGGTCCCAAAAATAGCCTGATCCTATGCCATGTAGATCTTTACAAGTGGTAATCAGCATCTATAAAAATAAAAGAGGTCTTATTTTTAAAAGTCAGAAAATTTGGTATACAAAGGAAAGTTTCTGAGAGCCCCATGATGTTCATAAATGTCATGTTTGCTAAACCTAACTTAAATTATGTGTTGGAAGACAGACGCAGCTATCTGATGAAATTATTTTTACTTGTAATAGGAGGAGTCAAGCTGGGTCTAGGAGACTTTATATTCTATAGCGTGCTTGTCGGCAAAGCAGCTGCCACTGCTAGTGGTGACTGGAATACAACATTGGCTTGTTTTGTAGCCATCCTCATAGTAAGTAAAAATAATACAGTAAGTCAGTAAAATGTATAGTTCAGGAATATAGCAATAGCACTTAGACTTATATACCGCTTCATAGTGCTTTTACAGCCTTCTTTAAGTTGTTTACAGAGTCAGCATATTTCCCCCAACAATCTGGGTCCTTTACCCACCTTGGAAGGATAGAAGGCTGAGTCAACCTTGAGCCGGTGAGATTTGAACTGCTGTACTGCAGCGAGCAGTCAGCTGAAGTAGCCTGCAGTATTGCATTCCAAACACTGTGCCACCTCAGCTCTACAAATATATACTCATTTGTACTCTTAAGCAAAGCTAAAAAAATGTCAGATTCCATATTCTAACTCGAGTTAATAAGTTTACCTCTAGGCAGCTAAAGCATATTTAGGGGACTGAAGTAGGGTACATTAATAACACAGTGGGGCAAACCCTTATTTTATTTTTCTCACTCCTAATTAAGCAGTAAAAGGTATATCTGTCTATCTATCTATCTATCTATCTATCTATCTATCTATCTATCTATCTATCTATCTATCTATCTATCTATATCTCCTATATGGAACATCTTGTTCCATAAAAATCATATCTACCTACCTACCTACCTATCTATCTATCTATCTAGTGCTGCAGTTGAGAAGGCCATTTTCCAACCCCCTGTTTTCTTCATCTTCTGGGAAGGTGGAAACTTTCCAAGACTATCTTCTTGCTAACACATACCAGGGGAGATTTAGTAAACAGTTTCTGGGTAACATGGACCCAATCCAAAAGGTTCTGTAGCTAATAAACAGCACCTTAAATTGCGACCAGTGCAGCTGCTATAACAGGAGGAGGAATTAAACCCATTTTGTTTTGTTAAACCCATTTCTACAGATCAACAATCCAGCAACTACAATTTGTGCCAGCTGTAAACTTTGGATCATCTTCATGGGGTAGCCGGCCATATAGGCCAATTTGCAGGAATCTAGCAGAGTTAATAGCAAAGGCATGGATCACTATCTTCAGATGAAATAATTTCTCATTCATTTCTTGTTTGTGTATCACAGGATTTTAATATTTTTTATATTTATCTGTACAAAAAATATTCCAACTAAGTATAGTCCTGCTGATCATGTTCCTTTTCTTTCTCTTAGGGTCTGTGCTTAACTCTTCTATTGCTTGCAGTCTTTAAGAAGGCACTACCTGCTCTTCCCATCTCCATCACCTTTGGCCTGATCTTCTACTTCTCAACAGATTATCTCATGCAACCTTTCATGGACACCCTTGCAGCTCATCAGTTATATATCTAAGAATAATGGTGATCCTGTTTAAGAGCTTCAGTGGGCAGCAGGCCAATTTTTAGTGAATTTTATTCTTAATTCCATACCTTTTTCACAGGAAACACTAAAAAAAAACAACTTGTTTCCCCTGGAACTTCACAGCTGGTTCTTCAGACTATTAATGCTCCAGGTATCAGGATCTATGCAGCCTGAACCTACTTGCACGTATTCAGAGCTGAGTTCACCCAGATCATTTGGAGCATAGAATTATTATTGATGACCTTCCTCTTCATATTTTTCATATATTAATTTTTTACTTTGTGTAGAAGGTAGATTGATTGCATTACCTTAAAGTAAAATGAAGTATCCATCTTGAGAGAGTATTGGTACTGTGAAGTTTAAAGTCCACTTTATATAATTGCACAGTAATAATAATACAGGGTATTTTTTTAACATTGAAAAAAGCACTCTTTGAGAGAAATACAATTCTAGTACAGGGACTGTCTGAAAGGAGAGCAGAGTATAGGGAGTTGTGGTTTCTACAACTACACCACTAAAAGTGGGCTGTTCAAATCCCTTATACAATAACAGCTTACCATGGGCTATCATGGAACTTTTGACATTCCTGGTTTCCACAATAAAATCAGCAAGAAGCAAATTGCAAACAGCAGAACTGTTTTAGTGATCCTTTGCTTGTTCCACTGGGAGGCTTGATGTTGACATAGATTAGCTTAACTTCCAGGTATTCTAAATGAAGGTATCTGAATCTCTGGCTATGTTTCCACGTCATTCATAGCCAGATTTCATGTAACTATGATTTGCTGAATAATTGGCTGGATTCATGTTATTAAGTCACAAATCATGATTGATATTTATGGGTTCAACATGCTTAGCAACCTCATATTGCAAGTTAGCCCTGATTTTATTTTCTTTCAATATCCTTTCAATGAAAAACAAAATGAGAAGTAACATGATACAAAGCACCACTCTAGGTTTTTATAGTGATGGGACTTTTTATCTTGCCAGTTAACCTTCTATTAAATGACTGCATGTATCCTCCATTGCAACCATTTGTGGCAACGCCTGTAAACTGTTCTCAAAGTTCTAAATGTATTGCAGCTCACAAAGATTAATGTGGACCTTAAACTGGGGTCACATAATATACTATGCCAAAATTCAAATAAATCACATTATGTGTATAATGTGTGAAACCATGTCACACTCTCAGTCCCATCTGCCCATTCTATAATCACAATAGTTTATTTGGCATTGCTCATGTAAGAAAAATGACCCAAGGAAAAGAAAACTCAGGGTATAGCTTTAATTCCATTGTTGAATGGTCCCATAATGACCCCATAAATAATGACAAGCAAGTTCTCTTTCCTTCTCTTCCTAGACTGGATAGCGTTAGTGTGACCAAGAAGCCATTCAATAAAGAGTTGAGACTTGATCAGTGGAGTAAGTTGCTTTATTCCTTAATCATGAATTCTCTGGGGGCTTATCTTGTACTCCATCAAAGGATGACTTTTTATGCCTGTTAATAAAACTAGATTGGATTTTGCTAGCAGTAAGAATTCTGGAAATACAGATAGTTTGTCTTGCCCTGCTTGCTGATCTTCAGAAAGTCTTACGCTTAGAGTAAGAGGCTTTTATGTACAAATCGTGATATGCAAAGGTCTAATTCACTATATTTCTTTTCTCTAAAATAGAACAAGAGCACACATAAAGTCAGCTGAAGTATGTATAGTGGTACATACAATAGTACATGTAGATACTGTATATGCTATGTAACATCTTTTTAATTAAAAAAGACAAGTTCCATTCAGATCAATACTTTATTACTACCAGAAAAAATAAAATAAAGGAGGAAATGAAATGCTTGTTATAGTTCTTAAAACTGAGTCCTTGCTGAAAATAGTATTGGCTGCAAAATAATATTTCCATTTCAACTCCTTTCATTTCTCCCACAAAATCTAAAATTTAATATTTTGTTGCATCAGAACTATTGTTCTGCCACACTTTTTATTAGACCAATTTGGCACAGGAAGTTTTATTCCATTCCATTTTTCTATGTAACCCCATATAAAATAGAGCCAGTGGAGCTTCGATGATATTGAAAGTTATAAAAAGAGATTTGATACATTAAAGTAGATTGCAGTTCATTTTCAGTGGTTTCTTATGTAGATAGATAGCTATTATGATGTGAACTGTAAGCGAGGATCAGTATACTGTCTCTATTAACTTATTGTGTGCTTATTTTTTTATGCATGTTCCTGCATTTCTTCCCTAGAGATTCTTTTCTGACAAGTCAGTGCATTTAGATATCTCTTTGCATAGACAAAATATTTAATTTAGGGGAAGACAAGCATTTTTGCCCACCTACATCAGATTATTTCTTACCTTAGTAGTAACACATGGAACTAATGCTGGGCAAACTGGAGCTTTAAAAGGAGATTCTTGACCAGCTAGACTTAGGTTCCTTGCTTCAGGGAGATGTAGATATTTTATAGTTTTAGATAAAATAACTGCATAATTGTTTAATCTGTTCAACCTGAAAAAAAATGCTAAAGATGTAAAGGTTAGAATTTCACTTTCCACTTTGGATCTTCTTAGTAAAAACAACTTAGCTTTGGCTTTCCATTGAGTTGTGTTGGGAAGAGAAGGTCACTTTAGAAGTGTTTTTAGAAGTATTATACTTTTTTAATTTGAAAGTGAATTATTTTGGAACTATTATAGCTCATAATAAAATTTAAAGGTCACATTGGGCTTATTATAAAAATTAGTCTAAATAAAAAATAGTTAAGTCAAGCTTCTTTCTAGGGACATCAATCATTGTAGGATTTGCTTATTGGTGCTTTATGCTTGTTTTACTGGAAACCTGAGGGGTTTTTTTTCTTTTCAGATATTACCTTTTGTGAAAAAGGAATAATGAATTGGCCTTGAATATATATTTTCTGAATATTTTACAGGTAATAAACTAGATTTGAGGCCAGTCCAAGGTCGAAAAACCCAGTAGTACACCCTATTATTTCATGTCTTAATTTATTTCACATGCTGAGAAGAATTCCATTACCATTAGCAACACTGACTAGGGCTAACGGGAACTGTACCCAAACACATCTCTAGGGCACCAGTTGGTAAATGTGAAATGTGCTCCTTGAACCATATTTGATTTGCTATACACTTGGCCTACAGTGATTAGCATATACCATATTTAATTCTATAATCCTACATCGGCTTAACCAGAATTATACGTTAAGGAAGAATTCATATCTAGCTAAATACAGATAGTCCTTGACTTACAGCCACAATTGACCCCAAAATTTGTTGTTAAGTGAGACATTTCTTAAGTTAGTTTTGCCCCATTTTACAACCTTTCGTGACAAAGTTCTTAAGTGAATCATTGCAGTTGTTAAGGGACACTAACTCATAAATGTGAGTTAGTTGCCAACAGTCTGAATTTTGATCACATGACCATGGGGATGCTGCAACAGTCATGTGATGGTGATAAATCACTTTTTTCAGTGTTGTAACTTTGAACAGTCACTAAATGAACTGTTGTAAGTTGAGGACTATGAGTACTTCCATTCAGGGCCAGGGTGGAGAATTTAGATCTTTAAGATGTTGAAATAATTCCAGCACCTTAAATCAGAAGGATATTCCTTGTGTAGCAATATTTAGTTGTACAAGGGATGTTTCGAGTCTAGTTCCAGCAGGTCTCTTTGTTTAAGTGTCCTATGCAATCCCAAATAACAGATCAATAAAATGAATATTGCACTTAAAATCCCTGCAAGTTCTTATTGCCAATGCAAGCAGAATTAAGATGTGTCATCTTTTTGCTGGGAGGAAAGACTTTACAGTTGGCCAGTACATGCAAGTATTTGAGGGCACAAGTATATCTAAGCATATATAATTTTTGTGAGTCTTTTCTGGCCTAGAGAAAATGTGACCAATAATCCAGTATATATATCAAATATAATATGAATACATAGATGCTTACATTATGCCCAGTTCCTGATACATTCATTAAGCAATGCTTTTTAAAATGTTTTAATAGGACTTTTCTTAACCATTTTGAAATCTTTAATCCAACAATCCATTAATACTGTACATGACTCATTTGTTTCCTTTAGAATGACTTTAGTATAGGACAGAATTTGAATGCATCCAGTGCAGCCTTTGGCTTAAAAATAAGTGTGGGCTTAGTCGTGCCTGGGTGAGAAATAACTAGGAAAGTCTTTCTCTCTCTGTCCCTATATGTGCTTAATAACAATGTTTTATAATATATTAATTTTGCATAAATTAATAAGTAAAGTCTGGACAACAGAAACAACCAAAAATCTGTTTGAATGCATTTCTCATGATGGACATAGTATGTGTGCAGGGACAGTGCAAATATACATTATATGTACAGGAAATTATTCTTAAAATATGATTATTGAAAATATAAATACAATAAAGTGATGGTATAACTACCAACGACTATTCATTTGTATACTGAAGTTATTCTGGTGGGAATAGGTAACAGGCATGCAAATTGGATTTATTTAAGGTGATTTAGATCATGCCAGTTGCACCACTCTACAAGGAAGGTGATGAAGCAAGACAAAATTAGTTTCCCTATTCAACTACAATTTATTTTCATTATTTACTTGAGATACTCTTATTTTTTTAGTAACTAACAGAAGTAGCAAGTTTTATTTAAACATCTATTTTGATGTAGAAAAAAATCAATAGATACAATGATCATGAAAACCTTTTTTGTCATTAACTTGAAGAAATAAAGTCAAAATTCCAAAATCATTCCACTTTTTCCAGATGCTAACATTTTCCTCTGCATTTATATGTTATTTCCACAACCAAAGTTCAGGAAACTAAATAGCATTGTTTGTATAATATGCCAATTTTAACAATGGAAGCTAAATCAATTTCTGTACTTAGTGTTAACTTCCAAATTTGAATATTGTCTAAAAGAAATTACACTAAATACACATTACTAAATTAAAGTACAATAAGTTAGCCACTCTCTAGCCATCTGTTCTCAGCATATGATAATACAAAATGTTTTACGTGATACAGTGGCCCTCAGTCTTTTGGGTACCAGCCTGGCCTGGTTCTGTGGAACAAGCTTTTTCCATGGACCGGAGGGAGTGTGGTTTCTCATGCTGCTTGCATCCTGTGGATGGTGCTTCACTCGTTTCCACGGACTGATTTCTGGCATGCCACAGCCTGGTGCCAGTCCACGGCCTGGGTGTTGGGGACCCCAGGTATAATGGATAACTCCACTTTAGGACAGAGCGGCTAATTTCCTATTTTTTTAGAAATGTCCTTCGTTAGAAAATTCAATGAGATGAAGTATTGTGAAACATTGTGCATTTTGTCTGTTGTTGAGGGCTAGAGAATGCTAATTTAAGGCAGTTTTCTTTTAACAAAAACATGTTTTTTTATTTATTTAAAGCATTTCTATGCCACCCATTTTATAACCAACTATTTTTCCCTGCTCTTTAGAACAGGCCGTCTCCAACCTTGGCAACTTTAAGACTTGTGGACTTCAACTCCCAGAATTCTGGGAGTTGAAGTCGACAAGTCTTATTTATTATTTATTTATTTATTTATTAATTAAACTTTTATACCGCCCTTCTCCCGAAGGATTCAGGGCGGTGTACAGCCAAGATAAAAAGCAATAAATATACAAAGTTAAAAATCAATTTAAAATACTTATTCAATGGTGGCCGAATTAAAACCATCAAATTGACGAACCTAAAATACCCCATATAAAATTACAGAAGATTTAAAAATTTAAAATTAAAATTTAGAAATTTAAAAAGTCTAAAAAATCAGTCCAGTCCCGCTTGAATGAATAAATGAGTTTTTAATTCCCGGCGAAAGGTCTTAAAGTTGCCAAGGTTGGAGACACCTGCTTTAGAAAGTTCCATCTACCACTAGGGAGCAGTGTGGCAATAGAGTAACTTTTCTCTTTTAAGAAGATTCCAACTCTGTCTTCCCGAGTTGTTTAAGATCTCTAAAACCTTTACTTTTTTTAGTTAAGTTGCTATCGTCTTCACATCTGTAGCAAAATAAAGCACAGGAGTGATGGAAGACAACAGTTCAAGCAGAATGATCGGGAAAAGTACTATTCATGTTCTGTTCAGGAAGCATTTTTAAGATAGACTGCTGAAAAACATCCCAGCCCTGGGCATATGCTAACAAATGAAGCAGAACAGACGAAGCATTGTAAGAGGAAAGCACAACAAATAACAGCTTCTCTCATTATATAAAAAGTGCAAGTTTTCACTGCTGATCAAGCACTGCCTAAACAAGAAGCTGATTGCTTTTCCAGTCCATTTCTAGAGGACATGGGGTCCTTGAGATATGTTCGACTTAACCTCATTATCCTCAGATTGGGAGGATTGTGTTAAACCTGTAAAAAATAATAATGTCCTTCCCAAACACAAAGTGGTTTTAATATAGGCAGTTTCAAGTTACGGTCTGCTCTTAAGCAGTGAAACATGTCAAGCCCAAGAGGAGGGTATGAAAAGAGCACAATGTGCTCCTGCAGTGGAAGCCTGCAGTTCCATAATATTTTGTTTATGACATTTCGGTTCCGTGCTCGGAACCTAGTGCACAAAGCCGTGCTCAACCTCAGACCTGAACTCATAAATGATCTCATTGGCTAATTATGGGTTCAGTTTCAGTGAACAAAGATTTGCAGCAAAGTTCTTGCCTATGTTTAAAAAGGTGACAAGCAGGATAAAGGTGGGTGGGTGACATCCCATGACCGAAGACTGACACACTTACTGAAAAGGGACTGTGCTTTATCAGCTGATACTGGCAGAAAGAAGGACTTTGGATTAAAATAAGAAAAGACAATCTGGTTGTTTGGGGGAATATTTGGGAATATTATCCCACTTATATGGTAATTAATCCAATGTATCTCTGGCGCCATGTTGCCTATCCCTGCATTAACAGATCAACAATAACTTTAGGAAAGTAACTATTGTGATGGGGAGAATAGTATTGATATCTCCCCTAGCAAATGGCTTGCTTAGTTACTTCATATTTATTATTTATTTATTTATCTGAAAAGGTATAGGATTCCTGCTTGAGCAGGGAGTTGGACTCTAAGACCTCCAAGGTCTCTTTGTTATTCTGGTATTCTGTTATTTACCAAGTTCTTTTTATAATGCCTGTATACGTGGTCCTTTTGCTGAGTCAGTGGAGAATTTCAAAACAAGATTCACAAGTGGGGGGGGGGAGAGGAAAAGTCACACTTGTATTCTGTGTGACCATATAATGTTCCCTTCAAGCATGTCTCTCTGAAAAGCCCCACCACCCAGAGAAGGTAAGTACTTGTACATAATCTGACGAAAACCAGCCTCATATGAAAGCTGCTTGTCTTCCCCCTTCTCTCTCTTCAGTATGCACATAATTCTGGTTACCAAAGTTATTTGGGGTCATCTGCTGTATCTTTTCCCCAAAGTGGGAGAGGCAGCTGCAACTGAAATAGCCCTCAGCGGGTGGACTTATCTCCTACTACATACCAATCTTGCTGATAACAACAATTAAAGCTAGCACAAATGAGAGGCAGGGTGCTGGCCTCTCCAGGAGTATCAATGCCCAGCACTATTTCTGGAATTATATAAAGAGAGAGATATAAATAACCAGAGGCTCTGAAGTGATGGCAACTGGGGACATTTGTATTCCAGCCTGGGAGGCAGTTCGCTGGCATTTTCTTTGAGCTTATAGGTTTTAGAATAAGGAACAAAATGGATCCTCTCATGAATAATTCAAGTTAAGAAGAAATCGGCCCGAAAGTAAGTGAGGTCATAAGAAGTGCTCTGAGCTTCAATGAATGACAATAGGGGATCCACCACCAGGAGACAATACATACATTTGTCCTTATTGTGACTCTTCAGATCCTCTACTGGGAACTGAATACAGACCATCACCCTTTATATACAGTATAAAGTGTGATGTATTTAGATTTTATACTTTATATACAGTATAAAGTATTATATACAGTATATTAGCTGTTATGGCTCCAGCCCTCCCCCCGGGCCTGGCCCCCTGCCAGAGAATGACTCAGAGAGTGAGGGGGGAAGGGCCGTCAGGGCTCCCCTCTGCAGGGCCGGCCTCTCGGCTCAGCTCCAGGAGCCAAAGGCAGGCTAGGTGGAGGAAGTAACCAGGCCTCTGTCTCCTGTATCTCCCCCGCCCCCCGCCCAGGCAATGCTCCCAGACCCAGCTGTGGACAATCAGTCCTGGTTAGATCCCAGGTTTTGTAGACAAGAGAGGCGGGAACAACAGAAGCAGGGGTGGGGCAGGCCTAGAAAGTGCTGAGTCACGGAGCCACACCCCACAGGTACAAAAGCAGGAGGGACTGCTATACTACTTCGTGACGAACAAATCAAACTGCCTGGAGAAAACTTGAGCTGAAGTGCTGTTTGTTCCTGACTTCCTGGTTGACATGCCGGCATCAAGAAAGATAACAGAAAACCTTGGCAAACACTCGCTGGTTTGCTGCCAGAGCTGATAGCTCCCATGGACTAAATTGCTGGCTAATTGAGTCATTTCTCAGTGTGGGTATGCACTGCCAATTGCATATTCTTTCCAAGCTGTGCCTTTTATTCCTAGTACTCTGGGCAAGGCAATGTACAAGGCTATATAGTCTATTAGTTTTTAGAGCTTTACATATCCTTATGCTTAGCAAATGCAGGAAGGGGTATCTAGAAAAGCTAATGAGGTGGAGGGACAGAACATTAGCTTTTCTAGATACCCCTTCCTGCATTTGCTAAGCATAAGGAGATGTAAAGCTCTAAAAACTAATAGACTATATAGCCTTGTACATTGCCTTGCCCAGAGTACTAGGAATAAAAGGCACAGCTTGGAAAGAATATGCAATTGGCAGTGCATACCCACACTGAGAAATTACAATTTGGATAACAATTCCCCAAAGTTAATCAATTCCTATATACTCAGTATATCCTTGCCAGGAACTTATCAACAGTAACGTTGGCCTAATGGAAGCTGCACCACAAGCTTGATATTCCTGAATAAGCAAATAAAAAATAAATTTTTGCTGGGCAGCTTTCTGGTCTCTCCAGCAGCCAAACCAAAAATGACCACCCAAGACCCAGAGGCCAGCAGCTAGATGGAAGGGGATGGTTCTGCAACAGGTCAGTTGGGCCCCTAAAGCTCAAAGATTCCACCTCCGTGCACTTTAGAATGTTCACATGGGTTTTCTTCCTTTCTTCCATGGAAAACACCCAATTTTCTGCCCGTATGTTTGGTCCAGTCTTTACCTGCATCGATCATAGGCTAGTCACAAAATGGATGGTCTATTATGATGGTACATCCTCCTCAAATGTAAATGGGATGTCTTCAAGCCAGTGCAAGGAAGCTGTATGAATGCATCCACAAATAAGCTACAATAAAAAGCAGAAGAAAGTAATTACATTTTTTTCACTCTGAGGTATTTTTCTGCCTGGGGTGAAGAAGAATTAGATGCTATCCCACCTAACTCCACTCAATGCAGATACCAATTGGATTTGTAATTGGCAGGGGAAGGCACTTCCATTTGTACTCAGCTTAGTTATAAATACACTACATAAAATTACTATAACTACTCTTTCTTTGTCCTGCCCCAGAATTACTTCCAGATCTGTACTATTATGCTGTCAGTCTTCAGCAGTTGAGTTGATTTATTTCTAAGTTACTTATATCTAAAAGGTCAATAACATTTTGCATAGCTTCTGGGGCGAGACTCCTATTTCAGCCCATCTTGTGGCTCTAGGGATTCAGCAGATACTGCATTTAATTCACACCGTTAAAAATGACAGATGACTTGAGAGGTGTCCACACAGCTTGTACTAAGCCCATCATTGCTAATCTTAATTTATAACATTGTTTATATTGAGCTGGATTGTATTACCACATCACAGACCTTGCAATGGTTACCTGTATTATACAGTAGCACAGTGCCAGAGAGCTGAGTGAAACTAACAAACACTTCTGCTTCCCTCTTTTCTTTACTGGGAGGAGCAAAAATGCAAAGCATCAGTGTGCTAGTTGTTGTTTTTCCTTGTTTTGTGGAAGGGGAGGTGTGGTTGCAAAATAACTGCCATACTATTTTGCTAGCTGTTGCAATTTATCACAGGAATATAACCTCCCCCTCCCACCAAAAAAAGAATGGCTGTACTATGCAGTTAGCTTTGCAATCCCTCCTTTATAGAAATTGCATTGGGGGGGAGAGGGTATTTGCTGAAAACAACCCAAAAATCCATACGTATTTGAGGAATATGTGGCAGGGGCTTGGGATTTATTATTCCTTTTTCACTATTAATAAAAGAGTGAAAAACTTATTCCCCTGACAGGACTGGCAGAAGTCTGAGGCAAGGTATTTACTGAATTATATTCAGCACTCTGATCAGCTGGAGGGAGACCACTGACTGGTTTGAGGTGTTCCCTGTCAAATCTCTATTCCAAAGTCAAGAGAAATAAAAAGAACCATGTGGGCAGCTTCAAAACAGTTTGGAGGAACTGGGGAAAACCAATGATACTATATGGAAAAGCCATGAATCTTATTTCAATACTAGTGATGAGATGACATCTTCCACTGCACTAGAGGGCAGTGAAATAATTTATGGGGAATAAGGCAGTTTATCTGATACACATCATTTAGTCTTTCAACACTTCCCTACTGTGTGCTCACTGGTCTGCCTGGCACCTGCTTTCAACCCACTCAAAATGTTGCAATGCAGTAGTGACAGTTTTAATAGACATTACATGAACAGAATGAAGCAGGTACTTGTTCGAGTGATTAGGTGCAGTTGCCTCTTCAGTCAGAATCTAGGTTGGCTGAGTCAAGTCAGCAACAAGCAAATATTGTTGCTTGTTGCTGACTTGATTCAACCTGCAATAGAATGTCCTGTGCTTATGGGGGAACAGGGGGGAGAGAAAGAAGATTGTCACCACAATTTCTCCCTTTCTATATTATCCACTTCCTGAAAGCTTTAGTAGATAAGACAGAGCCCAATTGTTACCTTTTTAGACAAAGAAAGTGCCAGACTACTGTCTCTGCAGACTGTTTTCTGTAGAGTGGTTCTGAAAAGTCCCATTTTTCCTGGTCATCATCCCCTAATCTAAGAGGACTTGTCTAAATAAAGATTTTATTTCGGGATGCAGTGGATTGTTTTTTTTACTCAATCCTTGTATTGCAGACAAGATTTTCTTCTGGCACAAACTGTGTGAGTTGAAGGATTCTTTCTAATTTGTTTGTGTATGTATGTACACGTGTGTGTATGCATTGTAAATACCATTGTCCAAATATTAGAAATGAGTAAGCTTTGAACAAAGTCAGAATAAGAAGTAAGAAGCCGACACATTAATCAGCTTGTGGAGTATAACTCCCTCTTCCTGGGACAGCTAAACTTTCTTCCTTCTCAGAAAGTTGGTGGGTCAGACTCTCTGGACTTAAATCCACCTAGTATTTAGTTGATGTTGGGTAAAAGATCAGGCAAATCATTAACTTATCTATAAAACATACTGAGAAGGTACCTACCTGGGAAAGCACCAAGTGCATCCTGCACAGGCTTTTTTTTTTTTAATTAAGAGGACCAGGCAGAGAGAAGAAACTGTAAAAGAGACCCTGAAAACAGGTTGGAAGAGCATCAAGAGAGGTTAGCACATTCCAGAAAAATGGAATGTCTCTGTAGCTGTTCTTCTCTTTTTTCATAATAAATGCTGGCACTTATTTCTCCCAACTAATGTCAACTCCTTCTATGAGTTCTTATCTCTCTTTCACATTACTATTGGCAAGGCAAAGAAACTTTAACTGCCCAAATATTTTCATCAGCAACTCTAGGTTTTTATAATGGTTCAATGCTGGAAACCAAGATCCTCTTGCAGTAAAGATTACATTATTTTTTCCTACAATCTCCCCTCCCCCTGCCCCAATTTAAATGATGGCATACAGTATTAATAAAGTTCAGACATCCTGAAGCAAAAGGAAAGAGCAGATGCCATTGTACGGTTTGCTTTGATCTACTGAAATTTATTTTATTATATAAATGGAGTTCAGCACTTGCAACCTTCATAACTGTATGAAAGGGAGGTAGTGCAGAGCAGATAGGAAACATTTTAAATGAAAGGTGACTGGAACATAATGTCAAATGGAACATGGGGAATTCTGGGAGTTGCAAGCCACATAGCTTAAAGTTGCCAACACTGAGAAAATACTGGTATAAAACAAGGCTTATCTGTATGGATCAATTTGTGGGGTTGGTTGCCTTACATTGTCTACTGCAGCTTTCTTCAGTCTAGCATCGTGGTTGAAAATCTGAGCAAAATATTCTCCTGAAGTCACATTTCATGCACAACATAAGTGAACTGCCTGTAGGTAGTAATTCAGGAAGCGGGGTGAAGATGCTAAGCATCACAGTCATTTACTGTTTTTCTCCCTTGTTCCTTCCTTTCTTCTTTTACGTTTCATCTTCTCTTGCTGTATATATTTAATTATTGTTTCTAGCCGAGGAAAAATTCTGACCACAGTCTGAAAGTTAGAGCTTCATTAACAAATACCTTCTTAGCTCTGGTCAAATGTTTTATTTCGTCGTTTATGCCAGAGCTATCTTCCAGTTTGAACAGGTGCGTTGATTCAGCCCTCAAGGCTACTTTTGTTTTGCACATAACCTACTATATACACAATGCCCCTCAATGTTTTTAAGGGAGGAGTAGCACCAGGCTTATCTGAGCTCTGCAGGACAATGTTGGCTGCCTCCCTCAGACTTGTCAATATGCACAGTTAAAAGATGCTTGTAGGAATTCCCATGCACACACTGGAAAAATATGAGTATTAATAAAACCTAACCTTAGACTGTGGTATTTTTAAATCAGAAGTTATAGTTGCCTAGAGCTTCTGCAAAACAAATGAGGCGAGGAAAGCATTTCAACTATGAAGTAATAATTTTTCTTTGTTGTCTCCAGTTATTATTATGAGATAAAGGAGAAGAGTTATTACTATATTTAAAAAAACAACAACAGTCAGAGCTCTACAGCTCTCTTCGACAAAAAGTCTCCCAAAACAGAATTGATTTGCAATCAATAAAATCAAATAGTTTCAGTTAGCAGGCTTCAAAACAAAAAGAGATGTCATAGAATATTTACTTGAAATCCTGCCTGGCCTCCAAGAACCTGAAGTAGTTTTGAAGCACTACCCTTTTCCCCATGTTATGTTCACAATAACAACCTAGTGAAGTAGTTTAAGCTGAGAGAGAATGATTGGCCCAAAGGTCAGCAGTAAGCTCTATGGCTGACTGGAGATTTGAACAAATGCCATTCAAATAATAATAATAATAATAATAAATCTCCTCCAGTTTTCTTTATCCGTTCTCTTTCATTTTGCTGAATAAAAATTTGCTTTCAGCTTTTTTTTTCCTTAGAAGGGAATGTTGATAAGTGTTTATAAATGAAATGTGATTTTTTTATGCACAATTTAATTAGAAGATAACCAAAAAGATGCTTTGTTTTTCATTTTGCAATCACTTCTCCAGCTTTCTGCAGCATATGTGGCTTCTCGGTTCTCTTCCTTCAGGGAAGGGGGGAATTCTTTCCATTGGATTTTTCAGGCTGGAAAATGTAAGCAGCCAGGAAGACTTTAGCATGACGGAAAGAATTAGCCCTTTTCACACAAACCTTAGCATTTAATAATGGGCACATTCTTATATCTTCAATACTGGGGTAATGTAAATGCATTGCCTTATTACTGCCAACAATAGGCATTGGGTACAAACCAGCAGTGAAATGCACTTACCTTTGCTACTGGTTTGAAAATGTGAGTGCGTGCACGTGCTATGCTTGTGTGCGCCTCTTCTGCTCATGCACAAAGGGTTGAAAACAGGACGTAATGATGTTCCGGCGGGTGGGCGGAGCCTCCCAACGCCGGCCCTACCGGTTCGCACGAGCCGGATAGATCTCGCCAGATTTCACCACTGGTACAAACCATGATTTCTTGAAAATTATGCCATGATACTCTGAGGCAAACTGCAGATTTTCCTACTTGCATCCTGATGTAGATTCCATAGATTCCAACATCTATGTCCACATAAAGATTCAAGTTTAATTATTTGTTCCCCATGTGTAGCACTTAACTATGATTGGTGGCTTCTCTTGTTAAATGTGTTTAGTGAAAGTGGATCAACTGTTTCTTCTCTTCAATAACTGGAATTTTAAATCACCTGTATTCATTGAATCCAAATTCTGATTAGTATTAACCAGAAACAGAAGTAATTTGCCATTCATATATTACACTTAATTAAAGGAGTGACTGAATAGAAGAAGCCTGGAACAGGGAACCAAATATATCAGTATGTTATCACATTAATTAGATGAAATGATTTAATGTGTTGTGTAAACAGACTCAGAATATTACAAAATAAGATATCATCATGGTGCACACAGTACTACAATGAAGATCATATCATTAACATAGTGATTATGATTATCACATATTTTTTCACAATCCTTTGTAAATAGTCTGTGTCTGCTCTGAACTTAATCTGCTATCATCTACAAGGGCTCCTAGTATTAACAACATAGGATGCACACACAACTAAAATGTTCATGCCACACAAAATTAAAATATACATTCAAGTTATAAAATATAAATGTATTTAAATTATGTGGTAATTTTAAAAAAATTACAATCAATTAACAAATAAGTGGAACCATCGTACAATCATACAACAGCATGACTACATAAATATCTATGGGAAAGATGATAGAATCTGGCTTTTTCTTTTCTTTTTTTCTATCCTCTCTTTCAAATATCTCCAGAGCATCCTCTGAGAATTAGAACACTCTCCAGTGTTCTTGCCTTTTTCAAATCTCTTTTAAACATTAATTTTCAGTATCTCAGTTTATCTTTTTGATACTGTTTGCTTTTGAAAAAAAATTCTCATTGCATTGACAAAAAAAAAACCCTATTTTCTTAGGCCTGGAATATTTCTTTAAAAGCTTTCTAAGATTATACAATTTGGGAGAAAATGATGTGTAGTGAGTTTTACTGTTAAATTTATCACCTGTAGCCTTTTCTGGGCAAGACATGCCTTGTTTCAGGGACATTTGCAATGTTTTCATTTAGAATGGAATTTATTTATTTATTTCTTAAATGTATTTGCCACTTACTTTGCAATGGGGCTACTCTAGGCAGCTTACAACAATAAAAAGGAAGAAATGAAAAGAGTGTAAGCAAAACTGAAGTAAAGTAACAGAACAATAAACAATGAAAAAGAAATCAAGAATACATCAGTATGATAAAATGGGTATCATGGATGTCTGTAATCTTCTCTTGGAACTACCCTTGAAGATACATTGTAAACTGGAATAATATTGGTGCCTATTGGATTTTTATATATTACACCTAAACTATGCCTGTGGTACATGATTAGACTTCCAAAAAAATGAAACTAAGAAAAAGGTACTGTTCAGTGGGCTTGCCCAGGCAAAAGAAAAAGAAACTGCCAGTTTTAATGGCTAAACCAGCGGTACTCAGATCATCTGATTCATTTCCGTCCTCATATGGCTACTGATTTTCAGCAGAAAGAGGAATATGTTGTGACTAAGCTCATGTTCTTCTCTCTGTACCTCTATAACTGTCTGGTTTGGTTCTGCAACCCAACAAGACAGACACAGACTTCAGAGGATAATTAGAACAGAGTAAAAGAGTTGTTAATGCCTGAAATGCACTACCTGACTCTGTGGTCTCTTCCCAAAATCCCCAAAGCTTTAACCAAAGACTCTCTACTATGACCTTACCCCATTCCTAAGAGGTCTGTAAGGGGCATGCATAAGAGCACCAGCGTGCCTACTGTTCCCGTCCTAATGTTTCCTTTGATTGTATCCAATTCGTATGGTTATTTCATGCTTATACTTATATATACTGTTGTGTTAGACAAATAAATAAATAAATAAAATAAATAGAACTGCAGAAAAAAAAATTGCTACCAACCTGCCTTCCATTGAGGACCTGTATACTGCACAAGTCAAAAAGAGGGCTGTGAAAATATTTACAGACCCCTCACATCCTGGACATAAACTGTTTCAACTCCTACCCTCAAAATGACGCTATAAAGCACTGCACACCAGAACAACTAGACACAAGAACAGTTTCTTCCTGAATGCCATCACTTTGCCAAACAAATAATTCCTTCAACACTGTCAAACTATTTATTAAATCTGCACTCCTATTAATCTTCTCATCGTTCCCATCACCCATCTCCTTCCAGTTATGACTGTATGACTGTAACTTTGTTGTTTTTATCTTTATATTGATATTGATTGTTTCCTGATTGCTTATTTGTACCCTATGACTATCATTAAGTGTTGTACTTTACGATTCTTGATGAATGTATCTTTTTTTTTATGTACACTGAGAGCATATGCACCAAGACAAATTCCTTGTGTGTCCAATCACACTTGGCCAATAAAAATTCTATTCTATTCTATTCTATCCAGGTCCATGCAACCTTATTTTCTGGAATGTTTTTGTTAAGTGTCTAGACTGCCTGCACTGGAGGGCAAAACTAGGAGATACTGTAAACCAAACTGGGGTCATTTCCTGCCTAATTTATATTGCTGATATGGGACTGGTCCCAAACCATCGTGGGTTTTGAAAGCTGAAAACTCCACACTGGGAGCCATACTGCCCATAAATGACAGCCATCAGATACATACAAAGCTTATGCTTTGGTGGCCCTCCCTGTGTTGAATATTCTTCTCAGAGCAATTATCTGTGGGTTTATATAATAATCCTGCATTTTTAAAAATAAAATTCCACTTAGCTTTTGAATGTGTTCTATGCATTGTATAGAGCACTTTTAGCTGCTGACTCTTGTTTTAATTTCTTGGTTTTGTTGATTTATTAAACACCATGGCAGAAGTCAGAGATACACTCTGGCACCAACTATGGTATGTATCTCATAGAGCTTAAAATCCCAAATCAGAGAAGGACCTTTACCCAATTAGTAAGATTCTTCCTTCAGCACTTTTGGTTGGAAGATAGAATCCCCCCCCCAACTCATTGTAGATGTTACAGAAACTATAGCCAATTTCATACGGAACCTTGAAACACACTATTATCCCATTCCAAAACAGGATACAACAATCAACAATATAAGCAATATCTACTTTCTGACATAAACCCTGAGATAACACACATGGTTGCCAGGTTTTCTGTGGCGGCATGCAAAATCAAGTAAAGAATAATTAAAAGCAATTGAACCTGTCTGAGTGATGGATACAGTAGTCAGAAGTGGTTTAGGCTGAGCATTAACAATTGCCTTGGGATATATGTGCCATGTTAGCTATTGTACTATATTTTTCTTAGATATGACAGGGATCTGTAAGAGAAATTATAATTCTTAAATCCCTTTTAGATAATTTTAGTTATTATTTTTGAATACATGTATTTGAAATGTATGTATGTATGTATGTATGTATGTATGTGAGTATTTGTATTGTATTTGTATTTTATACCATTTCAAAGTTTATATTAGCCGAATAGCTAATTTTAATTTGTTTCCTCCTTCCTGCATATAAATAACCTGAGCAAACCCTTTAGCATATTTTGATTTAATGTTCCCTTTTACCTAATTTTTTTAATTGTACTTTTCTTAACTATCCTGACACTATCAATTTAGTTTTGGATATTTTAATACCAATTCTCTTGTGATACAATATAAATACTCACATAATGACTGCAATAAAGTTAAGTAATAAAGATTTATTAAATAATATTGCATCACTTTAATATAAGTTGATTAAAAAAAACTACTAGCTATATCCCCATCTCTCTTTTGGGTGGTGAAGGTTGCATTCACATAACTCTTCTAATTTATCTCAATAACTTTCCTGTAATAAATAGGCTGAGAGATAGTATTACTTCCTGATTCTAATCCAAGAGTCACTTTAGTTGATCATGTTGTTATTTAACTATTTTATTAGCTAGCTTGCAGACCATATTGAGAGGATGAAAAGGTGAAACTTTTAAGTAAACAGAAATCATCATAATACATATTGGTAATAGTTATATAATATCTCTCTTGCAAAATGGTCTTCACAACATATAGATCAGATCCAGCAGAAGGCAAGAACAAGTTTATTGCCTCTTGCTCTGTTTGAGTCAACAGACTCAGTGATGGGAGTGAGGTTGGAGGAAAGATCTGCAACTTTCTGTTTCTTTGATCCTCTTTTGACTGGCTAATGCAGTATAAATCTACTTTGGTATTCTACTTAAAACTAGGTACACAATCACACATAAGGAAGTATGCCCCCCTATCATATAGAGAAATGGAGCTTAAAAATCCCAGCCAATCACAGTTCATAACACATGATCCTTAGCAGAGGCTCTCGTCACTTCACCAGAAGTTAGAGGCCCTGAGTCCATAGCGTCGATGAGCAGGAAAGGGACCCCCGGGGTCAGGTCTTCCAATAAGTCCGGTAGCAGGCACCTGCTTGCTGGCCTGGCATGTCCGAGGCTCTGACTAGGGTGATGGATGAGGTGATAGGAGTAGGCAGCCAGAAAAATGGCCCACCTAGTCAGATGAGGGGACATGGCTGCTGGAGTGGGGGAATCTCCAGCCAAGAGTCCTAGGAGGGGTCGGTGATCTGTGACAAGCTTGAAAGTTCATCTGAACAAATATTAGTGGAATTTCCTTACCCCAGCTATGGCTGCCAGGGCCTCCCTGTCCAGCTGGCTGTAGTTCTGTTCAGCGCTGGACAGGGTGCGGGAAAAATAGGTGATGAGCGCCTCTAGTCTGTTCAGTAGTCTATGGCTCAAGACAGCCCCTACGCCAAAGGGGGACGCGTCACAGACCAACACAAGGGGAAGCATCCCATTATATTGTATCAGGAGGTTGTCAGCAGATAGAAGTCTCTTTACAGCCATAAATGTCTCAGCTTCTGGCTTGCCCCAAACCCATAGGGACTTCTTTGCAAGCAAATGGTGGAGTGGTTCAGCTATCATTGCTTTATCTTTTAGGAACATTGAGTAAAAATTTAAAAGTCCTAGAAATGCCTGTAGCTCCGCCTTGTTCATAATAATAATAATAATGATAATAACAACAACAACAACAACAACAACAACAATAATAATAATAATTTAATTTGTATACCGCCCTTCTCCCGAAGGACTCAGGGCGGTTCACAGGCAAATAAAATCAACAATAAATAGGTACAATACAAGTAAAAACAGTAATAAAAAACTTATTAAATTTGGCCCATAATTAAAATACATAAAATCATAAAACCTCATTTAAAATACAAATGATAAAACTAATTCTATGCCAGTCCTGCGTGGAAGAATAAATACGTCTTCAGCTTGCAGCGGAAGGTCCGGAGATCAGGAAGTTGACGAAGTCCTGGGGGAAGCTCGTTCCAGAGGGTAGGTGCCCCCACAGAGAAGGCCCTCCCCCTGGGGGCCGCCAGCCAACATTGTTTGGCTGACGGCACCCTGAGGAGGCCCTCCCTGTGGGAGCGCACGGGTCGGTGGGAGGCAAATGGTGGCAGAAGGCGATCCGTAGATACCCTGGTCCTAAGCCATGGAGCGCTTTAAAGGTGGTAACCAGCACCTTGAAGTGCACCTGGAAGGGGTTGGCACATTCCTAATAGTACCCCAAGAATTCAACAGCAGGCACTGCTATTTTGCACTTGCTTTGTTTAACTTGCAGTCCTGCATTCCAAAAAATTGTTAGCACCTTTCGTAAACTGTCTCCCAATTGTTTGTCTGCTGCAGTGACAAGGACGTCGTCAAAATAGGGCTCAGGAAGAGGGCCCGCTTCTGATTGTCGGACAGCGCTTGAAGATCATTAGCTTCGAGGAAGCATTCAAACCATGCCATGTACGATCCCTACTTCTCTTTCACGGGATCGAATGGCGTTGGCAGTGTATAGGCGGACATCATGTTTGTTGTGCTTGGTTCTTGCAGACTTGTCTACCTGGCTGGATTCATTAGTTGTCAGCTCTTTTTGTGCTACCTGTCTACCCCGATCCCACCTTTGTCGTCATTGTTAAGTTGGGAAAGTGAGGAGACAGGAGCCAGGTCTATGTGAACAACAGCTCTTTATTTCACAGTGAGAATCCAGCAAATGTACAGTAGGAGAAGCTCTCCTTATATAGTATCTTGGCCAGGGTGCTGGCCAATAACCATTGAGCTTTTTCCTGCTTAATTTTCCCTCCAAAATTAGATACTTAACAATACATTTCTGTTTGGTTATGAAGAAATATCTCCAAAGTCAGATGTAAACTAAATGTGGACTGACTTTAGCTACACACCTTCCCAGCAAACTGCAAATGTTAAAGCTCCAGGTAAAGACGATTTATTTTATTTACTTACGGGACCGCCTTCTGTTACCTCATGCCTCCCACCGACCCGTACGCTCGCACAGAGAGGGCCTTCTCAGGGTGCCGTCCGCCAGACAATGCCGGCTGGCGGCCCCCAGAGGAAGATCCTTCTCTGTGGGGGCCCCCACTCTTTGGAACGAACTCCCCCCTGGTTTACGCCAAATACCTGACCTTCGGACTTTTCGCCGCGAACTGAAAACATATCTGTTTGTTCGTGCGGGGCTTTCTTAAATTGTTTAGTTTTAACTTCTAAATTTCTCTTTGGTTTTAATTGGGGTTTTTTAGATTCTTAATTATTTTAAATTCGGCCACATTGTATAATAAGTTTTTTAACTGTATTTTAACTGTATATTGCTTTTTTTTTTATTCTGGCTGTACACCGCCCTGAGTCCTTCGGGAGAAGGGCGGTTTATAAATCTAATAAATAATAATAATAATAATAATAATAATTTTAGGATGAGTAACCACGGTTGCATGTTGGAGGTTCCTAAAAGAATGCTAGGAAAATCTGTATTTTAAAGAACATTTGAGGGAGGGGTGCAGAATAGCCCTTCTCTGCCTGAGGCTGTAGAGACCCGGCACCAATCAAAACACTTTTTGTGAAGCAACTGATCAACACTGGCAGGGTAAGCCACTAGTATAGGAAAATAAGAGCAAACTCCACTCCCTTCTAGTACTGATGATGTTACCTAGTTTGGTAATGAAACATCTGCAAGAAAACCATCAAGCTCAGGGAGCACCAAGGACCCCACAGTTCAACCTTGACCTACAAATATTCTCTTCTATCGATAAACACTTTTTGGTTAGAGGGACTCAAAGCCTGCCTTATATAAGATGGCTCCCAGTTTTGATATGATATCTAAATTTTGATATGATTTCTGTAAATAAGGAATGTAGAATTATAATGGCTAAATCTTTGATTCTTCATACATCAAAAAAATACAAAGCTAAGGAATAAACAAATAAAAAACAGATTTGAAAAAAGAAAAGGCTCAGGAAAGAAGAGGAGTGAAAGTGTAAGAAAGAAAGAGAAAAAGAAGGAAAACCGAAAAAGAATGACTTCCAACTTTCTTTGGTACAGATATAAGTAAAAAATATATCAAACTCTTATTCTAAGATTAACATTTGTCTACCTTATTTCCATAATCCCATATCTAATCATCAAAGCTCCAGATCAACTTTTAATTTCAGTTTCTCACAAAAAGTCCAGTAATGGTTCATATCGCTTTAATCACTATTTATTAAGGAAACCACAGCTGATTTATATAATTGCACCAAACTCTAAATTGCACCAAACTCTACCCGTTCCAGTCCGGTTTCCGGCCCGGTTACAGCACGGAGACGGCTTTGGTCGCGTTGGTGGATGATCTCTGGAGGGCCAGGGATAGGGGTTGTTCCTCTGCCCTGGTCCTATTAGACCTCTCAGCGGCTTTCGATACCATCGACCATGGTATCCTGCTGCGCCGGTTGGAGGGATTGGGAGTGGGAGGCACCGTTTATCGGTGGTTCTCCTCCTATCTCTCCGACCGGCCGCAGTCGGTGTTGACAGGGGGGCAGAGGTCGGCCCCGAGGCCCCTCACTTGTGGGGTGCTGCAGGGATCGATCCTCTCGCCCCTTCTGTTCAACATCTACATGAAGCCGCTGGGTGAGATCATCAGTGGGTTCGTGTGAGGTACCAGCTGTCGCGGATGACACCCAGCTGTACTTTTCCACACGGACCACCCCAACGGTTATCAAGTGCGGTCCCGGTGCCTGGAGGCCGTACAGGTCTGGATGGGGAGAAACAGGCTCAAGCTCAATCCCACCAAGACAGAGTGGCTGTGCATGCCGGCATCCCGGTACAGTCAGCTAAATCCGCGGCTGACCATCGGTGGCGAGTCATTGGCCCCGATGGAGAGGTGCGCAACAGCGTCCTCCTGGATGAACGGCTGTCTCTAGAAGATCATTTGACGGCCGTCTCCAGGAGAGCATTCTACCAGGTTCGCCTGGTGCGCCAGTTGCGCCTTTCTGGACCGGGAGGCCCTATGCACGGTCACTCACGCCTTGTGACGCCTCGCCTGGATTACTGCAACGCCTCTACATGGGGCTTCCTTGAAGGGCATCCGGAGGCTGCAGTTAGTTCAGAATGCGGCTGCGCGGGTGATAGAGGAGCCCTCGTGGCTCCCGTGATAACACCCATCCTGCGCAGGCTGCACTGGCTACCTGTGGCCTTCCGGGTGCGCTTCAAGGTTTTGGTGACCACCTTTAAAGCGCTCCATGGCATAGGGCCGGGTTATCTACGGGACCGCCTACTGCGACCAGATACCTCTCACCGACCCGTGCGCTCTCACAGAGAGGGACTCCTCAGGGTGCCGTCAGCTAGGCAGTGTCGTTTGGCGACGCCCAGGGGAAGGGCCTTCTCTGTGGGGGCTCCCACCCTCTGGAACGAACTCCCCCCAGGACTCCGTCAACTTCCTGACCTTCGAACCTTCCGTCGCGAGCTCAAGACACATTTATTCATCTGTGCAGGACTGGCTTAGATTTTTAAATTTAGAGGGGTTTTAAATTTAAATTGATTTTAATATTTATATTTTATATTTATATTTATATTTTTAATAATTCGGGCGCTAGAATAAGTTTTTTAAGGATTATTTTAATTTGTATATTGATATTGATGTTTTATATGCCTGTGAACCGCCCTGAGTCCTTTGGGAGATAGGGCGGTATATAAATTCGAATAATAAATAAATAAATAAATAAAACAGGAGTGGAAAATCCTAAATTCTAATTTAGACCCATGCTTCTCAACTTTGGTAACTTTAAGGTGCACGGACTTTAATTCCCAGAGTTCCCCAGGCAGCATGAAGTTCACCCTGCTTAAACTTGCCAAGACTGAGAAACGCTGGTCTACAGATAGGGATTTTTCCATTCCTCTTTTATTGGTACTTTTATTTTTACTTACTTAAGAGCAATCATAATGCAAAATCCTCACTCCCATCCCATCTCAGAGCAACCATAATTCCCTCACTAACCTGCTTCCCAGCTTCATTCTCCTGCGTGCAGGGCAACAAAAAAAGACCATATGACTACCAGTTTAAAAAAAAAGTACAATCAGTCCTTCCAAGTTCTGGGAGGTTGGGGGGAGATCTCGTAAAATTAGAAGGTCTGATTGAACTTAGGTTTCCTGCCTAAGCAGGGGGTTGGACTAAAAGCCCTCCAAGGTTCTGTTTTCTATTCTATTCTATTCTATTCTATTCTATTCTATTCTATTCTATTCCTATTTTTTTTTGGACTGGTAGTCACATGGTCTTCTTTTGTTGCCCTGCACGCCGGAGAACAGAGCTGGAAAGCAGCTTAGTGAGGGAATTGTGGTTGCTGCAGGATTTTTCAAGCGGCCATTCAGGCCAAAAACAGGGTGCGGGGGGGGGGGTGTAAGTACTTCCCCATGCCCCATTTTTGCTAGCACAGGCACCACGGGCCGGTCCTTCATTATTTCCAGGCCCACCCCGTGGGTTAGATCTAAGCACCCTGTGGGCCGGATATGGGTCTGACAACCCTGTTCTAAACAGAATGAAAAACTTATTTTTGTTCAGAAATGATAGTAATGGACTACATAATTTTAGCTAGAATTTCTTCAGTCATTTTCTTCCATTGCCATTATTTATATCAACCAGTTGTCTTTTTATCTGGTGCACTTAGATTCATTCTCCTGATTTTTTTCCTGTGACCTGCTTTGGAACATTTCTGGTATTGAGTTCATGTTAGAAAATCGTTATTTTTTGCAAAAACAAAAGCTTTGTGAAATGGTATGACTATTTTTCAAGGAAGATGCATAAAAGCTGTATTTTTCAAAGTACATATTGTCGATTAATCCTGAAAAAGAATAGTTTTACTTTAGCAATCTCAAGTTCATGTATATTAGTAATATATTACTATATTAAAAAGTCACTCTGTGTGAGTTGGATGGCTATATAAATCTGTTAATACCTTAATTAATTAAAAAGGAATGCATCCAATGTTATTTATTCAGGGAGATTCTTTTCCACCTACACCCTTTCAAAATCTGTGACAAAAAGCCTTCAAAAGTGCTAAGTAAGAAGAAAAGCACCAAAAAGAAAATAGAGAAATTTACAGTATGGTAATACAGTTATTTTATTGGACAGAAGCCATTCAGTGCAGGCCAAAGATCCCACCATTAAAACCTAATTGTCAGTGTAAATTATCTTAGGCCATACACAGCTGAAGGCCAATTCAAACAAATCAGAAGGCTAATAAAAATACTGATGTAAAAGAAGATGTCTGAATAATATTTATTCCAGGGGAGGAAAAGGAAACTTTCTGCTATAGAAAATACTGAAATCCACTTCAAATTAAAATTATATAAATTTACACATAAAGTAACAATTTAATAATTTTAATGACACTTTTTATTAGTGACCCTGTTATCTACAAATATGTCATACATATTGTGGTCTAGCAAGAATCCTAAAAAAAACGTTTTTTAAATTCAAAACCTCTCTTTTTGTATGTGCATATAAATATAAAAGGATAAGATTTCTGCAATGTCCCCTCTACTATTGAGGGACTTTGACCCCTTCTTGTGGATGACCCTGACACTAAAAAGAGCTCCTGGGACTGATGTTATTTCTATGCCAATTTATTACCTGAAATACTTTTCTTGCTACAAACTCCATGTTTAATCAGAACTTGGGAAAGAATTTCCTGAGTCCCTAGGGAGATAGGGCGGTATATAAATGTGAAAAATAAATAAATAAATAAATAAATTTTAGCTCTCTTTCCCTTTCTCATCTTTATTTGTCTCCTGCCAGAGAACGGCCCAGTTTCCCAAAAGAGTAAAAAAAAAAATCCCTCTACAGAATCAGCAGGTGTATGAGAACTCTTAATTTGTACTAAAGTAAGGATCCCTCTTCAGAAATATCTTGCCTAAGATAAGAGGATGTATACAGCAGCTGTCAGTCTTGTAAATACCAGGTGGCATCACAACACATGCATGTCACAGAGACAACTTTTTACAGCTTCATAACTGAGGTTGTTTTATTCTAACATGACGCCTCTAATTATGATTTATTGGACTACATCTAAAAATGATAGTTGTAAAACATACTTTTCAGAATGAGCTCTTTTAAAATAACAGGATTACATTATATGAGTATTTGGGAGTAAACATCCTTGAATCTCATTATTGGTATGATTGGATATTATTTACAAGTTCCTAATATAATGACATTCCATTATTGATATTTTCCAAATGAATTTTTAGATATATTTGATAATTTTCATTATTACCAGTTGCATATATTTGTAAAAAAAAATTTGAACAAAAGATATTTGGAGTAGACGATGTGAATGAAATAAAACTGTATTTAGATGTCAGCTTTAACCTTTCCAGTACCAGGATCAAAATCATTTTATTTTATTTGGCGTGAGGCCAAATACACCTGTTCTTAGCTTGAAATCTTAGTATTACAAATATTTCTCAATCAGAGAGGTAAGGAGAGTACAGTAGTAATTTTCAAACCTTTTCAGTATATGGAACTTGTTAGTTAATAAAGGAAAAAATCCCAGAAGCCTTGATCAACAGTTCCACAATAGAAAATTGGTTGTGTCTATGTGAAGAGGTGTGAGTGTGAGTTTTAGTCTCTCATGGAATTTCATTAAGTTTTCATAGTAGTTTGAAACACAATCCACTCAAGCAGTCATTTAGGAGAAGCACAGATTTTTATTTATGCTATTCAAATGAGACATACTGTTGTTTCTTTAGAAGAAAAGCCGAGTACCAGTAATTTTACTATATACATAATTAGTAACAATAAATGGTTCCTAACTATGACTGTTATATGGTATAAAAATTGCTTCTCAAGGACATTATCCATAAAAATATATACTAATTGGTTATGCACCCAATTCTTTATCTGGCACTTTATTAGGCTAATGGCCCAACATACTCAAGATATAATCTAAAATCATATAATCCCAGCAGAGTCATCCAAATATATAATCACAGCAGGGTCATCCAAGGCATGAAGGTCATCCCAGTTGTCTAGATAAAGCAAGTACACATCTATCTTGGCAGCAATGATATAGGAAGATGCTGGAGGTGAGAGATCTGTTTAATAACAACAGTAATGGATAATTTCATGTTGTGCAGGAAAAGTCAATGGTAAACCACTTTGTATTTTATCAAGAAAATCATATGGATGAACAATATACTGTAAATTTATGTGTTGCTAAGAGTTGACATTGACTTAATGGCACATAATTAATCAGTTAAGACCTCCCTCTCAATCATGTCAAGCACAGTACTAAAAAATCTATATATTCATTTAAGGAGGCAATTGGGAAAAAGTACTGTATGTTCTATCAAGTTTAAATTATTTGCATTCTCTTGGCATAATAGAACAGATGGGTTCCTTGACAACCAATCCTCATTCAAAACTCAGAAAATTTAACACAAACTATAACAATAGGATAAAATCTAATTAATTGCAGTTAGGTTGCAAAACAGTTTTATTTTAATAATAGAATTCATGCAATCTACTAAAAAGACAAGATTATAAATATCAGAATTGGTCTTTTTTTGACTTCTGTTCTTGATAAGACTGGAACTCTAGGTGTGAGGTTGAGCACATACCCTAATTGTGCTAAGTGTGCTGACTGGTTTTATCTCAGCTGCTTTATTTGTTATTTAGTGTTTTTGTTAATGTGTTTTTATTATTAGCCATATATGAGATGGGTATAAACTGAATAAATAAATGCTATCTGTTATGTATTAACAGTTGTGCCTTTAAATATTTGAGCGGGAAATCAGCACGTTGCTGATTGGACGAAGCCTCCAGCAGAACTGTATAAAAGGAGAGGTTTTTCCCCCAGCCTGTTGCTGGGTTCACCCTATATTAAAGAGCTGTTGTCACTACCCTGGTCTCCAGCCTCGTTACTTCCCGAACTTAACATTGGCGACGAAGGTGGGATCTCGAGGCTAAGGAGAACCAGAACCGAGCTGAAGCACGCTAGTCCCGAACCCAGCAAACTCAGGGCAGAAACGCGGAAATGGCAAACACGCCACCCGCACCGTACAACCCGGGCAAGGAGAAATGGGGAACATATATGACCCGTTTCGAAAGCTTTCTAGAAGCCAACGAACTACAGGGGATCCCTGATAACCGCAAGCGGGCTTACTTCCTAAGCCATTGCGGGCCGGAGGTAATCGAGATTGCGGAAGCCCTGGCAGAGCCAACGCCGATACAATCGGTATCGTGGCCGACTCTGCAGACTTTGCTGAAGAACCATTTCGCACCGACGCCGTCAAATACGTGCAGCGGTTTGAATTGGAGAACGAGACAGATGGAGGGCGAGTCCATCGGTGACTACATGGCCGCTTTAAGAAGAGCGCCCAAGGACTGCGGATACCGAGACTTAGGCGAAGTGCTACTCGAGCAACTCATCCGAGGGTCAAGGACATCCGCCACGGCGACGACTGCTAGCCAGGAGCAACCTGCCACAAGCCACCGCTCTGGACGAGGCCAGAGCACACGAAATGTCTACTAAAGCAGCAGAGACTCTGCAAAAGCCTCTTCAATCCAAGACGAGCGCAAAGCCAACGCCAGTACACCAGGAGGAGATTCAGTCCGAATCCGAAGGTGAGGGCGTGGATGAGGAAGGGGTCTGCCGGACCGAGAAACGCGACACTGAGGACCGTGACGAGTGCGGAAGCTGCGGAGGGCAGCATCAGCGCCAACGCTGCAGGTTTAAAGACGCAACATGCCGGCGGTGTGGGAAGAAAGGACACTTAGCTCAGGTTTGCAGAGCGGCCCAACCTTCCCGCCGAAAATTCAAATCGTTGAATCAAAACGCTGAACCGGAAAGGCGGCCCGCGATTGGTTCAAACAAGAAAGGCGAAGTCTAACCAAACGACTGTCATTATAGGCCGCGCCTCAACCAAAGTGGAAAAGAAGATTTTCACAAAGCCCAAGATCGAGGGAGTACGGTGCAGGCTTGAAGTAGACACGGGATCAGCGATAACCATCATGTCCTGGGACACTTTGGCGAAGTCGCTGCCGTCCGTCGCGAAGCGCCACCTGCAAGCACAACGACTACGAGTCCACGACTACCAGGGGAATCGCATCCCTGTTCGAGGGACCACCTCCGTCCGAGTCGAGTACGGCCCTCACAAGAAGACCCTGCCCATCACGATCGTCGAAGGAACTCTGCCCAGTCTGTTGGGACTAGACTGGTTTCGTGCCCTGGGCATGGGAGTGACTGGCATCTACAGAAGTGACTGCAATTTGAAAGACATTCTCTTTAACGAGTTCGAAGATGTCTTCAAGGACTGCCTGGGCAAGTACAAGGGGACCCCTATATCCTTCAACTTAGACCCCAGGTAGCCCCATTAGGCTTAAGGCGAGGAGAGTCCCTTGCCCTAAAACCAAAATTGATAAGGAGCTGGACAAGCTCATAAATCAGGGGTTTTGGTGCCAGTCGATCACGCAAAGTGGGAGACGCCAATCGTCACCCCATCAAATCGGACGGGTCAATTAGAATTTGCGCTGACTACAAGGCGACGCTTAACAAAGCCTTACAGAAAAGCGTACCGGTTCCCGTAGTGCAACATTTATTGCACTCCTTGGGGCAAGGGCAAGTCTTTGCAAAGTTAGACTTGGCCCAAGCCTACCAACAACTGCCAGTAGACGCCCGCACAGCGAAGCCCAAGCGATTGTGACGCACAGGGGGCATTCAAGTGCACCCGATTGCAATTTGGGGTTAGTGTGGCACCAGGGCTGTTCCAAAACCTGATGGAACGACTACTGCAAGGGCTCCCAGGGGTAGTTCCCTACTTCGATGATGTCCTAATTTCAGGGGAAAACATGGAGGAATTGGGGGAGCGGTTAAGAAAGGTCTTGAGCATTTTCCGGACAGCCGGATTAAAAGTCAAGACAAATAAATGTCAGATAGGGGTCGAATCGGTCGATTTCTTGGGCTACCGGATAGACAAGAAAGGAATTCACCCTACTGAGAGCAAAGTTAAGGCAATTAGGAAGGCTCCAGCGCCCAAAAACAAAGCAGAGCTGCAGGCATTCCTGGGATTGGTTAATTTTTACGCGGTCAAGGGACGACTTCTGGTATCCGGCGGCAACGGACATCTGGAGGTGCCTCTCCTGCCTCCAGTGTCCGAATCCGGCCGCCTCCGAGGCCCCCAGGGGCCAGGTGTTCCGAAAAGGACACCTGCCGCACGGACGGCTCGCCAGGGGTCTCCCAGCCGACATACAGGACTGGGGGGACCGATGCTGGCGCGTCCTAGGCTCGGAGGGGTTCGGAGGCCTCAGGCCGCGGCCATTATTTTGGTCGTCGCCTAGGCCGCTGTGCCCAGTGACACCGGGGCTTTGGATTTATAATTGCAGCAGCCTGGTGGCGAACAGGGAACGGAGAAGAATTGAGGAAGGGAGAAGGGAAGGAGATATCGGCAAATGTGAGTGGAGTGCTCCGGAGTGCGGGGGTTTCTCCCCTGCGACTGGAAGGAGCACGAATCACTTTGGAGAGAGGAGAACTTAAAATAACAAGATTACGGTTTTGTGGAGCTCTGGAGAGAAGAGGTGATGGAGAAATTTAGGAGGGAGGGTTTGAGGCCCCTCCTCTGGGGAACAATGGTGGCGTCCAGCTTCCGCCTTCACTATGAGAATCTTGATGACATCACTTCCCTTCGGCTTCCTGGTTGACTAACTGTACTCTGGACTCGTTGCTCCTGTGAGTGCCCCCTGGTGGATCCGGAGGAAATTACAAGGATACTGTGCTTGCCTGAGGATTTAAAAAAATTTTTTTAAATGGCAAAAGGTTAGAGACCAACTGCTGGAGAAATGGAGAGAATTTTGGAAAAGTTATCTAATATGGACAAGAAACTGGATGAAATAAGAGCAGAAATTGTGACTATCCAAAAGGATTTAAAGGACACTCAACAAGTCTCAGCAGAAAACAAGCAGAAAGTGGAAGGTCTGGAGGGAGAGATGCGGGCAGTGCAGAAAAGAGAGGAGACGACAGGCAATGCTGTGCTTGGACTACAGATGGATAAAATGTCTTATTTCCTTAGGTTTCAAAATCTGGAAGAAGTGGACCAAGAAGACTTGAGAGATGTTGTGACTAAACTGTTGGGAGAATTTCTTGGGAGAGGTGTTGACTTTATGAATTGGGATGTGGATCGAGCTTATAGAGTTAATTCAAAATATGCACGCACGCATGCAGTTCCTAGAGAGGTTCATGTCAAATTTGTGAGAAGAGAGACAAGAGATGAAATTCTTAGAAAACATAGGAGTGGGGCACTGACTTATAGGGGCAGGGAGATAGCCATTCTGAGGCAGATTCCCAGACAGGTACGTGAAATGAGAAAGAAATATTACTTTTTGTCAAGCAAATTGTACCAGAAGGGAGTAGGCTTCAGATGGCTGATGCCAGAGGGATTGATGATTTTCGGGAGGCATTACGAAAAAATTAGTACAATTATGGAGGCTGCGGCCTCCGTGGAGGAACACAAAGCCCTCCTGGAATTAGATGACCCAGGAGTTGAAGAAGGGGAGGTTATAGACCATGGGGAGGAGGCGGCTGCCGCTGTTGCGGCCCTGGAGTTGGGTCAGGCTGAACCCAGAGTTCTGAGATCCAAAACTAGGAAGTGACAATGATATTTGGTATTGTGTTGGTTTTCCTTATTCTCCTTTGTATGATATTCTGATTATTCTTGACCCTTCTTTATTGCGTATGTAAGATTGATAAACTTAGCTACTTCGTATCACCTGCTTGCCATATGGCTGTTGTATGTGTTTAAAATTTTGAGTAAAATTCTTATCTTGTATAAGAAAAATGAAAATTTACCATACCTGATATGTATTTGTATAAACCTTTTTTGACCAATAAAAACTTTTTGGATAAAAAAAAAAAAAAAAAAAAAAAAAATTTTTACGCGGTCTTTTTGAAGAACAAAGCAACCGTTGCGGAACCGCTGCATAGGCTCTTAGGAAAAAATACTGTTTGGTCTTGGGGAAAGTCAGAAAATAGGGCTTTTGAAGCAGTAAAGAACCTGCTCTCAAGTGATAGCCTGCTCATCCAATATCACGACTCACTACCCCTAGTGCTGGTTTGCGATGCGTCCCCTTATGGGGTGGGGGCTGTACTCAGCCATAGACTTCCAAACGGCACAGAAGCCCCTATAGCGTTCTACTCTAGAACGATGTCCTCCCCAGAGAGGAACTACAGCCAATTAGACAAAGAAGCATTAGCCATTGTATCAGGGGTCAAAAATTCCATGAGTATGTCTTTGGGCGAATTTTGAAATCGTGACTGACCACAGACCGTTACTTGGATTACTGGCTGGCGACCGCCAACGCCTGTGGCACTTTCGCCACGCTTGACTCGATGGACTATATTTTAGCCGCTTACTCATACAAGCTGCAGCATCGACCGGAAAAGAAGTGGGGCATGCAGACGCATTGAGC
The DNA here is from genome assembly GCF_028640845.1 of Ahaetulla prasina. Lineage (NCBI taxonomy): Eukaryota > Metazoa > Chordata > Lepidosauria > Squamata > Colubridae > Ahaetulla > Ahaetulla prasina. The sequence goes on from NC_080539.1 coordinate 63,866,298, forward strand.
CGATGCCCACTGCCAGGGGCGATCAAGACCCCACTCCGGGACACCCATCCTCCTTATTGACTCGTTGGACTCTGGCCCAGTCACATCAAAGGAAGTGGCTCGGGCATCATACCGGGACATTGTGTTAAGGACTGTACCGGTTGGGTACAGAGGGTGGCCGCTGCGCCGGGCTTAACGGTTCAAAGAATTTGTTAAGAAACGTGATGAGCTCTCGGCTCAAGGGGTGCCTGTTATGGGGTGATCGTGTAATAATTCCTGTTAAGTTAAGGGCAAGGTATTGGACCTCCTCCACGAGGTCACCCAGGCATCGTAAGGATGAAGGGGTTAGCTAGAAGCTATGTATGGTGGCCACTCATGGACGAGAGATTGCTGAGAGGGTAGGGAAATGCCAAGCTTGCCAAGAGTCCAGACCGCTACCCCAACAGCCCCAGTCAGAGAATGGGAAAAGCCCCAAGGGCCTTGGTCAAGAATCCACATTGACTTTGCTGGCCCTTTCACGGCCAAACGTTCCTAGTGGTGGTGGGCGCATTTTCCAAATGGTTAGAGATCATACTTATGAAGTCCACCACAGCCAAGCAGTAATCGCAACCCTCGCCACCTATTCGCAACTCACGGGTTGCGGACACTCTGGTGTCCGACAATGGGCCCCACCACGGCAGCCCAGTTTGAAGAGTACCTGGCAGAGGAAGGCATCCGACATGCCCTCTCTGCACCTTTCCACCCTGCGTCGAATGGCCTTGCAGGCGTTCCGTCCGGGCGCTAAGGAGGCATTGTCCAGGCTCAAGCCAGGTGACTGGCAAACAAAATAGACTTTTTCCTAGCCGTCCAGCACAGAACCCCAAGCACAGCCACTGGAAAAAGCCCAGCCGAATTGCTAATGGGACGGAAACTCCGGTGCCCACTTGACCGTTTGAACCCCCATTACACACCCGAGGGTTACAAGGGGGAGCTAGAAAAAACAAGGGAAATGAGCATAGGCGACGGTGTGGGCCCGAAACTATGGGGACGGCCCGAGTTGGGTCGCCGGACAAGTAACAAAAGTAACAGGGCCAAAATCGTACGTGGTAGAGCTACCAGACAACCGAGTGTGGCGGCGCCACATAGATCAGTTAAGGAAACGAATAACTGACCAAACCAAACCAACAGAGACAGGTAATGACCAATACCACTTTGAATCCACAGCTGACAATGACCGGGAGGCGCAAGACTTAGCTGAGGTCCCAGAGTTCCAGCGACGCCATCAGGTCCCCGAGGAAGCAGCAGGAAAATTCAAAATTAATCCAAGGCGGATGGCCAAGAAAAAGTCGGCCAATAATCCAGAGCCCGATGGCCCAGAGAAAGAGCTGGGAGGAAAACAGCCCCTCCGACCAGCTCAAAACACCACCAGAACTGAACCGCAGGTCAGAAAGAACTAGGAGGCGCCCAGGTTATTTGCGTGACTACGCCGAAAAATAACATGTAAATAAATATGTAAATAAGACCAAGTGTTTTCTGGGAGGGAGGTGTTATGTATTAACAGTTGTGCCTTTAAATATTTGAGCGGGAAATCAGCACGTTGCTGATTGGACGAAGCCTCCAGCAGAACTGTATAAAAGGAGAGGTTTTTCCCCCAGCCTGTTGCTGGGTTCACCCTATATTAAAGAGCTGTTGTCACTACCCTGGTCTCCAGCCTCGTTACTTCCCGAACTTAACACTATCTACATAGCTCTGCTGTTGAAGAGCATTTGGAAGCTAGTTCAGAATATGGCAGCATGCTCAATATTCAGTGCACTATAGTACACTCATGTAATGTTGCAAGCCGTCCCTAGCTGTTTCAAAAAGAAATGGATGGCAAGTAAATTTAATAAATAAATGCAAATGACATTGCTCTACATGAATGGGCTTAGTGGGCTTCCAGAAGCAGTTCAAGGCACTGGCAGTCATCCTGAAAGTCCTACATGGCACATGGGACTGCCTAGCTTTTGTGTTTGTCCCACCAGATCTGAGAGGATGGGCATATTCAAGGTCTCTTTAATATAGCAGCATCACCTGATGGGGCAGAGAAAGCATGCCCTCTCTATCATGGTGTCTGCTTTATGAAACAAACTTCAGTCTGAGTTTCAGCCCCAATGCTGTAGGCTTTTTGAAAGGCCTTGACCTGGGTTTTCCCCTAAGGCTGAGATGTTAATAGAGATTGTTAATGTGGTTAGGATGATTTTTTTATTAGGGTCTCTACTAAATTCCGTTAACTGATTTAGTTCATTTATTGTGTTTTTATCTTTTGTTTACTCCCTAGAGTTTTCACTGACTGGATGGACAGCTCTATGAATTTGGTTAATAATAAATAAACACAGTAACTTAAACCAAAGTTCATATCATAAGTACATTAGATGATACATTTTTTTTCTGCTAGTTTTTCTTCCTACAATTTAATTGCAGCTCCAAATAATTTAATCTGAACTATGACTATATAAATTGGATGACTACAATCCTATATAACTTTACCTAGACTAATCACCGAGTTCAATGGGGCTAACTGTCAGGTAAATGGGTACAAGAGTACAGTCAACAACAGCAATCTTATCAGAAATATATCTTGAATCACATAAGTGCACACAGTACATGTTAATTATATACTGTAGTCCACAGGACAAATTCCTGTCTTCCCCAATCTTGTCTCCGATATATTGGATCACAACATCAAATATTCCCAGCCACCTGAAGATATAAAAATGGAAAGGATGTTCATGCTAAAATTTAAAACAAAGCAAAATTATTCCTTGTTCCTCAAGTTCCCTAGGAATGTTGTTACAATATAAATAAAAATTACATTTTTACTTAAATGTTGCAATAGGAAGTCACATATTTTTGTTTTAAATATAGTTTCAAAGGCAGGAGTTTTTCAAATACCAATGTTAAATATCCAGTTTAATTTATATTGGCTTTTCTTCAGCTGTGGGTAAATAATCATTTTACAAGAGAACAGGGAATTCTAGGTCAAGGGAACAAGCCACAATAATGCAATGTGATCAGTGACAACTGGCTACTAGAACTGGGAAATGTGAGGTTTTTTAAGTTGATATAATAGCAAGGCTGTTGAATGAAATGAAATATTTTACATTATTTATATACTTCCAAGTGATTAGTGGTGACTTTTAGAAAAATCCTGTTTGAATTTCAAAAGGAACAAAGAGATCTGAAAAAAATGCACTATATAAATTACGAATTGAATTTACAAGATTATAGTACTGCCCTCCATAACTTTCTTTCCCAGTTTAACAACCATTTTTTTAAATTCAATCAATAAGAAGGAAGGACGTGTTCATCAGAAAGAGTCTAAGCATCCCTGTGCCTCCTAGCAACATACGCATCGCCCCTTACGCCCACCGGGTTTCTGCAGTATATGTGCAGGAAGGCACGTAGCTCAGTTTCTGCAGCCCACCTTCTGGGAAGGCTTCCTTTGAAAGAGAAAAGCCCAGCTTTGCCTAATCATCCAAAGGGAGGGCTGAGTGCAACCCACCGTAGAGCCCTCGGGCTTTGTGAGGGAGCCTGAACGTGCCCTCCCACACATGCACCAGTCCTGCTGCTTTCCCCGCCCCCAAAGGTTAGTCTACGTCCATTTCCACCGAGGGGCCTCCTGTCACCATGCGAAAAGCTCAGCAGCGAAAAACTCAACATGGACGGGCGAAGGCAGCGCCGCCTTCTTATTGGCCGAAACTTTTTCCGCCTCGGCTTTTCATTGGACGGAACGCGAACTCCACGAGTCGAGCACGCTCTGCCCGGACTGACACCTCCGTTCTGGCTCTAATCTCTGGGAGACGGAAAGGAGGCGGCTTTTGAGGAGCCAATGAAACCGGGAGGGGGCGGAGCCTGGGGCCGGGCCTCAAACCAAGAGGGCAGGGGCGAGTTGGTAAACAAGCTCCGCGCCTCGTGGTGCCACGGGGCGGGTGTCGGGGAGCTGGCAGTCGGGGTTGGGAGCGGCGCCGTGCGGGCCGAGGTGAGCTAAGCGTTGGAGACATACGGCGCGGCCTGGCACCTCATATGGAGGAGCTGGGAAGGCCTCTAATCTCCGCTCGCCTCCCGTTAGCCTCTACAGCGTATCGGTCCTGTAGCGGCCTGATGTATTCGGCCAAGGGGAAAATGGTGTCCCCATGAGCGGGGAAGCAAAAAGATTTTGGCCGCGGTCGCGCGCTGCGAAGAGTGTCTCTTCCGAGACGTTGTGCCACGTGCCGGCAGTCGCAAAGCGGGTCTTCAGCTGTGCCTTGCTGGGGAGGCGACTGAGGGGGAAAAAAAACCCGAATTGCTGCTACTGTGGCGCTGTGCGTGAGAAGAGAGGAGCGGGGGGTTCCGGGAAATAGAAATCGGGCTGAGTGCGCTGAGACCATCCCTTGAAAGCAAGCTTAGCTTGGGGCGAACCTTTTACGGCCCTTAGAGATGCGTTGGATTCTTAACTTCCATCCGACTTGAGCCTGCTGGGGAAGTTTTAGTATAATCCGTCTGGAGGGCGCTGGGTGGGCAGGGCTGCACACTGGCCCGTAAGAGTTGTCTAAGGCGCAGTGTTAATCACAGGATCGGATTGACAAGCTTTCCGCCTATTCCACGCTTGAGTCAAGAACGTGATTATTCGTGGTTAATTACCAAGGGACGCCAAAGTCAGAGCTAGTTCTGCGTTGAGAAGCTACAGGAGGAGGGGGAGGCGTGATAAGTCTTGTGTCGGTGTGTTTGTGTTTGCCTGGGCGGCAATTGCACCTCTGTTTTCTCTCCCTGCCTTATATTTCGTTCATGCCCACTACCCCCCCAAGCTCCTTTGCTCGCTCGCTCTGCTGAATTTTAATGTAAAATGTTTGCTACTGGTATATTTTGCTTCCTTAGGAAGTAAAAAGGATTGGTAGGAAATCCTGATTCAGCATTTTATGCTAATAAGTGAACTCTTTAAGAATTGGGCAGACGTTTTTTAAAAAAAGGCAGAGTCTGAGCTGTTGTAAATTAGGTTGTTGGGAAATATTCACTGAGAAAACTGTCTTTTGAAAATAATTTTTTTTAAGCCCCACACTATAGGGCAAATTATTTAAATGGGGAAAAAATGTGCCCCATATCTATTTCCCATTTTCAGTTGATCTTTCCACATTTTATTTTTGATATGCAAATTAATTTTAATCTTTTTTCTTCTGATCCTGTGAACATTATTTAAAGACATTTTGCATGAAATGATTTTGTATGGAATCTGCCCGATGTGCCTAGAATAGTGTAAGATGTGCTGTTTGTGCCATTGTAATAATTCTCTTTTCGGTCTACCTCATTGGTCATGTTCTCCTGATGAGGCTATGTAGCTTCAAAAAGAGCAACATCCAGAAAATTACTGGTCTGTCAAAAAAATAAAATCAATTCCAAAAAAATAAAATAGCATTTAGATTTCTGCCATGAATTTAGTCTAAAAATAAAAAAAACTTTTTAAAAGAGATAATAAGTTGTCATTTAAGGTCAATGGACAATATTTGAATAAAACTTAATGTTTTGTGGCATGGAAATTATGCCACAAAACATGGCATAATATTGGCATAAGAATTATTTGGGCAGGGCACAAATATCCAGTGAAATAAGGCTACATTGCAGAGATTGGTTTTCTATTATGTAGAGGGTTGGGATTTTTACTTTTAAAATAATAATAGTCTTATTGCTCAATTATTCAACTGCTGAATGATGGATGAAATCAGTGCTCCAAATTCTTAATCTTTCCATTGAGTGCTCATAAATTTAACTCTTTAACAGAAAAAGTGTTGCAATTTTGTTGTTGAATATTGTTGCTTTGATCACAGAGGAGTTCTAGGATTGCAGTTTGGTCACTCCTGGATTAAATCACTGTACTGAATTGTATTCATAAAAGCTAGCAGTGGAAGATAAAATTAAATATTTTAAATGAGAGTTACTATAATTAGTTTAACACTGGGTGACTGCTTATTAGAAACATTCAATCCCAGACTTCAGTTATGCAAAGAAACATAAATTATTAAAAGTTCCAGCACAGATTTAAATGCTTGAGTAACTGTTGGTCAAAAAATTGTAAATGCTTCTTACATCTAAAATGGTAGCCTATAGAGACCTGCCTGGTTGGAGTTCTGGAAGATTTCTGTTTATTTATGCAATTTGAGATTTGGAATGAAGGCAACTCCTCCTCATCTTTATCAGTGGCTAACACACTAATTCACTTGCTTTGACTTAACAGTCTCTGGAACAAGATCTCTAGCTTTAGTCCAGTAGGCTGATTTAGAATTGTAAGAGCATGCTGTGAATATTCTTTTAGAAAGGTTAATGGTATGCCCAGGTGTTTCATTCACAAAATGAATATCATAAAGAGCATAACAAACAAGTTACAAAGCACTCATTTACCAGAAGAGCAGGCTGGTGAGGATGCTGTTTGGGATCCCTGTAGCCTTGTATGACATGTTCAATCACCCAGCTTATAGTTGCTTTTTCCCTTGAAGGTGGATAATTTACAAAATAAAGAACTGGGCCGTAGAACATAATCAGTTTTATTTTCTAGCAGTATTTTTTGGAAGTAAATAAGATTTTACTTTTCTTTGTAGTGTGCTAGCTTTTGATTTAATATATTAGTGGAAAAAATAAAATCACATGGAAAAAGAATTTTGGTTACTGTTTTCTAGGAAGAGACACCTCCCTGACATAGGTACCAACTTTCAGAAATATATGGCATCCTTAATTTTAAATATAAGACACATACATACTCTTATGAGTAGCTGGGTAAGTTTTTAGCTTTCATTAAAACTAAAAAAAAGTGTTAGTCTTGTTGCACACTAACAGTTGACCTTAAAAAATCAAATTCAAGGATTCAAACTTTTGTTGTTTCTAACTTAGATATTCATTCATTAGCTAAGATAGCCAAATAACACCCCTTATGTTCATCATAGAGTTATATCTAAAATACTACATGTTGGGACAAATGTTCATTTTGTATTGTTATTTTCCCCAGCAAGTTATTGGCTAGCTGCCATTGAAGATGGAACACTGATAGAAGTGTTTTAATACAGCAAAATAATTCAAAAAGTATAGGGGAATAAAAAATGTTTGTGTCAGTGCAAGAAAAAATATAATGGTCTTTGATATACACGGCTTTAATGCTGAAATTTGTATTTATTTACAAATTAGCAAAGGATGACTGTAATGAAGACTTAATCAGTACAAACATAGACCATCTTCATTTGACTCACCAGCATTGAGAGCAATGATCCTTGTAACTTTGAAAACTAAATAAATCATATCTGCCAAAAGTTATCTTAACACAGATATTATACATGAATTAAGAAAAACATGACCTTGGAAAGCTCTTAAAAACAAAACAAAACTGGTATTTGGGGGAGGGAGGACTTCTCCTTTCCAAGAACAGTTGTATACCTGCAGGTAGTGATGGAATATATTTTCATATCATGACAGTATAAAGAGGTGGAATCTTCATTTTTTTAGCCTTGTTAAGAATTTTAAAGAATAAAAATTGCAAAATATGGAAGTGTTTTTTAAAATAATTTCCTCTTTCCTGAGTTTTGCTGACTAAAAAACTTATTCTATAAATCTGTTTATGCTTTGACTAGGTGTAGAAAATAGCTAATAATAGCAATATGTAAGCACTTTCATGTTATCTTTTATCAGTTATTAACAGCAGTTAATATAATGTTTATACTGCTAAAATCCCCTATGTTTGTTAACTTTATTTGCAAAACTTTGAAGAGATCATTATTTATTTAAATCTTTATAGCCTTCCCAATATCAGTGTATCCAAGGATGGGATGCTTCAGAAACAAAGCATAATGTACATGATTTTGGTAAACCAAAAATACAGACCAGACTACTTACACTGACATCCAGCAATTTGTCATTCTGAAACAAAGTTAATGTCACCCTTGCCTGTAATGTAAGGACATTCTGTAATCTGTGTGCCATAGCTGAGAAGGCTTTCTGTCACGTCTCACCTAATGTACAGCTTCCAGTAGAAGGAGTGAAGAGCCCCCTTGGCATTTCCTCATGTTTGGGGTAGATATATTTATGGAAAAGTTTTCCCTCAAATACTAAGTTTCAAAGTAGTTGAGAAGAATTTCACATAAAGAGAAAAAAATGGATGTTTGGGAGCAGTTGAGAGAATATTTTTTTAGTGGGTTCTAAGAATCCAATTTAATTTGCCTGCTTCATGCAGTTCTAACAGAAAAAAAATGAATATCCCAGTTTGGCACTTGAACGTAAAAGCGAGTAGAGGGACCTTGATAATTAAATTACAGGAGACAATGTCATGCGACTGATTCATGTGAAATTGGAATTAAGAGCATTCCAGTCCAGATTGTGTACAATATATATATGCATTTTCAATTACCTATCAGTTTTCCTGTGATACAACAATATGTTTGATAGAGTGGTTATAATGAAACTTAAAGTGCAATTTATGTTGGTTAAACTTGTAGCTGGTTAAATTATGTATCAGTCTTAACTTTAGGAGAGTCTCTTGCTTCTGCCACCGAAATGCAGAGAAATTATTTGGGAGCTGATTATAAAGTTAGAAGAAGGATAGGCAGTTCTTGAGAGATATGCAGAAGTTTACTAGTTCTTCAAAAGTCCCCCAATTCTTGCTTTTACATCTGGCCACTTATCTCCTGTTAATTTTGCTTTATTGACTTAGCTGTGATCACCGGGGCAGCCATCTCTTTTGTATAAAACATCAGTTGATTTTAAATATAGCTTTAAGACTAATTGACAGCCCAAATTCCTCACCATTCCATCTATTTCAGTGTCTAGTCTGGGCATTCCTATCATTTGACATTTTTCTCCATTTGTAAATTTTAGGTGAATTCACAAACTGAATTTGATTTTTCTGGAGGAGGAGGACATCTTTATCTAGATGTAACTTCAGCCAGAGAAGCAGTTTCTTTACCTGTTTTGTCTCATCTGGATTATTTTACAGCTTGTTCCAGTCCCTTCCCTCATGTCTTCCTGAGCTCAAAAATTTCACAGTCTCCCTTGGAAAAGTAAATGGATGGTAAAATTGAATGTCACAGGCATATTTAGAATATTTGGGCCCAAAGTTATGAATTATTTCCACTAGCCTTTACATGCAGACATTTACAGTCTGGAAGAGAAAACAAAACAGTGTGATATATCTTGCCACTGAAAATGAAGCACCTTTTCTGTTACTGGTTCCCTAGAAGGGACTGAAGCTGTGGTCACAAAGTTAACTCAGAAAGGTATGTAGCATATTTGGTGCAGACTGCTTAAATTAGGAAGCAAGCAAAAATATGCTCAGGGATTGAATTCATAGCTTTGACAACAGCTGCGAAAGGAGAAGAGTATATGTAGCATTTTGCTTTATGACATATCAATGGTAAATTAACATATATCACTGAAGAATAAAATATATTAGTGTATTTTTCTATTAGATTGTGAAAAGATGCTGACTGTCCCTAAAGTTGACTATGTATCTCCTTAGCTGTTTAGGAAGAACAGTAATAAGTTCTGTACCTTCTGCCAGTTAATTGTGTTTAAATCAGATTAAGTAGGATGCTGAATTAGTTCAGGAAACGTACAAGTTCAGTTTGTCTTGTTCTCTTGCTTCTGTTTTGCTTTGTTTTCTGCAAATGTAATAAATGTGGATTTATGTATTCAACCAGGAATACAGCAGAAAGTAAAATCTTTCTAAGTGTTTAATAGGAACTAACTTCTGCATAACATCTAGATGACTTCTGTTGATGAGTTTAGATATATAGTGTTTTATGCAGGGGTGAAATATAAAATTCATTACTACTGGTTCTGTGGGTGTGGCTTGGTGGGGGCGGTAATGTGACTGGGTGGGCGTGGCCAACTTTTTTTTTAACTTTTAAAAGCATTTTTTCTACAACGTCTTCAGCCGAAGAGGCTGTAAAAAATGCTTTTAAAAGTCTCTGATGATCAAGCAACTCAGCTGGGATTACCAGAGGAGCCTTTTAGAAAAAATGCTTTTAAAAGGTTCTGACGATTCCAGCTGAGTTGCCTGATCGTCAGAAAAAATGCTTTTAAACAATTCTGACGATCCCAGCAGAACCGTGCGATCATCAGAGGCTTTTTATTTACTTTTAAAAGCATTTTTTCGGCTGAAGAAAAAATGTTTTTAAAAGTAAAAAACAACAACCTCATGATCGCGCAGCTCAGCTGGGCATGGGTGGGGGGGGGCGGGCAGGGATTTTGCTACCGGTTCTCCAAACCATCTGCTGCCATCGCTACCGGATCGGGTGATCTGGTCCGAACTTGGAGCATTTCACCCCTGGTTTTATGTCATCTTACACTATTGCCATTAGACAAACCTAATACATTCCTCTGAGGGCTTATTCATTGTTTATGTAGGGGCAGGTAATTTTCCCAGTGACAAAATACAAAAAATATTGCTGAGTATGGAATTGCTTTATCTGTAACCAAACTTCAGAAAAAAACACACCAAACCATCTTCTGGAAGATACTGTATATTTCACAATAACAGATACTTAAGTAATGAAAGTAGGCCTAAACATTATGCTGCTCCCACTCCTGTGGTAGAATGATGGTGTATAAATGTCATTTTAACTGGGTATTTTTTCTTGTGTTTCTCATAGCACAAAAGAGAAATACATATAGCCCCAATAGCACTGTTCCTCGCCTCCTGACAAAAATAGAATGTTACTTTTTAAAGAGATGCCAGTAGTCCCTGTCCTAGTGATAAAAGCAGCTGCCACAATGCTGTTGCATTACTTTAACCAGAAAATAGATCAGTGCTTTGGCAACTGCCCACATATACCTTCTTCAGTCATTAAGGTCAGAAAAGTGGACAGAGGGAGCACATGAAAACAGCTGACATAGTATTGAATCATTTTCATGGCTTAAAGATATACCCATTGCACTATGGCAGGTGCACTTGTGAATTCCATCTGTCTTTCAAAGGATTGAAGGCTAGTAGTCATGACTTGGTAAATGAAGTGACTCACACAAAGTAATTTGCTTAATGTTTTGCAGAATGACCTTGAAATCTTGTAGAATGGCTGTTAGTTATATAAGGGAGCAAACAATTTTTGAAAATGAAGCAGAATATAAAGTATATCTGATTTTACAGTCCTCTGTACATTTCTGTACAGTTATTACTGTGTTTCCCCGAGAATAAGACCCATCTTATATTTTTTTGAACCCTGAAATAAGCACTTGGCCTTATTGCCATTCTCTCAAAAGCCCCATTGGGCTTGTTATCAGGGGAAAACGGTAGCAGCCAAAAACTTTGGGATAGTTGAACATAAAGTATTGTTGGATTAGACTAAGAATTTCATAGAACCATTTTCTTCAGGCAGATAATTATTTTAGTCTATGGTATCCAAACATAGGAGTCTGGCAGGGTTTTTTTGAGACTTACTTTTAATAAAAGGCATAAGCTTTCATAAACAGCAGGTCTTTTCTCAGATGTATGGAATTTTGGTTGCTAATAACTGGATTTGACATGGTTTGTTTTGATGATTAAATATTTGGTGATAGTCTCAGAGTTATACATTTTATTATTTGTCTAGAGATACCACTGTACATGAGCAAATATTGCTATTTACCAGGTTTTAGAATATATTGTAATGGTTTCAGTTATGGCATTGCCTGTGAGAACTTTAAAAAAATCCTGAAGCACCCACTCACAATATGAAACAACTGTGGAGTTTTAACGCATAGTTTGGCTGTGTTAAATATTCTCCCTGGGCTTTAGCACTCTGGCCACAACCCTAACCATATATAGTGAGAATAGAAAAATATATGTTGCCTATTTTTATAAAACACTTGCGTTTCTAGTCTGTAAAAAATAAAATGCTCTGTAATGAGTGTTATCTCCTGTATAGTATACACATTTTCTGCAAATGATTGAGCTTTATTTGACATTGAGGGAGAACTGAAATCTTATATGAATTAATTATTTGCAGATTTGTGGAACAAAATGTATTAAACCTATTAAGCATTTATAGTTTTGAAAGTAATTTGTTGTTAATCTTCTATAATTTCTTAGATGAATAACTTAAGCTTGTCTTAAAATATATTTTAGTTGCATCTTGAGGAAAACTTTGAGATAAATTCATATACCTATAGTCTGTAGAAATGATATTTTCTCCTGTGCACTGCTTAGAGAGTCCAAAGGAATGGGTGATACCTTGTCTGATTGGCCAGAGAGTTGTAATTTGTTTAGACACGCCTTCTCCTTCCTGTTTAGCTCGTTTGTTAACTCAGTCGACCTAAAGACACATATTCTGAATATTTCAATTGCTTGGACTGCTTTAAAATCACACAGTAGAAGAATTTATTGTCAATTTGCTTCGTTTTGGCTGGGGAGCGATTTCTGGGACCGCGCCCAGCCAAGTGCCGGACAGTTGAGCCGTGGGGCTCTGCAGTGCTGTTTTTTACTGTGGAAAGGCCTGCCTGGCGTTGGGAGCCTCCAGCTTCTTCCTTGATCTCTCCGGAGCTGGTCTTGTGAGTTTTTGGTGGTGGATTGGTGTAGGGAGAGCCATGGTGTCGGCTCTGCACCTCTATTAGCTGGGATCCGTGGCGTTGGATTTCAGCTCCCTGGGCAGACTGTGTTGTAATTCGCACTTAAAAGCCTTGGTGTAGGCTCAGCACCATTTTGGAATCCCCACCCACTGCAGCCTTTATTCTATTACGTTACAAGCCGTGGTGTCAGCTTGGCGTGATTAAAGCCCTTAACTGCCCTCCATACTGAGGTTTGTGTACAACAGGCAGGTGATTGCAAAGAAATTGTCAACAATTAATTGAGAGTTTTCAAAGAGGAAATTTATTTGGCTGGTTCACAGTTACCTTGTGGTTTCAAAATGGCGTCTCACAGTAGATCTTCTAATGCCTCTCCCTCCATTAGGCAACAAGCCTTGGAGGCTCCAGTCACAAAAAACAGAGGAAATCTAGATCCAAAGTACCAGTTACTAGATGACAGTCCTCTGTTCAGGCCTCAACTTCATCTGCAGCTGATAATGATGCCATGAGGCGACAACGTGCCTTAGATAAACAATTTGATAAGGCACAGAAAAAGGCAGAGGCTAGCAAGCTACATTCCACTTCTGCTTGCAGCAGGGAAACAACTGATGCATTAAACCTCTGACTCTGGATTCCCAACCAAGTAAGTTTGGTTGGTCTCCCACTGCCTCCACTAGCATACAGCCACTGCAGGCTGCAGATATAGAGGTTCCCTTGGGCATAGCCATTCGTGAACCAGGATCCTCTCAGCAGCACAGGGGTTCTTGTCCCTCCTCTACCTTTATGCCTATCGCGGCGGGGCTCCGCCCAGAAGAAGGCCAAGGCACTTCACTGTCACAAGACTTGTACAACATGATTGCCCAAACTATTACCAGGGGTATTGATGCTGCTCTTATGCAATGGTTTTTTTTAGTTTCACTGCCAGCGACAGATTCAAACCAAGAGCCACTTCTCCAGTATGTCATTCTGACAGAGAATATATTCTGGACTCTCATTCTTCTTCACCTTTGCAGCAAAGTGACATAGCCTTTCATAGTGGAGAAGAGTAGTTGCTGAATTATAATTTTTCTGACAATGAAAGGGTCATTCCTGATAAGCCCCCTGTCACAGGTCTGTTTTGTCACCTATTTAAAACACTATTGTACAAGGCAAAGACAACAGCCATTATGGGGCACTTATTGGGCAACCTGAGGGATCCTCGGAACCTCAAGATCCCATGGCTCTTCTTTTTACCAAGCCTGTTACAGAACAAGAGGTGGTTCTATTCCCTAAGCTCTTTGTGGATGACACACAGTGACAGTGGAATCCATCTCTGCCCCTAGTGGCATGGATAGGAAAATGTACATGGTGGAACAAGAACTTGATGATCTCCTCAAACTTCCGATCCTTGATGTTCTGATGGCCAGTTTGGCATCACCTAACATCCTTCCGATTCACTGAGGGCCTGAAAACGGAAGATCGAAGGGCAGAGCTTGCCACTTGTAAGACCCACCAAGCAGCCGCCTGGGCCATTTGTTCCTCCATGGCATCCTTCTTTTCTTGGACTTCTATAATTTGGCTACGTCAAATGCAATCCCGGGCGTCACCTGAGGCCACCCATTTGCATCAGGACTTAAATAAGCTAATTGCTGCAGCAGAATATTCAGCAGATGCTACCCTCACCTCTGCTAAGTTTGCTTCTCAATCCTTAGCGTTTAATGTCACCTCCAGATGCCTCTTATGGCTGAGGCACTGGCAGGCAGACATGACAACAAAGTGGCGCTTAGCAGCATCCCCCTTCAAGGGTAACTCTTTCTTCGGGGAAGCCTTAGACCCTATATTGGTGGAGGGTAAAGATAAAAGGAAGGTCCTCCCTCACGTCTTTTGTTGAGCAGACAAACGAATTGGGTATCCTTACCGCAGGCAGCCCTTTCGTGCATCTGACAAAACGTTTCAGAGCCTGGCCTACCAAAGGTCTTTTCCACCAACAGCAGACAGGTCTCCCTTTCAGGATCAATCCAGACAGCCACAAAATAGATGCCTCTTTCAGGGAGCTGGCTACCGACCATACCATTGGTCCAAATGACTGTCCCGACGAAGGCCCTATAGGCGGTCGCCTGGGCAGATTTGCAACCTTTTGGTGACACATGACCACCGGCGCCTGGGCATTACAAACCATAACACTAGGTCTAATCCTAGAGTTCAGTTCCAGTCCCTCTCGAAGCTTCATCCAATGCTCCGTCTCAAGGGATCCCAAATCCAGCATCTGCTGGCCATTCAGTTCATAGAACCTGTGGCTCTTCAACACCAGGGGTTCGTCTTCTATTCAGTACTCTTTCTGATGCAAAAGAAATTGGGCGGCTGCAGAGGAATCCTAGACCTAAAAAAGCTGAATGTCCACATCAATTACAAATGCTTCAAAATGCAATCCCTGCACACCATTCTGGGTTGCATAGGACAGGGAGATCTTTTGACATCAATCAATTTACGAGAAGCTTATCTGCATGTGCCCATCAGACCGTCCCACAGGAGATTCCTCAGGTTCTCCTACGTGGGATTGCTGTATTACCAATACAAAGCCCTGCTGTTCGGACTTTTTCCGTATTCACAAAACTTCTGGACCTGGTGGCTGCTCACTTGCGGATGAAATCCATATGTTTGCTATGTTATCTGGATGACATTTTTCGTCCCCTCAACAGGCGAGTCTAGATCTCCAGACCACAATACAATTCCTCCAAAACCACAGGTTTAAGGTGAATTGAGAGAACAGTCACATGACCCCTCCACCAACCTGGTCCATCTGGGAGCACGGATCGACATTCAGGTCAGTCTCATCTTCCTCTCCCAGGAGCGTCGATCTAGCATCTGCTCCACCATAAGGCAAGTCAGAACCCTCAGAAGGGTTCCTTTGATGCTTCTTTCTCAATTGTTAGGAAAAATGATGTCCTGCCTACAGATTGTTCCTTGAGCGAGGTTGCACTCCCAACCTCTTCAATGGTTCCTATTACCAAGTCAACAGGCGGGCCTCAGCAACTCCCCCAAATGGATCAAAGTTCCCTTCAAGGTACTCAGCTCCTTGGGGTGGTGAACGTCGAGAGCCCTGGAACGGGGCTGTTCCTTCAGGGAGTAACCCTGACTGACCCTGACCACAGACGCGTTTTTTTGGATGGGACACTCATCTACAATCTCGAGTGACCAAAGGTCGGTGGTCCCCACACAACCTCCTCAAGGACATCAACTGGCTGGAACTGAGAACCGCCCATCTGGCGCTTCTCCACTTCCAGTGTCAATTGTCAGGGCTATTACTGAAGGACAATGTTACAGTCAAAGCACAAGTGAATGCTGGGGGGCACCCGATCCAGGGCGCTGATGAGTGAGGCTGCTGCGATAGGTCTATGGGCAGAGAAACACCTGTCCTCCTTGCGGGCAGAGCACATCGTCGGAACCTCCAATATCCAAGCAGATTGGTTGAGCAGAAAGACCATCGATCAAGCAGAATGGAAACTTCATCCAGATCTGTTCTGCCAGGTGTCAACCACATTCGGCCCTCCTCAAGTAGACCTTTTTGCCAGCCCAGCGAATGCACAACTTCCTCGGTTCTACACCAGATTCCGATCACCAGGGGCTGAAAGGATGGATGCTGTCCATTGTCTGTGGTCCCAGGGCCTGTTGTATGCTTTTCCACCGATGCCTCTAATACTGAGGGTCATCAGGAAGCTCCTGGAGGAAGGTGCAGAGGTTCTTCTCGTAGTTCCTCACTGGCCCAGAAGGAACTGGTTTGCGGACCTATTGACCCTATCAATATCTTCTCCCTGGAAGATTCCTCCAGACAGGATCTTCCTCAGCCAGGGGGCTGTGCTCCATCCAAACTCTCAATGGCTTCAGCTGGCCTTCTGGCACTTGAAAGGGAGATCCTGAAAAGGGACCACTTCTCAAGGAAGGTAATCTCTACTATCCTTGCTTCCTGATGTCGGTTGACAACCCGCATATACAACGCTACGTGGACCTCCTTTTGCCACTCGTGCACCAGGCAAGCACTAGTTCCAACCTCAGCAACTGCACCACAGGTATTGGGCTTCCTGTAGGAAGGGTTAGAGGCAGGACTAGCAGTTAATACCCTCTGTAGACAAGTAGCCACCTTAGCAACTATTCTGTCCTGCGAGGGAGCTTCTACCCTCTCTCATCATCTGAGGGTCTGTAGCTTTCTAAAAGGGGCTTCCAATCTGCAACCTCCGCCTGTTCATAGATACCCTTCTTGGGATCTGTCCCTCGTCTTACAGGCACGTCCTCTCCGTTCAAGTCTTTTAGTTCCGCCAGTCTCAGGCTTTTGACCTTCAAGGTCAAGGTTTCTCATCGCCATCACTTCTGCTCGAAGAATCTCGGAACTGGGGGCTCTCTCAGTATGGAAGGACTTGTGTATTGTGCATCCTGACAGAATCATCCTTTACGTGCCAAAAGTCAGTTCCTGGTTCCACCGGGCCCAGGAGGTTATCTTACCGGATTTTTTCCCAAATCCCAAACATCCTAGGGAAGGCCGGTGGCACACCTTAGATTTATGCAGAATTGTCAGGCTAGAACTTGTATAGTTAATTTGCTGTACTATTTTATGTATGAAAGGATTGAAGTAGGTTATGGGATTCATCATTTTAGTTTATAGCAATCTGGCCAAGCATTTACGATTGTGGTGATAGCTTCCTTACTCCCTAGTGCAGTTTTTCTTTGTGTTTCATTTAACAAATATGTTTTTCAGGCTTGCCTGACTTACTCATGGATTTTCTTGTATCCCAAAATACTGTACAATATAATCTCCACCCCCCCAACCTGATGCTTTCTACGTATATTGACTAAAACTCAGGTCATAATAATTCATTGTAGTAGGAATAACACATATTTCCAGTTTTTTTCTGAAAGAGAAGGAAATATATGGTTTCAATGCAGTGCTATCATAGTCTTGTGTCAAATGATTACTTAATCACAGGAAACAATGAAAATCTGTACTTAGAAAACATGCACCTATGTATCTGAACTGTTAGTACTCTTTTTTGCCTTGTATATCTTTTAATCTCAGTTTCTAGCTAAATGTATATACAGTGAGTGAAGAAGCAGAACTTGATAAAACTGTACCGGAAAGGGTTTCTGCTCCTGAGCTCTTTAGTTTAGCTATAGGAATTTGGCTTTGCAGCTTGAACCTTCAGGTTTTTTGCTGAGGTTTTTAGATATCTTATGTTAAAACTTTTTTTAAGCAACCACTGTGCTTTTATTTTATAAAAAGTAGGAATTCCTTCTATAATTTATGTTCAGTGATTTCCCTCCCGTAGAGACTTGCATATCTACTGAAGTTCGCAGATGACACAACAGTGATTGGTCTCATTCGAGACAATGACGAATCCGCATATAGACGAGAGGTCGAACGACTAGCCTTGTGGTGCAACCAAAACAATCTGGAACTGAACACACTCAAAACCGTAGAAATGGTGGTAGACTTTAGGAAAAACCCTTCCATACTTCCACCTCTCACAATACTTGACAACACAGTATCAACAGTAGAAACCTTCAAATTTCTGGGTTCTATCATATCGCAAGATCTCAAATGGACAGCTAACATCAAAAACATCATTAAAAAAGGACAACAAAGAATGTTCTTTCTGCGCCAACTCAGTAAGCTCAAACTGCCCAAGGAGCTGCTGATCCAGTTCTACAGAGGAATTATTGAGTCTGTCATTTGCACCTCTATAACTGTCTGGTTCGGTTCTGCAACCCAACAAGAAAACACAGACTTCAGAGGATAATTAGAACTGCAGAAAAATAATTGCTACCAACTTGCCTTCCATTGAGGACCTGTATACTGCACGAATCAAGAAGAGGGCCGTGAAAATATTTGCAGATCCCTCGCATCCTGGACATAAACTGTTTCAACTCCTACCCTCAAAACGACGCTATAGAGCACTGCACACCAGAACAACTAGACACAAGAACAGTTTTTTCCCGAAGGCCATCACTCTGCTAAACAAATAATTCCCTCAACACTGTCAGACTATTTACTGAATCTGCACTACTATTAATCGTTTCATAGTTCCCATCACCAATCTCTTTCCACTTATGACTGTATGACTATAACTTGTTGCTGGCAATCCTTATGATTTATATTGATATATTGATCATCAATTGTGTTGTAAATGTTGTACCTTGATGAACGTATCTTTTCTTTTATGTACACTGAGAGCATATGCACCAAGACAAATTCCTTGTGTGTCCAATCACACTTGGCCAATAAAATTCTATTCTATTCTATTCTATTCTATTCAACCTTTTTAAAAAAATATGTTGAAAAAAAATATGTCATACTTTTGATTTCCAGTCTGTGAATAATTCCTTCTTCCTTTGTCTCTTTTTGCTATATCTTGCTTCTTTAGTGGGGCTTCATTCTGTTATCTTTATTGCTTTTGTGCATGATTTTGTATTTTTCATTCATTCCATTATTCTCAGCCCTGGCATGTTTCTTGTGTAAAGTCTTTGGCTGTATATCGTATTTTTCCCTAGATTTTCTTACATTTGTCTATCTTTGATGTACGCTCCCTCTAAAGAACTGATTATTGGGAAAATAATGAACGAACGTATCTGTGCAGAAACTCTTCCCTTATTTTGGTTTTAATTAAATTATTTGTATTAAACACTTAGATATGAAAGCCAAATTAAGGATGAAACAGTGATTCTCCAGTGTGCTGAGCAGAGAATCTAAAGAATGGGTTAACTCTGCTCTTGGAGACTGAGTCAATCAATCTTTTGGTCATGCCTCCTTTGCCTGCGCATGCCCAATTTTAACTCAGTCTTTGCTCAGAGGAAACGTGCAGAAGAGTGCTCTTAGAACAAAGAACAGAGTTATTCCTTGGATTCTGGAAACTTTACAGTAAGGTCCCAGCTCCATGTTAGCCTTCGCAAGACAGTGAATGGCTAGACTGGCTCCCCCAGTTTGTCTGGCATAGCTGCTTCACCCTTTCTAATTGGCTGGTTCCCCCAGTCTGCCCGGCATAGCTGCCCTCATCACGGCTTGCTCTCTGGTCTGCCCGGCATAGCTGCCTCGTCACGGCTGCCTTCCCCGGTCCGTCCGGCACAGCCATCTTCGTCCCAGCTGGCTCCCCGGTCCATCTGGCATAGCCGCTGTTGTTCTGGTTCCAGGATAGAGCTGAGGCTGTATCCTGGATAGAGGAGGAACTTTGGTTTTGAAGCTACCAATACTTCGGTGATGAAAAAGCAAATAATCACCTTGGCTTTCAATAGGGTAAACTTAAAAGGTTGCAACATACTTCCCTGTTCAGTGGCTCCTATGAGTCAGAGCCATTCCTTCTGTATTGCTTGATTTAGCCCATGTTGGTTCAATCAGCCTTTAAATAGAAGATAGCACTAGGAGGATAAAATTGCTGCTTCTCTGGATGTTAATATTTTTAAAACCAAAAATAAATGCTTTGTTTAGAACTTGGTGCCAGTTCAAATCTGCCCCTTGTAATCTCCATTCATTTAAACTGAGATAAGGGAAGCATTTTTAGAATTGCTTTAAGATGTGAAATGTACATTGCCCACATAAGTGTGGGAGGGGAAAAGGTCAGCCTATGCTTGAAAAGAAAACCTGCTATTGAGTTCAAATGCGGTGGGAAGAGGCACAGTCTTCCCACTAGTATAAATACGATCAGTTGGTCAGATTCAACAATATTAGTTATTTCCTATTACTACCTACATAAAGATTGAATTGCCAAAACAACTTTATGAGCCAAGAGGATATTTTTAAAACTACCAGCTGTTGATTTAGTGTATATATTTCTTTTAAGGCACGCTATCAAACTCGGATCGCATCACGTGACGTATTATGACTTTTTTGCCTTCATTTTACTGTATTTGTTTAGGCAAAGTTGTTAAAATGTTTTGTTTTAAAATATCTAAAAAGTTCTTAGTGTGTTGGTTATACCTCCATTTAATATTTTAATTTAGTAGAGTTCCTTTATTTTTCAATGTTAACACTTGTTTTTCTGATACTGAGAATCATATGTACACAAAACGACATACTTCAATAAGAAGAGAAGAATCTGGAAGGGTGTAGAAAAAAAATGAATATTTTAAAAAAGTTAGCTGCCACCATCATTCATTAATTACAAGGTGCTGACTTCTGGACAGATCCAAATTGTTCTTCAACCTACACACAGCCATTTTGTATCATAAGCAATAAGTGACTGTCAGAAAGCCATTCATCTTTAGTCTACAAGACCTAGTCCCAGTCCTATGCTTCCAAAGTGTGTTTAATGAAAAACTTTGCTGGCAAGCATACCACCAGAGAGTTCTTCAGTGCTATAAAGCCAGTGTATGGTTCTTCTAAATCAGGATGCTCCCCCTTGCTGTCATCTGATTGGTTGAACTTGATCAGAGACCAAGAAGGACCGAAAACCGCTAGGCTGAACAATTTTCAAACTTACTCAATTGGCTCAGTTGATCATGATATCTTACAACAGATTCCTCTGCTGCCAATATTGGATGCCAGTTCGGTGTAGTGGTTAAGATAAGCTATAAACCAGGGGACTGGAAGATCTAGTTCTGCTTTAGGCACAAAGTCAGCTGGGTGATCTTTTGAAAACCTTGCCAACAAAACTGCAGGAACTTGTTCAGGCAACCTCTGAGAATCGGACATGACAAAGAATGAAGAAAATAAATAGATTATCTAGTCTAAATTCACATATTAAAAACTTGACTTACACTAACTTTTCTTTCATTCTAGTATTCAATGTTCTGATTTAACTGTTTCATAATGACAACATTTTGCAGTTAAGTAGATTGAAAACATAGCTGTGTTCATTGGCTTTTTCATTTGAAGCCAGTTTGAGCCATAAATAGATTGGGAGCTTCAGTGGAAAACTGCTAATAACAAGTATGATCCAATTACCGTATATACTCGAGTATAAGCCGAGTTTTTCAGCATGTTTTTTGTGCTGAAAAACGTCCCCTCGGCTTATACTCGAGTATATACGGCTTATACTCGAGTTTTTTTTTTTTCTTCTTTTTTTCACATTATACCGGATGGTGCAAACTTGGCGGGCTTTTGCATTAGCGCGGGGAAGCCCTGCCGGTGCAGTGAGAGGGTGGGGCGGGGGAGCCGCCAGCCTTCTCGGCTGAGGGAGGGAGGCTTTCCCTGACCGGTAGCTGCCTCATTTCCCTCCCTCGGCTTATACTCGAGTCCCCAGTTTACCCCAGTTTTTTGGGGTAAAATTGGGGACCTCGGCTTATACTCGGATCGGCTTATATTCGAGAATATACGGTAATTTGCTTATTCATGTAAAACTAGCAAAAGGGAACTGCTCTTATTTCTTCATGCAATATGTTTAGCTTTTTAAAAACTTTGTGGATGTTGAGCAATATAAATGTGCCAGTAGTTTCCTTTATAGCTTATCCGTTAACTTTATTTTGGAAAAATGTTGTAAAGAGGCTATTCCACCATGACTGACTCTTTCCTTTTGCTGCTTGGCTCCTTAACTTGTTTTCTCTTTCCTGACTTTGTTATGCTGAACAGAGCATTCTGGCACAAGGTCTTGGATAAAGGAGCTTTAGAGTTTGTTAGATCATTCATCAACCTTCTCTAGTGTTTTCTGTTCTCAGCCTTGGCGCTCCCTGGTTTCAAGCAGAAAGAGCATTCCTAGCTCTGTTTCATGGCTAATTATTTAAAATATCTTTGTCCAGATCTTATAACTAAAACAAAAAGCAGAGTAGCTTACGAATATCACTAGTCAGATGGTCCCTTTCAGTAGATTTACAATTTCAAAGATATAAAACACAACAAAGATATGGGAAGAGAGGAAAGGTCAACTGTATAACCACTAGCGTTTAAAGTTACAGTTCTGTGATCAGCTTGAATGCAAACAATTCAAGTATATGTTGAAATGTTGCTAGATGATACTGAGTGTTGGCTATGGGAAGGTCTGCATGAATAATATATACTTTATCATTGTGTAGAGGCATGTTTCCAATGTTCATGGTATGCAGAGATATGAAATCTGCTATTTATGTGTGTTGTTCAGATTGAAGGTATTCTTTTTTCCTCCTTTAGCATTTGAATATTAGAATGTGGACATTGGATTAGCCCAATTCTAATGTAATCTGCAAATCCAAACTACCTTTTAGGGGATGGTTAACTTCTTAGTTCATACCTGTCATAATTACAAAGTTCTGTTGGGCATAACATTTATTTATTTAATTGAGTGCTTTTGTACTGAGACAAATTCCTTGTGTGTCTAATCACACTTTGCCAAATAGAGAATTCAATTCAACTGCGTGGCTGTCCACTCAAAACAAGTGATTCTGGGTAGCTTACAATGATACCCCCCAACAAACTGAAGAAAAACAGTTTTAAATAACTTGTCAGCAGCTGAGATAAAACATCATTATAAATACAATACAAGTTCTGTATAATTTTGGTTTCAATAGCCATTCTTCTACAGGTAGTCCTTGATTTATGACCATAGTCCTAAGACTATGGTCTAGTCCTAAAATCAGACGAAGTCCTTAGTCTGCTGTTGTTCACCCTGTTGACCCATGACTGTTGTGCTAGGTTTGCCACCAACCATATTGTAAAATATGTGGACGATACAACAGTAGTGTGCCTTATTCAAGATGACTTGAATAAGGTCATCTTGAATAAGGGGGGGCAATAAGTTGACTTTGTAAATATACAAATAGAATGAGACCATTGCCTTATACACTGTAAGCTGCCCTGAGTCTTCGGAGAAGGGCAGGATATAAATGTAAATTAAAAAAAATGACAACGAGGATGCTTACCGCAAGTAGGTAGAGGGTTTAGTGAACTGTTGTAACAAAAACAGCTTCATTTTAAACGTAGGGAAAACTAAAGTGATTATTGTCGATTTCAGAAAAGGTAGGCACAGCCACACACCTCTATGTAGTAATAATCATCTGTAGAGGTGGTTAGCAGCATCAAGTTTCTGGGTGTGCAGTCTAGCTTGGTCGCTCAACAGTGAGACACTGGTGAAGTGGGCTCAGCAGCACCTATATTTTCTGTGTCGCATGACAAAAGTTCATCTTTCTTCAACCCTTTCCTTATCACTTTCTATAGTGGGACAATCGAGAACATCCTGTCATATTGCATTACTGTCTGGTTTGGAAGCATTACTGCTTCAGTCAGGAAGGCAGTGCAGAGAGTAAGTGAGGATGGCAGAAAAGATCATTGGTAGTTCATTCTATCCAGGACAGCACATAAGCGATGCTCGAGCAGAGTCCGCGTGATTGTCTGGGACACTACACATCCCCTTCATGACCTGTTTTCCTTGTGCTCACAGAAAAAAAAAGAAAATAATAAAGTTATTTTACCTTATCTTATCTTATATTTGGGACCAGTATTTCTGTTGCTAAACAAGGTGATTGTTAAGTGAGTCATGCCCATTATATGATCTTTTTGCCACAGTTGCTGTGTTTAACTAGCTTCGGGTGAATCAGTGCTTAACTTGATGTACTTGTCTTTCCTTTTGAGGAAAGATTTCCTTTTCAGTGCATGGCATATGGGTTTGCTGCTTTGAAAAGAGAAGTCATTCAGAAGAAGAAATTTGCTACATGTTTCTTAGACTGTTGGCCAGGAAAGGAAGTTGAGTGAAATAACTGCGGTATTTAGACAAAATATTAAGATAGAAATAGTGAATTGTTTTGGCAAAATTATTTATTTATTAAACTTCTATACTACCCATCTCACCTATGTGACTCTGGGCAGTTTACAGTTAGGGGTTTTATTGTAGTGTTTTAATGTTAGTTGTGAGTCAAAAGGAAAGATTCCTCAAAATTAATTTGATTCTCAAGTATGGTTAGATGACTTTGGTGCAGGTGAAATTTATATTAACCCTTTTATGACATGTTGCTGAAGTCAAGAAAAAAGTGTGCTGGAAGTATGGCAGTGAGCAAGGCAGAAAAAAGTACTTATGGGCCTGTGTCATAGAAGAAGGTGCGATTAGAGTCTTGTCCTTTTGGCGTTTATTTTTTGTAATTTGAAAATGGCATTTTTAAAGTTAATAAATATTTTACAGTTTGTACGTTCCTTTCTCACCAATCCCAGCTGTGGGTTTTCCATTGCTTAGAATATATAGGCAACAGACAAGTTCAGAAGAATATTGCCACTAGTTTCTTTAGTTTCTTAGCCAAAAAATGTATAGCATCACTTTCAGCCCAGATATATATGTATGGATCTTGTATAGACAAATAGGATCATTAACATGTGCATAGGCAGGAATCCATGAACACCAGTTATGAATTATTTTTTTTTACCTGAGAAGGGAACTTTTCATTTAGCCCTGTAAAAGTATTAAGTAGATAACTATCAGCCCTCCTGGGTAAATAAGATAGGAAACAAAACTAGGTGAATTAAATCTACTTTATTGTAAAGCTACCTTAACACAAGTCTGAAAGTACAAAACTTCTCACCCCCACATTTAACTGTTCGATCCATTAGGATGGGTCCTCTTTTCGATTGTTTCCTAGGCAACATCTTTTCCTTGCTATCCCCAAGGTCATTCCCATGTTCCATTACAATCACCCTGCAATAAGCAATCCATAGAATGTGTGTGTGTATTCATGGACTCTCATAATTTGGGTTTTACCTGACTGTTATCTTATGTCTTCCAGTGCTGGAGGTGATCAGTCATGGCAAGTGATGCCATCATGATGGTGCGAGGGCTGACAAAGCTCAGTAAGGCAGTCCTAGAGACACAGGCAGGACAGCTACGACAAGTAATCCTTGGTGGGGATACATTAACCATAGCCCGAAGCTTTCAGGCGGTTGCTGAGGAACAGTTCAGTGCTGCTATGGGGAAAATGCAGGTAAAAATATTACTATGTGTTTGTTTGATTTCACTTGTCTCTTTCCTCTTTAATTGATAAATACTTGCTATTGTCTTCCCCCATGTCTTGCATGTAAAAAGCATAAGAATTTTTTATTCAGTACTACTTGGGTTTTTTAATATATACCGATTTTTTTTTAAAAAAATGTATTTTAAAATAATATAGCTTACATTGCACTAATCTGGGAATTATTATAATCTTGCATTGACAAATTTTCCACAAAGAGATAATATTCAGTGAAATATTTCACTTGATGAAATATTTTATTCTAAAATTTAAGGATATATTCTTGGTGTTATGATTGCTGTTTGGGGGAGAAGATGAAATTTGCCCATTAGCTGAATGGCTGGAGTGGTTATGTAACCAGTGGTAAAATAAAAGAAAAAGTCAGATGGGACAGAAAGCCTTAAGGGCATCAAGGGAAGTGACTTTGGCACCCTTATAAGAACATTCTAGCATGTTATTAGCCGCGTTCACTTGGGCTGAGACATAATAAGTCTGAAGGCAACATAAATGTCAGAGACAGAAGTAGCTATCTGAAGACTACAACTTTGCCTCTTTGAAAAAGCACTGATAACTCAGTATGTTTGTTTTCATATTATTTTTGTGTTTTCAGTTGGTGTGAGGACTTTTGATTTTGTTGTTGTTCAGTTACTAAGTTGTGTCCAACTCATTGTGACCCCATGGATCATAGCACACCAGGCTGCCGTGTGCTCCACTGTCTCCCAGATTTGTCCATATTCATATTCATTGTATAATGTTTATTGTTTTCTTTTGATAGCTAACCATGTTTTACTGGAGACTTCATTTCAATGCTTTGTTTGCAGGAACTGGGCAAACAACAGGAAAACTTGAAAGATATTGGTGAAGACTTTGGAAAAGAATACAACTTTTCAGAATCAGAGCTGGGAGGCATTACAAAGGACTTCTCTTCTCCTCAAGACCATAAGCACAGTGGTACAGAGGACCCATCTTATCCTTATGATGTCAAAGGACCTGTTCAAAGTGGTGGGAGTGGAGATGCTACTGCAAGTCAAAATCCCATTTCTGCCAAAATAAATACAAAGCTATTTGAAGGCTTTAGGGACCCTGGGAATCCTTTTGCTCTTGTCTTTGGCCAAATCCGATTTTTTCACCAAGACCATTCCCCTGTTGGTGGATTAACAGCTGAAGACATTGACAAAGCCAGGCAAGCTAAAGCAGATCCACAGCAAAAGCCTCACAAACAGATGGTTAGTATGCTATTTCATGGAAGTGGAAAAGCTTCTGATACAGCAACCTTTATGTGACCAGTCTCCCTATTTAGCTCCTAGACACTTAATGCCTGGGTTGTGTTGGGAGATATATGGTAATTCCTATTGTTTTTAATTAACTAAACTTTTGGCTTATCTTATAGACCAGTACATACAGTGTGAAATATACTGAGGAAAGCTAACCCTTTTATTTTATTCATGTAGTGTAAGTAGGCGATCTTGCTATTTATTTAAGTCTATTAATAGCAATAGCACTTAGATTTATATACCGCTTCACAGTGCTTTACAGCCCTCTCTAAGCGGTTTACAGAGTCAGCATACTGTCCCAACAACCTGGGTCCTCATTTTACAGACCTTGGAAGGATGGAAGGCTAAGTCAACCTTAAGCCTGGTGAGATTCAATCTGCCAAACTGCTGGCAGCTCGTGATCAGCAGAAGTAGCTGCAGTACTGCACTCTAACCACTGTGCTACCATGGCTCTTAACCTATTAGATCTTAATTAACCTATTAGATCTTGCTATTAACCTATTAGTTTATTTGACAAGTTCCTAGCTAGGTTATATCCTGGAACTCTAATGAATCCTGCCCTTTTTAGGGAAATATCATAATGTGTGAATCTGCCTGTTGCTTATTTATATGAATTTGTTTTTCTGATTGCATGTTTCATGGAATGGATCAACAGATTTTATGTTCAGATAAATGTGCACAGATTTGTTCTCTTCCTAGCTTTTTTACTTAAGAATCATGCACATTTCTAAGTTTCTTATTAATAATTTTTTTTACTTAAAAAGTCCTCTAAACTGCTGATTACTGTATCTTAAATTGGGATTTTTAAAACATATTTTTCATTTATGTTTTTGTGGTATGCTGTCTTTGAAGTCTTGACAATCAAACCTCAGAAAATGGAGAGCTTAAAATAATTTATTATTTTATTTGGTTTTGCTTTTCTAAGCTAGATGTATGCGGGTGTCCTCTCAAAATTAGTTCAACTTTCCTAACAACCAGATATTTGTTTAGAAAGGTCATGATATTCCCTAGAAATAGACTTCTTCTTTTTAACATTTAACAGGTGTTCATCTTTCCTTTGCTGGACATTTGATATTTTGCTAAATTGTTGGAATGGTTAAGAAGCTAAGATTTGTTAGTTGTTTTTTTTCTGTCCATGAAATTAAAAGTCAAACAGGTGCAGCAAAGTTTGCTTATTATTCTTTTTGCTTTGGATTTTTTTTAGAAGAGACAATTCTGTTTATTCTGTACCCCCAAATATATTGTGATTCAGTTCCTATAATTCTATTGGCCATGCTGGGTTGGAATTATAGGAATTGAAGTCCAATAGTCCAAAGAAGGAGCACATTAAGTTAAGGAATGCAGCTTAAAAGGACATAGTTGAATAGAACATGTTATATCACTACAGAGAACTGAATAATTACAATGATTTAGGAAATAACCCCAAATATACATTCATCTAAAACAAAAATACTATTCTACTGAATTTGAATATTGGATTTTTTTTTTTTAAAGTATGAAGATCAATTTTAGAGGAAATTCTCTCTTAAGTGTTAACTCTCCTGTCTTCTCAGAGCTTCTGGTCATATTAATGCCCATCTGATGTTTCTTGAAATGAAGACTTTGGGAAAATGCAATTTTTTATCCCACAGAAATCAAAAAACAAGGGACCTAACAGCACAGCAGGCCAAATTACAGCCAAGAAAGGCCAAGTTCTGCCTAAAATTGGATACACATTAAAATGGGATTTGAAGTTGACAGCAGTGCTTATTCTGATTAAGTGAAGACAAATAACCATAATCCCTTGTTCATTTTGTTTTTTTGCAGAACAAAATATGCATTAAACAAAGTACTCTAGGGAAGGGGAAACAATACTTGTATAAATGGCTGAGTTTCTAATAGTCTCATGAATTAGTGAACAGATGTAAAACTTGGGTAGATGAGAGTAGCTATGTGTTTCTTTAAATAAATTTGAAATAATGTTCTTTGTGTGGCAGAAGTTCCTAGCACTTGGTGGGAAAACTCTCTTTTAGACCAGGGGTCTCAATCTTGGCAACTTTCAGACTTGTGGACTTCAGCTCCCAGAATTCCTCAGCCAGCTTTGCTTTGTGGAGTTGAAGTCCACAAGTCTGAAAGTTGCCAAGGTTGGAGACCCCTGTTTTAGACCATCTGCTTGTGAAAGATTTTTTTATTGTTTATTAGTAGATCAAGCATCTATTTATGCTTTTTTTTGCAGCTCAGTGAACGAGCTCGAGAGCGAAAAGTGCCTGTTACTCGAATTGGAAGGCTTGCTAACTTTGGAGGTGAGTCTCTTAATTTAGGGAGGGAAAAATGATCTGAAGTTGGAAAATTCTGAAAAGACTAAAAGTCTGCATGTTACATTCAGAGAAAGAGTTGTTCATCTGTTAATGAAGACAGATGGCCCTGTGCTCTGGCTCTCACAGTGTTTGATAAAACACAGAAGAGATGGGGGAATGAAGGGTAGAGAGAGCTGCTCCTCAAAGTCAGAAAAAAATGGCAAGTAACCATCAATAACAGTAAAAATGTACATTTTTAAATATAAGGATAAAAATATGTACTGTATTAAAACTAATATATTGACAGAAGCCAGTAATGAATCTTCATGAAAAATATTTTTTTAATTTTTAATTTAATTTTTTCATTTTACAGTATTTTATTTATTTTTGTACAGCTGCCCATCCCATATAAAAGTGATATTTAACTAAACGTTGTACATATCTCTCTCTCTCTCACACACACACACACACACACACACACACACACACACACACACACACACACAATCCCAATTAAAAACAAGTATAAAAACACAGAAAATAGAAGAGGATATAATATAAACCACAATAAGGAAGCCATTGCAAGATCTTCCCAGTTTCCTGGGATCCCAAGCTCTGACAAAATGGCCTAGTTTTGAGCGGCTTGCAAAATGCTGCGACAGATGGCGCTAATCTCACTTCTGGGGGGAGGAGTTTCCACAAAATTGGCACCATGGCAGAGAAGACCAACCTTTTGAACATCAGATGTAATTCCCTAGCGGGTAGAACCCAATATTTCTTTTAGGAATCAATTGAATTTGAATTGAATTTCAGGAAAATCTTCTCTGAAGGCTATATAAAGTAATTTAACAACTAAATAGTTAACAAATCACATTCACATATTGCTAGCTACTTAATTATATTTTAGAAGTGTTTAAAACAATTTCACAAATGTTTAGGGACTCTTTTTATTAACACAATTGAATAGATTACTTCCGGCCACCTTTTTTCTATAATCTCCAGTCTTTTGATGATTTTGAATTACTTGTAATAATGTATTGGTAATACTTCAACTAATACTTTCTATATCAACTCATGTTTAGAGAGGAGACAAGGTTCTGAGATTTTTCATCTGTTAACTGAAAGTTGGTTAATACCATGGAAGTTGGTAGGCTGCAGAAGCATGGGGTAGGAGGAGAGGGAATGTCACCTTTCACCAGACTGTTTTGGCAGCCAAAGTGAAGTGAGCACATATTAGTTAAAAGAGAAGCCTCTCTATTTTATGACCTTTCCTATTTATAGCCAGAGTTGGCATCTATCCTTTATTTTCATTTCTCCCAGATGAGATTTACTTCTATATACTTTTTGAACATTTCTGTTTGTATAATAGAGTGATAAGGAACTTGGCTTTTACTAGGTAAGTTACCACTGGCCTCTGTATGTACTATATACTATCCCATGAAATAGAAAAGAGTAAAAATTTCCTTGAGCCAGTAATTGAAATGACTGCATGGGTGCCATTTTTGTCTCTTACCGCTTGTGCCTGTAGCATATACTTCCTGTTCGTTGAATATAATCAAACCTGCAAAAAATTGTAGATGTTTGCTATAGCATCGGAAATTATTTCTTTCTGTGGCCATTGGAGTCTTTTAGCACTTTAAAAAAGCTATTGTGTTTGGCACAATTTTTGTGTGACATACATGCATGTGCAAGAAAGTGGCCTATTCAGAACTGGGCCCTGTGAGTGGCAAGCTGGCATACATGCATGCATGCACAGCTTGAGCGGTAGGCCATGTGCACCACTTGCACAAGTTGAGCTGCACTTGAGCGGGTGTGCACGTTCACTTCTCCCCCACTGCCGGGCCGCAAAGTTTGGGGACCACTGCTTTATGACACTCAATGTTAACAACTTTCCTCAGAAGACTGGCCATATTAACATAATTGTTACATTAACCCTTTTGTGCTTCGATATGTTGCTGCTTCTGAAATTGATGAAACACTTCATATGGAAGTGTTTTTACTAATTCTAATAGTCATATTCTTGCCTTATGAGATGATAGTGGAAAGATTTTATGGCTTCTGCAATTTTGTATTCGAAGCTGGTTTGTGAGAAAGAATAGGAAATGGATCTGTCATGGTTTTGTTCATTGAACAAATACATTTATAGCTTTGCATTTTAAGCTATAAACCAATGTGTTTCTCAAGTTCTGTAGCCACACTTCTGCAGTGTTCTATTGCTGTTCAAATGGAGAAAATCAGCTGTTGTGTTAAGATCTAGTTTCTGTATTTACAGCAGTTGATTGGAAGAGGGTTGAGAGCTATTGCTTTTAAGTGGGCCAAGAAAGTGGGCCGGGATAGCTCAAGCAGTAGAGAAGCCTGTTATTAGAACACAGAGCCTGCAATTACTGCAGGTTCGAGCCCGGCCCAAGGTTGACTCAGCCTTCCACCCTTTATAAGGTAGGTAAAATGAGGACCCAGATTGTTGGGGGGGCAATAAGTTGACTTTGTAAAAAATATACAAATAGAATGAGACTATTGCCTTATACATTGTAAGCTGCCCTGAGTCTTCGGAGAAGGGCGGGGTATAAATGTAAACAAAAACAAAAAAATGTGCTGGAATGGGAAGATCAGAAGGTGATGCTGAACAGGCCAGGCAAAGTTATTGACTTGAACAGTACATGCTTGACTGAGAATGAAAATGTGGGACAAAGTGGCCTTATATGTTAGATCAGGGGTCCTCAACCCCTAGTCTGTGGACTGGCACTTGTTTGTGGCATGCGAAGCCCATCCACAGGGCCACTGAGTTAGATCCATCATGGCAATGAAACTTAGTTAAACTTGGAGCTTAAATATGTTTATGTCTTAACAAATTTTCTTTTATGTTGTGAAGATCTACTTCCAATATTGCCTTTTAAGAGAACCAGTGGATGTTTTAAAATGCTTTCTTCCTCAGAATTTAAGTAGACTCATTTGGATGTTATAATAAACAAACAGTATGATTCGTACAGCTGATGACACTCAGCTGTACATTTCCACCCCTGACCACCCCAACGAGGCCATTGAAGTGATGTCCCGGTGTCTGGAGGCCGTCTGGGTCTGGATGGGGAGGAACAGGCTTCGACTCAATCCCTCCAAGACTGAGTGGCTGTGGATGCCGGCATCCTGGTACAGCCAGCTATTTCCATTGCTGACTGTTGGAGCCGAGTCATTGGCCCCTATGGAGAGGGTTCGCAACTTGGGCATTCTCCTGGACGCTCGGCTGTCGTTAGAAGAACATATGACGGCCGTCGCCAGGGGAGCTTTTTATCAGGTGCGCCTGATGCGCCAGTTGCGCCCCTTCATAGACCGGGATTCCCTATGCACGGTCACTCATGCCCTCGTCACTTCCTGCCTGGATTACTGTAACGCTGTCTACATGGGGCTCCTCTTGAAGAGCACCCGGAGGCTCCAACTGGTCCAGAATGTGGCTGCGCGGGTGATAGAGGGAGCTACTCATGGCTCCCATATAACACCTCTCCTGCGCAAGCTGCAGTGGTTGCCGGTTGCCTTCCGGGTGCAATTCAAGGTGTTGGTTACCACCTTTAAAGCGCTCCATGGCATAGGACTGGGCTATTTATGAGACCGCCTGCTGCCACCGATAGCCTTCCACCGACCTGTGTGCTCACACAGGGAGGGTCTCCTCAGGGTGCCGTCAGCCAAACAAAGTCGGCTGGCGACCACCAGGGGGAGAGCCTTCTCTGTGGGAGCACCTACCCTCTGGAATGTGCTTCCTCTGGGGTTACGATTACTCCCCGACCTCCGTGAACTCAGGACTTTCGCCGTGAACTCAGGACTTTTCTGTTTCACTGCGCAGGGCTGGCCTAATACACTACGATTTTTAATTGGGTTTTTATCATTTCTTATTATAGTTTTAAATGGGATTGGCCAAATTGAATAAGATTTTTAAGATTTTTTAATTCTATTTATAAAATTGTTTTATGTTGGCTGTAAACCGCCCTGAGTCCTTCGGGAGAAGGGCGGTATAAAAATCAAATAAATAAATAAATAAACAAAATGATTCTCCTGTGCGCTGCTTAGAGAGTCCAAGCAATGGGTATTCACTTCGTCTGATTGCCCAGAGACCGAGTTGGAATTTGTTTAACCACGCCTCCTCCTTCCCTCAGAGCTCCAGTTTGTTAACTCAGTCGTCCTAGAGAGACTTCAAATAGTTAGCTCCATTGCTTAGACTTTGCTAAACTTTTTAGGACGCAGAGTGAAGACAGAGAACTGTACCATCATTAAATCCCTTTGCTGCGGTGACGGTGGCGCTTTGCCTCGCACCCAGCTGGGCGCAGCTCAGCTGAGCTGCCAGGCATAGCAGCTACGAATTTCTCCTCCTGCAGGCCTGTGCGGCACATGGAGCTGCTGTGCCGCTTCCACAGATTGAGGAGTTGTCCAGAGTGAGTTTTGCAGATGGAATAGTGCTAGGGAAACGGTGGGGTCAGATTCGTGCTAGAAAAGGAGATTTACAATCGTGTCTGTGGTGTCGGATCACGCTTCTCCCCTGGACATACTGCAGCTTAGTCGGCTTCTTTGGAGCCGTGGTGTCAGCTTTGCGCCATTTTGCTCGCCCCCCCACAGCTTTTTTCTTGGTGCTCACGAGCCGTTTTGTCAGCTTGGTGCAATTAAAACCCCGAGCTGTAATTCATACTGGAGTGTTGTCTAAGGCAGTATGGCATCTTGGGGAGATTAAAGAAGGTCCTGTTTGGGCTGGATTCTTCTCCAGGCCCCACACCTCATTTTGCATAAGGCCTCTTTCACTCCTCAAAATGGCGGATCACAGTCACTCGCCTTCCAGCTCTTCTGCCTCCTCCTCCCTCAGGCATCAGGCCTCAGAGGCCCCAGGCCACAA
The DNA here is from genome assembly GCF_028640845.1 of Ahaetulla prasina. NCBI lineage: Eukaryota > Metazoa > Chordata > Lepidosauria > Squamata > Colubridae > Ahaetulla > Ahaetulla prasina. The sequence continues at coordinate 63,900,065 of NC_080539.1, forward strand.
AAGAGGGAGATCACGGACCAAAGGACCATCCATCAGGTCCAAGTCCTCTGCCCCAGCATCTTCTTCCTCTCCATCGGATAGAGATGCCAGGAGAAGGCAAAAAGCATTGGAAAAACAATTTGCCACGGTCCAGAAAAGGGCAGAGGCTAACAGGGATCCTGCCATTCCAGAAAGCAGCAGGCAGTCAAGTACTGCCTTAGAGGCAGGCATTCTACTTCAGACCCATTAGCCAGATCAGTTAGACTGGTCTCCCAATGCTTCAACTGGGAGATAGGAATTTCAGGCGGCAGATATGGATCCTCCTTTTGGAAGCAATCAACCCGGAGCCAGGACTTCCCCATTGTCACAGGTCCTCCCGTGCCTTTGCCACCTTCACCCCTACTGTGGCAGGGCTCCATCCGGAGGAAGGGCAATGGTCTGCAATGTCACAGAAAACGTGTGACATGATTGTACAGACTATTTCAAAGGGCATTGATGCTGCTCTTATTCAAAGGGTATTTTGGCACCATTACCAGAGGCGGAGCCTAACCAATGGGCCCTTCACCCAATTGGTCATCTTGACAGGGAATATATACAGGAGCCTCATCTCCTTTACCTTCGCATCATAGTGACACGTTGTTTATGGTCGAAGAAGATATGGCAGACTATAACCTTTCTGAGGACGAAGGAGTCATCCCTGACAAGCCAGCTGCCATGGGGCTCTTCCGTCATGACCTATTTAAAACCTTTTGTACAAGGCAAAGACAATAGCCAATATGGGACTGCTTATTGGGCACTCTGAGGGCTCTTCGGACCCTCAAGATCCCACTTCTCTCCTACTCACTGAACTGGTCACGGAGCAGGAGGCCATACCATCACCCAAGCTCTTTGTTGACATCATACAAAGTCAGTGGAATCAGCCGGGTCCATTTCTGTTCATGGATAGAAAAATGTATATGGTGGAACAAGAGCTGGAGGAGCTCCTAAAACTTCCAACCGTAGATGTTCCAATGGCCAACTTGGCTTCTTCCAATATCCTCCCTTCCGATTCGGCTGAGGGTTTGAAAACTGAGGACAGGAGGGCAGAGCTATCTGCTCGTAAGACCCACCAAGCGGCCGCCTGGGCTATTCGATCTGCCATGGTAGCGTCCTTCTTCACCAGGATGTCTCTAATGTGGCTTCGCCAAATATAGTCCCGGGCATCCCTGGAAGATACTGGTTTGCATCAGGACATAAATAAGCTGATTGCTGCAGCTGAGTATTCCACTGATACAACCCTCAATTCGCTAAAATTTGCCTCCAAACAGAGTCATTCTCTGCCTGGATCTGACATTAGTGCCAAAGATCAACACCTGGTTTTATAGGGCCCAGGAAGTCATCTTACCTGACTTCTGTCTGAACCCCACCCCAGGCATCCCATAGAATGACGTTGGCACTCCTTGTATATCCACAGGGCCCTGTGCAAATATATTGACAGGATGGTGCTGTTCAGGAAGATGGAAGCGTTATTTATCTCCTTTCAACCCAACGGGGACCAAGATGATTCCATCCACCATTGGTCACTGGCTCAAGGCTTGCATAGCCCTGGCCTATGATGATCAGGCCCAACTACAGCCCGGTCATATCACGGCCCACTCGACAAGCACAGCCACCACGGCGGCTTAGGCTATTCAAGCTTCTATCCTAGAAATTTGCAGGGTGACCACCTGGGCCTCGCCCTCGCCCTTCTTCAGGAACTACAAACTGGAGAAGTTTTTCTCAGCTGAGGCAGCTTTTTGGGAGAAGGGTTCTACAGCAGGTTATTCCAGGCGAAGGGACCCTAGACGCCTCCGCTTCCCACCCTAGGGATATTTAGCTTGGGTATATCCCATTGCTTGGACTTTCTAAACAGCATACAGGAGAAGGAACGTTGCTCTTACCTGAACGTTTGTTCTATGTGCGCTGCATGAGAGTCCAACCCCTCCCTATTTCCATATGGGTCCAGGAGCGAATGTGTTTCATTACAGGTTACATCCACTCCAGATCCAGACCCTTGTTAACAAACTGGAGCTCTGCAGGAAGGAGGAGGCATGGTTAAACAAATTCCAATTCAGTCTCTGGCCAATCAGATGAAGTTAACACCCATCGCTTGGACTCTCACGCAGCGCACATAGAATGAACGTTCATATATGAGGGAGAATCTTAAGGAATTTTAAGTTTAAACAGATTCCTTTTCCTGACCTTAGACAAAACATATACTGCTGTTTTGGCTGAATCAATACAAATTGGGGAGAGGAAATAGCCACACAAACAGTTCAGAATTATTATTTGACCAAATTTTTAGGACAGAATAAAACTTTAGTTTACCTGATTCAGAAATGTAGAAAATTGTGATATGTTTGTAATATGCTTCAGATGAGAACTAGTTTAGCCCTGGAGTTACTTAGTCTGAAACTAAATATCTGCAAGCAAATATCCAAGCTCAGAGAGAACTAAGGACTTCATAATTTCTTTTCATCTATTTTCAAAAGGTAGACTTTCCTTATTCTTTGTAATTACATTCTTTGCAATGCTCCTTTTCTCTGTGTACACATTGAATGGACATAGCTTAGGAACAGATCATCATGGAGAAAACCTATCTATGTGGTCATTAGGAGTTGAAAACAACTTGATAGCACATAATTCATCATCAATGATTATAACAGATTGCACAATGTGTGATAATTGTATTTTGAAACAATCATTCTTTTATGTGCATTCTCATCCATAACATCTTTTCTTTTCATTTTACTAACCATCTTTACTTTCTACCATTGTAATTCCTCATGCCTTACTTTATCCAAGCAGTTTTTATATTCCCTTGCATCCATTTTCCACTCATTCTATTTGGTGGTATTTTTATTTATTTATAATTACATTTCTATACCGCACCATCTCCCGAAGGACTCAGGGCGGTTTACAGCCAAAATTAAAATACACACACCAATACAATATAAATATAATAAATAACAATATTTAAAAACAATTAAAAACAAATATTTACTGGCCGAATCACTAAAACGGTCAGAGACCGATTAAAACCCATTAAAATTTCGCTAAAATATGTCTTAGGCTAGTCCCGCTCGGTGAAATAATAAGGTCTTCAGTTCACGTTTGAAGGCCCGGAGGTTGGGGAGTTGGCGTAACCCCAGAGGTAGCTCGTTCCATAGGGCTGGTGCCGCCACAGAGAAGGCCCTCCCCCTGGGGGCCGCCAACCTACATTGTTTGGTCGACGGCACCCTGAGGAGGCCTGCTCTGTGGGAGCGCACAGGTCGTTGGGAAGCAATCGGTGGCAGAAGGCGGTCTCACAAATACCCCGGTCCTAAGCCATGGAGCGCTTTAAAGGTGGTAACCAGCACCTTGAATTGCACCCGGAAGGCTACCGGGTAATCTTCTAAAATGTTTTCATAGAGTTCTATTTCTATACTTATTCTGTTTTTACTCGTTTTTTAAATTTCTCCCCCCCATCAGTTTTTTCTCTCACGAGTCTCTCTCTTTTTAGAAAAGGGGTTCTGTGTTACATTGGGAATTCTTCATCATCCTTTTATTGTCTGAAAGACTGATTGTCTCAGTCTTTCATCAAAACATCCAATTCAGTCAGATTAATTCTTTTCTTTGTACACATTAACATTTAAACCATACAGTCAAAACAATTAGATTTGTCTCTAAACATCCTCTTTTTCTTTCATTCTTTGGTCTCCAAATTATTTGAGAGTTGCAGATACATGGCCATGTGGTGATGTTTTGCCTTAAGGAATTTGAGGGTTTAAGATGAGGTCATTTGTGCTTTTTTAGCAGAGTAGTGCCTGTAGCCTTTCCTCCTGAAGGTTTACCCCAGATAATAAGTAAGGAGGACCCAGGAGATCTGTGCAATCTTGTGGCCATCTGTGCTGCAGGAATGACTCTTGGATCTTTTGGCAAATGCCATGTTTTTAATTTTCTGGTAGCTGAATTCTAGTTGGTCTTCCTTGGAGTACTAGGCTAATGCTCTCAATTCTCTTTTAAGGTCAATAAATGTTGTTAATTTTAATGTTTTAACTTTTAATACCTAATGGTTTAAATCTTTTAATTGTTTTGTACAACTATTTGTGACATTGTAAGCCTCCCAGAGTTTCTTGATAGTGACATGGGTAGCATACATATTTAATAGAAATAATAAATAAATACAGGTAGCCCTTGACTTGCAACTCTTTGTTTAACAATGGTTTGAATTAATGGCTTCCAAACAAGTCAGTTATAATTTAAATTAGAAGTTATGACCATTGTCCTGCCCTTGGTCACATGATCATAATTTGGGTGGATTGCTTGCATTTACAAACAGTTGCAGTATCCCACCATCTAGTCCAACCCCCCCCCCGCCCAAGCAGGAGACCCTATGCCATTTCTGACAAATGGCAGTCTAATCTCTTCTTGAAAACTTCCAGTAATGAAGCTCTTACAACTTCCGAATGCAAACTGTTCCATTGGTTGATTGTTCTCACTGTCAGAAAATTTCTCCTTACTTCTAAGTTAAAGCTCTCCTTGATCAGCTTCCATCCATTATCTTTTGTCCGGCCTTTGGGTGCCTTGGAAAACAGCTCCTCTCTGTGGAAAGCCCCTCAACTTCTGGTACACTGACTGTCATGTCTCCCCTGGTCCTTCTCTTCACTAGACTAGCCATACCGAGTACTTGCAATGGTTCATTGTATGTTTTAGCCTCAACAACTATACCAAACTGGCTCCCACGAAAAGGGCATGGTGAGAATTTATATTGAAGCTGAGAAAATGAAGAACAAAGAAGAAGGAGTTCATCTAGTATTCTATACGGAGGTTTTCATTATGAAACTCCAAAGAAAAACAACAGTCTGATAATTTTACTAAGGCATTGTCTGGCAACTGAGCATGCTCAGCTGGAATTGTCAGTATATTCCTGCACAAATGCAGTTGAAATATGTAATGTGAATTTAAATTACATGTATGCCACCCAGAGTCTTTGTAGAATTGGGTGGCCTTATAAATACAAATAAATATTTCCTATAGTAAATGCTTAGAATTTAGCCTAATCTTGACTATAATTTTGTGTAAATGTTGCTTAGTAAACATGACATGATTGTGTATCTCCAGTAGTTATAATAGTGAACACTGAAAAATGAGGAAAATTAATGTTTCAGATTTCAGTGATGTGTCCTAGAAAGTTTCAGAGTTGATACATATTAATACACATGAAGATGTAATTGTATGCCAGAGGCATTTTAACTTACTTCCTCTTCCTCCTTCTTTATTTCTTTGTTCATTTAAGGCTTAGCTGTTGGTCTTGGCATTGGAGCATTGGCAGAGGTTGCAAAGAAGAGTCTCAGGTCTGAAGAGCGCAATGGTGAGTTTTTCTTTGTTTGCTATTAATAAGAGTTCCCAGTTTCTGAACGCTCCTTGTTTCTGACCATAGCATGTTATGCAAGAACAGAGAATAACAACCATTTGAAATAGTTGTATTAATGGATAAACAGGTCACCATACCTTTTGCTTTTAGCTTGTTTTGTCTTCAGAAGTTATCTGCATTTCTTACTTATTTTGAATTAATATTTTAAGAATAATGGTGATGATGATGCTGTTTGTTGAAGGAAGACAAAGACTGCCTCTTGTCCCTTAAGAAGGATTGGGGAAAAAACTGACCTATGAACTGAGAATGAGGGATGGAAAAGAAATCATCTGCGTCTTGGACTTGGTCAATGCAGATGTCTAATCTGTTTGCTTAACAAAACATTCATGCTGGATTGTCTTGTTTTACTACGATCTTTGAAAATTATTTTGAAAATTGACCTATTTTTTCCTCTTAGATTTGTGTTTATGGTGACGCCCGATGTTCTCTGTGTATACACAAACATGTATACAGATTAAACATATAGCTGTTCTTTTTAAAAGCTCTACTGTTTGTCTATGAACAGTCAGATGCTGAAGTAAGGGTTACATTAAAAGGAATCTAAGATAAAGGAATAGGATTATTTTACAAATAATGTGGCAACAGGATATTGTTTTACTCATATTGTCCAAACTGGGAACATTTCACCCCTGCTTTATTCTGTCCAAGGCACAAAGTATAGATAAGATACTGCTTGACAAAGTATAGATAAGATACCTTTACTTGTGCGAGAAGAATGCAGACATTTTGTTGCCACATTTTGGGCTGCTTACACATACTTTGGCACTCTCAATTCCTTCAACAAAGAATACTTTAACATAAGTTAGTGGCCGACGTGTCATTATGCCAAACATTGACAACAAGTTCAATGTTGGTGTCTTAACCTACTAAATAATGAGCAGCTATCATCTTTGCAACAGCTTCTTGAAGAATGTCTATAGGGGAGTAACATAAATAACATAAATAATTTGTAATTATACTTCAGCTTGAAACCTAACTGTAAATTCCAACAAGAGTATGTTTTCTGCTATTATCTGACCATTTAGCTTTGTAGGGAAAAGATACATTTTCATAGCACTAGTGACTACTAAGCTAGTCTTATGTGACCTTGACAAGACCTTGGTTAATATTTACAGACTAACCTTTACAGGTTGACTTAAGATCACAATTGAGCCCAAAATTCTGTTATTAAGTGAGACTTAAGTGAATTTTGCCCCATTTTATGACCTTTCCTGCCTCAGTTTTTAAGTGAATCACTGCAGTTGTTAGGTGAATCTGGCTTCCCCGTTGACTGCTTGTCAGAAGGTTGCAAAACGTGATCACATGACCTTAGGACACAGCAATGGTCGTAAATAAGAACTAGTCGCCAAGCATCTGAATTGTGATCACGTGATCACGGGGATACTGGAAAGATTGTAACTGAAAAAAGCCATGTCACTTTTTTTAGTGCCATTGTAACTTTGAATGATCACTAAACGAACTGTTGTAAATCAAGGACTACCTGTATAGTCCTTTTGCTAGATAAGGTAACAAGATACTAGATATGTTTAATTTAAGGAAGAGAAGGATTGGGTGACATAGCTGTCTTTTAATACTTGAAAGACCATGACAGGAAAGGGGGGGTCAATTTATTCTCTAAACAACCTGAAGGCAGGTTAAGAAGCAACGGGTGGAAACTTGTCAAAGGGAGATCCAACCTGGAACTAAAGAGAAATTTCCTGACAGTGAGAACAATTAGTCAGTGGATCAGGAAAAGCTATATATAAATAGCTTTCAAATGTTGTATTTCCTTGTATGCTCCCAATATGTTATATAATTATCAAAACAAAAACATACTGAATTAACAGCAATAAAATGGCATTTAAAACTTGACAGTCGATGTCAACTTTTGTCCAAAATGCTGAGTTTGTAACTTGTACAATAGGACTTCTGGGGCAATTTATTACTATCATGGTATCTGAAAGAGTATTGAGAAATAGGCATGCATATTACCTGTGCACTTCTGTGCACATTCACTCTTAAGTAAATAAAATAGTAACTTCAGAAAACGGTGCAAAATTACCTGTGGTCTGTCTGAAAATGATTGGAAAAAAATGACAAATTCATAAATACAGAATATGCTGTACTGTAAACTGCATAGATAGAAAGATGAGGCATTTGGTGTGAGTGCATTCACACCATTGGCAGAATCCCTGAAAGCATTTCTTTGCTGCTGTCTCGTTTCAGCAGACCTTTCCCAGGACGTTGTTGTGCAATCGTTCTATTTACATTTTCCTGTTTTCAAACAGTGCTTTGTTTAACTGGGCACTCCCCGATCTGAATGCAGGCAGAACAAAACTAATTGCAAGAAGTTAAACTTATGGCTGCTAACCAGTTTAAAGCTGGAGAAATGGGGACAGATTGATCTTATTTCCTGAGTTTAAGTAAAAAGAGAAATTAACTTTTAAGGGCTTTTGTTTTCTACTAATTTGAAGAGCTTTAACACAGAAGAGCCTTAGACCTTTTTGTGCAGCTTCCAAGTTCAAAGACTACTTTTTCTGGCAATTTTTTTCCTATTGTTATGCATAGCTTATAGGTTTCCATAATACAGCATAATAAGAAAAAGATAAATATCAAAGGGTCCATTTTGAGGCCTGTGCCTACTTGGCTCTGTGCTATTGAAATAACATATATTTTCCATTTATCTCTTTTTTTGGTCTTCCCAGCTGGATTTTCCACCTGTCTGTTCTGTCATTCATTCCAGAGCTTGCAACTAGAGCTGTGTGGCTCCTTCCCCCCTACCCACCTCCCAGGGTTGATGTCACCTTGTCAACAAGCAGCAGGCTTATTTTGTGTTTGTAGTTGGGTCAAGACATAGAAGCTTCAGGACTGTGGCTAAAATAATGGATATGTTTTCCCCTCATTTGAATCCCTTAATAAACTTTTTCTTAGTATATAGTTAAAGAGCCACAAAGCAGTCTTCAAATGAGAAAATCCACTCGTAGTGTAACTTTTACTGAAATGAGATGCTGAAAAAAGAATGCAGAATTTGCTTTAGAGGCAGCCATATCGGTTATGGCAACCTTCCTCAATCTGGTGGGTTTTTTTTAATGAATGTTGGTTTTCAAATAGTGTCTTATGGGCTCCAAATTGGAAAATTGAGTGATAAAATTCTGCATTCTCATTATAGCACAGAAGTCCACTTGTTAATAGCTTTGCCAGACAGAAGAGCCACAGAACAAAAATGAAACAAACAAAAATCCAAAATAATGCAATATTAAATCAGCAATTGCCTATGCTAGGTAATGTATTTTAGAAAAGACCAAATTAATTGGAAGAACATATACATATGTGTAATCTTGAAATAATATTTCACATATTCAGATTCAGTATCTTTGTTTAAAATGACATTATAACTAATAAATGGTAGCCAATTTTGATTGAATTTATTTTTTCAGTGAAGAGTTGTTTTATTTTGTGTATTTTTATCTAAATAAATGTCTCCCCCCCCGTTTTTAATCAGCACTCATCCAGTGATGCACACACTTTAGTTTTGCAACATTTTGCAATAACAGTTTTAATGCCTAATCAAGTTTTATTTCTTTTGCTGCACAATATGTAGACATTCAGAAATATAGACAGTAAACAGTCTCAGTCTGTGGGTGGTTTCTATTTCCTCCAGAACTACTTTTCACTATAGTTTACTGGCTTGATTCTAATGCCAACTTGTGGTTTGCCATAGAGTGGAAAGGCACAGACCAAAGGTTTGTGAAAGTATATCAGTGATGGTTTGCTCCTGATTCTGTCCGGTTCTATAGAACTGATAGTAAAAGCGGCGGGAGGCTCCGCCCACCCAGCTCGCCATCATAATTGATGAACTGCGCATGCACAGAAGCGCGTGTGCGAAACAAGTGTGTGCGCTTGCTCCCGTTGCGAAATGGTAGTAAAGGTAAGTAGAACCCACCCCTGAAGTATATGTATATATTTAAGTATTGGACCCTGTTTACAGCCAAATTATTTTAAATAAAGTATGCGTGGGCAAGGAAGTGCTTATTTGAAGCATGAATTGCAGATGAGACTTACTGTACTACCAAACAAACAATGTTTTAAAAAGCTTTTTGATTAACCTTGCCTTTCAGAACCATTATAGTGTTTTTAATGGGAGATATACAAGCCATATTAGGTGAAAAGACAGTGTTTCCAGGAATATAAAATGAAATTCAATCTTGATACGCCCTCTTGTGTTTGGGGATGAATGAACTTGAAGGTCAACTTTATTAAAAGTTCAGGGACATGATTTAACTTTCAGTATTGCAAAACAAATACATGGTTATTGAGCCAGAGAAGTTTGTGAAGGATGTTGATAAAAAACATGATGGACTATATTGCTTCAGAATACTTACAAAAGTTGCATAGATGAATTTGGTCCCAGATTATGCAGTTTTGTTACTATATGAAGCTATATGAATATCATTAACCAAGAAAAATAGTTTAGTTTTCTCCTTAGCCATGCTTCTTTGCACAGATGAGGAGTGTTTTCAGTATGGGTATATTAACACATGGACATGCACTAACGCACAGAGAAAGAAAACAGAATATCTTGAAGAAGGTATTCAATTGTTATTAGGCTAACAGCTTAGCCTTGGTAGGGAGGGACGGCGGAAAAAAATCAGAAGATTGTCCTGCCTTGATTCTATTTGGTATGAGTGAATGTATAAGATGCTATCAAGGTTCTGTTGTTATACCCTGTAATAGTAAAATAGAATTCCAATATTCTTTATGGACCTGCCTCACCTCAAAGGAGTGACACACAGAACACACAAAATATTCTGCAGAAAATATCTGATCCATTATCCAGTGATCCTATCCCTATGTTAACATCCTCTAAGTCAGTGGCCAAAATTATTGATGCTACCTGACATTGAAGGGCATAATTAAAGACAGTGAGATTGGGGAAGGTTGTTAAAAACTTTGATTCGCTGTTTGATGTTTAGGAGGAGAAAATCTACTACAAATCATAGAAGAAAAAATATAGAATACAGGAGTTACTCATTACTTAATACTCATTACTTAATATGAGTTTTCCAATATGGTTGAAAAAAAGGGTAGGCATAGGTCAGGTTATAGGTAATTAAAAATATATGTCTTCTAATCACAGTCCCTAAAGAACTGGCAGAATATTTCAATTGGTTGACTTTTCAATTTGTCCTGGAGTTGCAGTGGAAGCCTGTATAGCCTTGCATATGTTTTTGCTGACCATATTTCAACGTAATAAGATAAAATATTTTCAAATGTTTTGGCTGCATATAGAGCCATAGCATAGAAATAAATCAGTCTATGCTTTATTTATCATTAACTTTAATTTTCCGTTTATAGCATTTAATTATGTAATTTTAGAATTATTATGTTTTCTCTGGAGTATAACTCAGAGTAATGTTGCACCCAGCATACCATCTGCTGTGTTCAATCCTGGATAACCTCACCTGTAGCAGATTTCAGAAGGGCAGATTTCTTCTGTGTTGGACCTAAGGCCTGCTTGATGCTATCATACATCCCCTTGATGTTGTCTGTATCAGCTGCTATCTGGATCTGCAAGCAAAGTTGCAGCCAATAGTCGTTAGCACAGCCTAGCGATCTGTGGGACTTTGCTACGAGCAGCTCGCAGAACCTGTAGGTTGCACTCACTTTAACAGGCTTTATATGCAATTAGAGCTCTCCTTTTTTCCTCAATGGCTGACATCAACTTCTCCGAATGGGCTTCAAACCAATCTGCTGTCCTTGTGGTCTCCTTACTATATACCAGCAAGGCGGTGTTATAAACCGCATTCTTGAAATATTCCCATTGTTCAGTTGCATTTGCTTCAGCCGGGCCTGGGAAAGTTTCCTTGAGTGCTTGTGCAGATTCCTCCACTTTGCCCTGGTTGTGGGTCTTGTTGATAACAGTTCGTGGTCTTCCTTCCTTCTTTGAGTGATGCATTCTTCTGATTAGTGGGACAGGCAGCCAGGCATGGGTATATCTGTCTGATAGCCAGTGGGACCGAGTCTGCAAGCTGACAAGCACCTCCTCTTCCTCTTGCTTCCCAGCTTTCTGACTCAGTCTGATTGGGACAGACGTGCCTTAGAGCTACTCCTTGCTTGCAAGGGTTTTTTTCTCTTTCAGACATTTATTCCAGCAAGAAGGGTGACATAGTCCGATACTACTGAAGACTGCCTTTGCAGCAATTGTCATCTAGAGGGCTCCCAGTCGCTGGTTGAGCCCTCTCTGCCGGCGTGAAGGGTGATCCAGCCCGATACCACCGAAAACCGCCTTTGGGTGTATTATCAGGGAAGGGAGCTTGCGCCCCCTTCCTTTCCAGTGTGAACAGTTTGTATTACTAATGCAAATACCATAGTAGCAGCAAAACTCCAACAGCTGTTGACCATTTTCGTTCATCTTCCTGACGCCGAACTGACCTAAACAGGTGGACCAAGAACTATGATCTGCTCCAACTCTGGCATTAAAATCACCAAGAATAAACAGTGGTTCTTTCTCAGGGATTTTCTTGATAGTAACAGCCAGATTGTTGTAAAATATATCTTTGGATTCTGCTGAAGATGATAGTGTCAGTGCATATGCGCTGATAAAAGTAGCTAACCCTGCTGATGACAAGAGCTGCATGGACAGAATTCTTTCACTCCCTGAAGCAGGTGGAACAATAAGTCCTAGTAGGGTGTTTCTGACCGTGAAGCCAACCCCATATTCCCTAGACTTGTTTGATGGTTTTCCCTGCCAGAAGAATGAGAAGTTTCTCTTCTTAACAGATCCCAAGTCTGACAGCCTTGACTCTTGAAGGGCAACGATATCCATTTGCAGTCTGCTCAGCTCCATGTCTATGACAGCTGTCTTACATACGTCATCTATTTCTTATAAGTCGTCTGAAAAGACGGGATCATTATCCGAACATTCCAAGTGCCCAACTTTAGGGCTAAAGTTTTCTTATATTTGTTGCATTGTGCAAAGTTATCGATCTGCTTGTCGGCTTTGACCCTAAACCCCACACACCCTGTGAGGTTAGCAGACCATGGTAACTGAAGAAGCATTAAATAACATTGAGTGTCTGCCTGTCTTGGAGGAGCTTGATAGTGAACCAAGTTTAGAAGAACTAAATGTGGCCCTGGATTCCCTTGCCTCTAGCAAGGCACCCGGGAAACATAACATCCCCGCCAAAGCTCTGCAATGTTGCAAAGAGAACATCTCCACTGAATTGCATGAAATCTTCTGTCTTTGTTGGAGGGAAGGTGGAGTACCACAGGATATGAAGGATGCAAATATCATCATACTGTATAAGAACAAAGGCGACAGGGGTGACTGTAACAACTATCGCGGCATCTTTCTTCTTAGTGTCATAGGGAAGTGATTGCCTATATCGTACTGAAGAGGCTTCAGGTGCTTGCAGAGAGAGTCTATCCAGAATCACAGTGTGGATTTCGAACCAACAGGTCCACTACTGACATGGTATTTTCCCTTAGACAGCTGCAGGAGAAATGCAGGGAACAAAGACTGCCACTTCTCGTAGCCTTCATAGATCTTACGAAGGCTTTTGACTTGGTTAGTAGGGATGGCATTTATAAAATTCTCTCCAAGATTGGATGTCCCCCTTAGCTCCTTAACATCATTAGGTCCTTTCATGAGGAAATGAAAGGCACTGTAGTTTCTGACGGCTTAACATCAGATTCCTTTGACATTCAAAGTGGAGTGAAGCAGGGCTGTGTCCTTGCACCAACTTTATTTGGAATCTTTTTTGCTGTCATGCTGAAACATGCTTTTGGAACTGCAACAGAGGGTATCTATCTCCAAACTAGATCAGACGGAAAACTCTTTAATTTTTTCTAGATTGAGAGCAAAGTCCAAAGTCCAGCTGAAATGCTTACGAGATTTCCTCTTCGTTGACGATGCTGCTATTACTGCTCATACTGCCGAAGACCACCAACAACTTATGGACTGTTTTAGCAAGACCTGCCAAGACTTTGGACTAACAATTAGCCTGAAAAAAACACAAGTCATGGGTCAGGACGTGGATTTATCTCCCTGTGTTACAATCTCTGCACAAGAACTGGAGGTCGTCCATGACTTTGTGTACCTCGGTTCAACCATATCTGATACTCTCTCTTTAGATACTGAGCTGAATAAACGTATTGGTAAAGCGGCCACTACATTCTCCAGACTTACAAAAAGAGTATGGCTTAATAAGAAGCTGACAGAACATACAAAGATCCAGGTCTATAGAGCCTGTGTGCTGAGTGCACTCTTGTACTGCAGTGAGTCTTGGACCCTTTACGCACGGCAGGAGAGAAAGTTGAACACCTTTCATATGTGCTGTCTCCGACGTATTCTTGGCATTTCCTGGTATGACAAAGTTCCAAATAGTGCAGTCTTGGAACGTGCTGGAATTTCTAGCATGTATACACTATTCTCACAGCGACGTCTATGCTGGCTTGGGCATGTTGTGAGAATTGCTTATAGTTAAGATTTGTTTTAAACAGGATTTAAGGTATATATATTGCTATATAGTGTGCATTTTGGCTTTTTGGCAATTATGTAGAACTGTATGCTTGAGTGTTCTCATTTCTCACTTTACGGATACACTTCTCTATTTGTTTAGTATTTGAGAAAAGGACTCTTGACTTCCTTAATCATTAACTTTCTCCTTAATATGTTACTTGCTGGAGATCTATTTGTGACCAGAAAAGATAAATTCAAGGTGATGGGGGTGGGAGGAGGAGTTTTGTACTCCGCTTGAGCTGTTAGTTTCCCATGCTGTAAGCAGCTTTATCTTTAGCTCTTAAGGATATATGAGCACATTATTTTTTTTTTAAAAAAAACCAGGGAGTTCTGAGATTGAGTTGTTTGTACAATGTATTAATGGTGCTGGTACAAAGGAAATTCTATACAGATAATCCTTGACAGTTCATTTAGTTCAAATTTACAAAGGCACTGAAAAAAGTAACGTATGACCATTTTTTCACACTTACGACCGTTGCAGCATCCCCAGGGTTATGTGATGCTTGACAACTGATTCACATATATGACTGTTGCAGTGTCCCGGAATCGTGTGATCCCCTTTTGTGACCTTCTGACAAAGAAAGTTAATGGGGAAACCAGATTCATTTAACAACTGTTACTAATTTAAGAATTGCAGTGATTCACTTAATAAATATGAGAAAAGTCATCAAATGGGGCAAAACTCACTTAACAAATTTCACACTTAGCAAGATAAATTTAGGGCTCAATTGTGGTCGTAAGTTGAGGACTACATGTATTATCACCCATTTTTTTAATTTTCTAAATATCTTTTACTCTGCTGGTCCCCAGGAAAGAAGGCTGTTTTGGATTCCAGCCCATTTCTCTCTGAAGCAAATGCTGAAAGAATTGTGAGTACCCTGTGTAAGGTTCGAGGTGCTGCACTGAAGCTGGGACAGATGCTGAGCATTCAAGGTAAATATAATAACCTATGTAGGTTTCCCCCCCCCTTCCTTTTTAACACTCTTTAAGTTTACTGGATGAAGTACACATTGGGAAAAGCAAGGATAGATGAGCACATTGAACAGTACTGGATAATAATTTATTAAATGTATTTGCCACCTGACTCCGTCATTCCAGAGGGAACATAACGTAGTTTTAGAAGATGGTACATAACAAAAACGTCTTTCTCAGTAAATCTCAAAGTCTCTCCCCCTGTCTTAAAGGAACAAGTCTTGTTGAAGTTTCATCCCTCCTAGAAACAACTAGAGGTTGATTTTGCTAAGACTGTATATCTCTACCTGGATCCTTGTTAGATTTGATAAATAATTACCCTCATTTTTTCAAAAAGTATGCTGGATCAATCTAATCCACTTTTACCCTGTCCTGTGCTGAGTGGACTAGATTTCCAATTGCTGGAAGGACTTGCAAGAACATCTAGGTGAATATGGTTGCAAATTCGAATGTGATTAAACTTCTTTCTCAGATTTATCCCACAATACAGGAAGTTTGGAACTGGAATTTGTAGACAGCGTATAAATATTGAGTGTAGGATTGCATCTCCTGTTTATAATAATAATAGCTGAGTACATACACCAGCTTATAATAGCTGGGTACATACACCAAACTGAAACATGGATTGTTTGATTAAGAACTCTGAATAAGCTACAGTTGATAAGGTTTACATATAGTGCTAAGTTATAAAACATGTTTGGAAACTACAATTGTGGAATTGTATATCACATACTAAGCCATAAGTTGTTTTTGATTTTGGCTTTGCACGGTGTATGAATCCAATCAATATAAACATTGAAGTAGAATTTTTGTAATTTTGATACCCTTTTTCCTTCTCCTTTTAACCTAAACATCTAGCCTGATGCAGGCTTCTAAGAAACATGAACTCTTGGGCATTGGTCATTCATCTTCTGATTAAAATGACATGACTGAAACGTCAAATTTAAAAGGAAGTTGCATTTTTAAAAAATATGAAAAATGAAAAAACCTCAAAATAATTTAGATTTCAGAAAAAAAAGAAAACATATTTCATTTTTCAAAGCAATAAAATAAAAAGAGAATTGAGTGGCTTAGTGGCCAAGGCAGCTGTCATCATACTTTCAGGATCAGACAAAGGTAAATGTTTCTTAGAAACAGAGCAGGGTTACTGCTCTGAAGCCTGGTTTGGGGTACTTCCAAATACAGATAGTTGGTTGGTGAGAAGCAGGATATTGGACACGTTAAATCTTTGTTCTCTTCAGGGTTAAATAATATGTCAAGAGACACCACTATATCTTATCCCTGTAATTCTCCACTATAGTTACTTATATTAGATGTCTATTACCAAGGTCCTGTAAATAAAGAATTTGACACAGCTTGGTAGGTAGGTAGATATATCCATATAAGCTTTTACTAGAATTACTAGTGTTTGTCACACAGATGTGAAGTTGGCCATGAAAGTTTATGTTAACATTCCACAATCCTTCACAGTCTTCGTCCCTTACCACTTTTTTTTTTAATGTAGAGGATTGTCTCAGTTTGCTAATGGGATTATTTGTTAACCTTTAAGACATCCTAACATGTTGATATAATAGACTAACATGGCTCCCTTTCTGGAAATTGGGCTGGAAAATGTTACTTACGTGACAAATATACCTAAATTATGCCATTTTAGTCCAGCAGTTCATCAGGTTCATGTGGACAAATATGGAACCGAGTGTGTTGTAAAAAAAAAAGGAATTTAGGTATAAATCATGCTGTGCACACCCAGAGCATGCAAAAGTGGAATTGTTAATGTTACCAGAATTGTGAAGCCAGGAGAAGCAGCTGGCAGCCCAGCCCTTCCTGTTTAAAATTAAACAATTTTTCTGTTATTAAAAAAGCATTGCAAATGTTGCTGGAAGATTTCAAAGGGGTAAGCAAAACCTAAGTGAAAGCAATATTAACAGAAACTATGGACATACAATTTGTATTCTTCCTCTAAATTCTGTCACTCTTTTGCCGAGTTTTTTTTTCTTGCTCTGAAAAGAATCAGGCAATTGGACTTGCTACATCAGACATTTAGCTCAGTCTACTGTCAGTAATAATATTTGTTAGTTTTTAAGTCAATGTTAGAATAAATACTGTTTTAATGTTTTATCTTCTTGCCTTTATTAGTTATAGGCTGCCTAGAATCACCTCTGGGTGAGATGGGCAACATATACATTTAATTAATCAGTCAATCAATCAATAAATGAGTT
Source organism: Ahaetulla prasina (assembly GCF_028640845.1). Classification (NCBI taxonomy): domain Eukaryota; kingdom Metazoa; phylum Chordata; class Lepidosauria; order Squamata; family Colubridae; genus Ahaetulla; species Ahaetulla prasina. The sequence continues at coordinate 63,917,169 of NC_080539.1, forward strand.
GCTGCAGCCTGCTTGTAGTTGTTTCATGCCCTAAAACTAACTGCTAACTCTATTTTATGATTAATATGGTTAATAACAACTCACTGGGGAAAAGGAGCCAGCGGAGTTTTATGAATTATCCATGCTTATAAAGGGATGGATATCAAGAAGAGCTCATTTTTCCTGTTTACTTCAGCTGGGTGCATCATTGCTTGGAGGTAGTTACAAGAAAAATATTTCTAGGACATGTCTGATACACAGGAAAACTATGAAATGAATTGAATAGTATGCTACATAATGCAGGACAAATTTACCCAATGTAGTGTCCTCCAGATATGTTTAACAAGAATTGCCACCAACCCCCAGCCAGAATAACTCAATATTTAATTCAGCATATCTGGAGCCACCAACTTGGGGAGGGCTGTGGTAGGGAATGCATAATGCTTTGTGGTAGCTCTACTTCATTCTCTTAATCTATTCTCCTTCATTGCTTACTCTGTTTGCGTGACCTTACTTTCAACTGATTTCCTGATTTACCAACCCTAGCAGGTGAGTTCCCAGCTATATTTGCTGCCTGTTCTGTCTCCTGTCTTTTAAAATGGTTTCCTCACAACCTTCCACCACCTCTTATAAATTATAAATGTGCAATGTAGAGACCTTTGTCATCACATGATGTAGGTATGTTTTGGGTGCCTCTGCTAGATGGAAAGTACAGATTATTATTACATTATGCCACTTTAGAATGCTTCCTCTAGGAGTCCTTGAAGGCTTGGCAGACCTGTTGGTATATTGCAAGCAAGGCAGATATGGTCACATTGTTAGGATTTACATTCTGCTTTTTGGATGGAGTGAAAGACAGAATTGAGACAATTGATATATTGACAATTAAGAAGCAGTTGTTATCATGAGAATAATCTGCTTAATTGAGCTGTTTTAATACGATTTAGTGGGGACAGCTCTGGAATAAATGATTTCAGCACTGAGAATTTCAAACTTGTTTCTTAAGAGCAGATGACACAGTTATATTGTGGGACAATCCACATTCTGTATGCTTCTGTATGCTTCTAAAAATAGCATACATGAAATCTAGCACCCCAAATTTTGCTTTAACACACAGCTCTTTGGCTTGCATGTCCACTATCTGATTTGTGGCCTTCCTGCAGGGAAGTGCCAAGTGCCAAAATGCTTGAATATTGTTGTGCACATTGAGTCCACTTTTGGAATGTGGGTAGTTAAGGTTGGGAGTGGATGACTGCTGGCTCCTATTTTCATCCTTAATCCCTTCCACGATTTTATTTTAAAAAATGTCATAACATCATCAGATTCCCCCAGAAGATCATGAGTCTAAAATGGAGTCTCTGTTCCAAGAAACTTTACCCAATCCTTCTTTAGCAAAATGTTTGTGAACCTTTTGAGCTGTAAGTATGAATGTAAAGATTTGGTATAATAGTTAAGATGGTGACCTAGAAAAAAGGAGACTGTAAGGTGTCCTTTAAGCGGTAAAGCCAACTGGGTGAATCTGTTACTCAGCCCAGCTCATCTCACAGGCACACACAGACGGCTTGATGAAAATATCTAGGGATACTTCAGAAGTAAGGATCCTGTCACTATGACTACCAGAATGAGTATAAATTGTGCAAAATATATACTTTTATATACACTGTATTGGTCATCCTTCTTAATAACAAAATGGCTTCCTAACTGTTGCTCGGTATTTTGATTTAACACATAGAATGTGCATGATCTTCTGTGGTGTCATTTGTGCTGAGGATAAGAAAACCATAATGTACATTATACATAATTTTCCTGTCACACAATGAAGAAGTTAAAATGCTTGGCTGTGATAGATTGGATAATAGAGATTATAAAGCTTTTTATAATTGTGGACTGCACCATGTTTTTGTCACTGTATGACTGACCCTTGTTTGGGTTTTTGTTTCCATTCTTCTCGATAGATGATGCCTTTATCAACCCACACCTGCAAAAGATTTTTGAACGTGTTCGGCAGAGTGCAGACTTCATGCCTTTAAAGCAAATGATAGTAAGTTACTGGTTTAGGAATGTGAGAGGTGAGAATTTGGGAACTGAACTAGAAATCAGATTTTTATCATTTAGACAATGTCTCCTTATTCAGACGATGGTATTCTTAGGCAAACAGGTGAAACACAGGGCCTATTCTTGCTATATTGTAGCCATAAAAGCTCTGCCTGCTATTTTTTTTAAGATTAGCTCTTTACTTTGTAAGGAACGGGTTTTTTGGGGGTGGGGGGGCATATTGTGCAAGTAAATTACCAGTGGCTTTGAAACACATTGTTGATGTTTGTTTAAAATAGTCCATATCTTATAATATAATATATAAGAAAGTCTAATTTATATTTAGATAATGTAAAATTTTTTGTTCTTATTTTGCTACTAGAAAACGTTGAACAATGATCTTGGCCCTAACTGGCGTGATAAATTGGAGTTTTTTGAAGAGCGACCTTTTGCTGCAGCTTCTATTGGACAAGTTCACTTAGCTCGTTTGAAGAACGGCAAAGAAGTTGCCATGAAAATCCAGGTGGGGCTGGTACAGGAGTGAAATGCTACCGGTTCGTTCCGGTTCGGGTGAATCGGTAGTGATAAATAAATACAGGTGAACCAGCAGTAAAAAAAAAAAAGCTACCAGTTTGGGTGAAACTGTTCTGCTTACCTTCCTAAGCCTCCTTTTGGCGCACATTGTGCATGTGCACACAATGTGTGTTTGGCACACAGTGTGTATATGCGGCCACTGAACTGGTAGCAAACCAGTTCAGATTTTACCACTGGGCTGTTAGCTTCAGTATTTATCCCAAATGTGTTTTCTGATAATATATTTGGCAGTAATACTGCTGCTGGGGATAATGTTTCTAGCTTTTTGTTGGGTCCACTAGCTGGAGGTTACCAGTGTTCCTGAGCTCTGCCACTGTTTAGCCTTCTGATATTTAGGAAGAGCGCCATACAAATTTCATATTAGAAATAGAATTCAAAAACATATGCACCTGTTTATTGGAACATACCTCCAATAAAATAAATTAAGCCAAAAATCCCAAAGGAGTAAATGAAATGGGAAGTTGAAAAAACGTTCCAGATGAAGTTAATAGGAAACCATTTTTGTCTTATTTGAAAGAAAAATAACACAAACATACACTGGTAATGATCCGAATCTGAGTACTACTTGATGATTGTTTCATTTAAAACATTCTGAAAACTAAGAAAAAAATCAACTACTTTGTTATAAAATATCCCATATTTAATTTTAACTTTAGAATAGGCAATTGGGTTGAACATTCTTTGTATATAAGGCAATAATTATTTGTTGCCAGTTAAGCATAGTAACTGCATTTGCCTTTTCCTTTTATGGTGAAATCAGAGTGGGTCAGGGGAAAATGAGCTTCTTTATTGGGCAGCTTAGACTGCGTCAGGCCTTCACAACTTGAGATCAATTGAGATATGATCTTAGATTTATTCTTTGGCTATGACAATTGCCAATGCTTGGTTCATGTGTATTAACTTTCCATGCCTGTTGATCAAACTGACTATCTGAATTTGCATCTGGTATCTAATTCTGAGAATAACAAATGCAAAGCATTCTGTGTATGGAAATCCTGGCATTGAAGTTGGCATAATTCTTGATTGTCGGAGTTCATTTCTATCTGTGGCTACATTGCTACTTGTTTTTCAACAGTATTTATTTAAAATCTAGCAATCTAGATTAAGATAGGAGGAATTGAACTGTTCTTTAAACTGTTTGTGTCAGTCAACCATCTGGAGCAAAAATATTGAAATGTGAAGGTGGCTTTTCACTCTTTAAAAAAAGGAGGCAGCATAGTAATGTATCTGCATTTTCTACCTCCGGGTTTTGAGATTAGTTATATTTCTAAACACAACATTTCTACTTATAGAACTGCATAATGGAAAAGAGATTATTCTGAATATAAAGAGCCCTTATAAAGGATTTTGTGCTGACCCTTTGCTAATTGATAACTAAATATTGAAAGGCCATTCCCCCCCACCCGCAGAAAACATAATTTATAAGCAAAGATCTTAATATCTTTCATATACCTCTCCAGAAAATAGTGGGGAAGACTTGCATTTGTAAGTCTGCTAGCAGTCAGTATAGATATTATAAAGCTAGATTGGCCAAGAATCAGAGTTGGTAATAAGCAGCCCCTTAAGATCCTCTGTTCTTTTTTCTATGCCAAGCCCAAACCATTATTATATTCTTTAGACTTAATGAAGAATGATATTTCAGTTATGTATATGCATAATTAGATGCTTTAAGTGGGCAAGAAAGCAGGAATGACCTTAGAAATATTTGGAAAAAATATCTCTTTATTATTGACATATGACCTGGGACTGCGTGGTTCTGGCTTCACACTATCAGGAACACTACAGATTTCTTACCGCTAATTTAAAGGGTATTAAGATTCAGAATCAATTCTCTGCTCATCATTGTCCTTTTCTGTCTTGCAGTATCCAGGAGTGGCCCATAGCATTAACAGTGATGTCAGCAACCTGATGACTGTCTTGAGTATGAGCAATGTTCTTCCAGAAGGTAAAATTGTTCCAAGAGGGAGGGAATGTTAGGTTTCAGAGGTTTGTGTTGAAAGAGTTGATGGGAAGCTTCATCTCTTTTCCTCTTCTAAATGATACTCCTAAAGCAGATTCTGCAATTGGGAAAACCTCTATGTTTTTGAGAAGTGCTCCCCACTGTTAACTACAGCATAACAGAGTAGGGAGATTTGGATGGGCCCCACACTGTTAGCCTTTTAACAACTTAAAACCTG